>NW_011888797.1:8403656-8447416 GCF_000151845.1 Pteropus vampyrus | reverse complement strand
TGGATAAAAAAGATGAAGACAAAGGCAAATCATTATGGAATTTCAGAATTCTGGAGACAAAAAGAATCCTTAAAGATTCTAGAGAAAAAAAATAAGTCACAATCAAAAGACTTAGTATCAGAATAGCATCAGACTGCACAAAAATAGCAAAAGGAGAGAAAAGACAAAGTAAGAATCTCTTTATAATTCTGAAGGGATTATAACAGAGTTGAACAATCTTTAGATCTAAACTCAGACAAATTAATTGATATTAGATATGCAAGCTTCTAAAGATTTACCTCCTTGGCAGCCTTTCTCAAGAAGCTCCTGGAGAAGGGCTGTACCAAAATAAGGGAGTGAGCCAAGAAATAGAAGGTATGAGGGCTAAGAAGCAGATGACAATGCCGGAGAGAGAAAAAAAACGGATTCCCAAGATGATCGTGATGGTGTCTGGGACTGAAGCAAGAGAAAAGCTAGCTCCAAGATGGTGCTGATAAAAAAACCAAGGTGTCTGAGTGTATTGAGGAGATTCACACCCATGATATGAGTTTAGAGCTTTGTGATAGGAATATAAGAAATAATGTCACTGAATGGAAAATAAATTAACTCCAAGGTAGCAGGATGAGGGCATTAAGACAAGAAAGGCCATGAAGTCAGAGTATAGTACCTGGCTCAGATGTGCATGTGGTTACACAATCATGGTAGTACAGTCACGGAATAAATTCTCATCTGATAGTTGAAAGTCAATCCATGATGACCGAAATGGGGAGGTGAAGATACTGCAATATAGGTATATTATTTTGGGATATGCACAAAACAAAACACAACAAAAACCACACAGCTAGAGGAGTTGAAAGTGACTGCCTCTGGGGAATGGGAAAGGTGAGATTGGGAGCGGGGCTGGGCGGGGCAGGAGCTGTTGTTTGTCATAATGAGTCCCATAGAGCGATTTGACTTCTCACATAATATTCAGATAGATCCTGAACAGAAATTAAAGTTACTTTAAAAAGCACCTGCAGGCAGAGGGCAGGTGATGTACAGGTCATACCTGGATAACGCTTTGCATTGCATTTGATAGGAAATAAAAGGAGATGGAAACAGGGCAGGGAATAATCATGCAATTTAACTTTTATAGAAATACAATAAGGATCAAAGTTTAGTTTCGATATGCAGGGAAGTGGTCCAAGTTCATCAGATTCTAGGACCTCAAATTCAAAATTGCACAGTCAGAGCATACACATTGTTTAATTTGACTTTCATGTGAATCCATTATCATTATAGAGAAGATAATAATTTATCTCCATTTTACAAAAGAGGAACCCAAAACTCACAAAGATTAAGTGACTTGGCAAGGGCACCCCACTTGTGAGAAGCAGAGCTGGGATGTCTAATGCTAAGTTCAACACTCTTTCTAATTTTGTGGTGCCTGTTATTCTAAAGGGCTGAGCCTTAGCTCAAGACTGGATTATTGATACAGATAGCAAACAGCTCAAGAAGTACATCTATTTAAACTGTTGTAGACTAGCCATCCACATTCATTCAGATGGTTATGAGGTACTCAACCAGGGGGTCACCATTCATTGCCCACGAGTTTCAGCTAAATCCCATAGAGAAACTGGTAAATTAAGATGACTCAGGCATTGGCAGCTTTGGTTCAGAATGTAAGTTTCCAAATATCTTGCCTTTCCTGCCTGATTTACTGTTTTCAGGTTGGCAGTGACCCTTACCTATTTCTGCCTTTGTAAACATGCCAGCCTCACTAGGTGGCTTAAGAAATGAGATCTCATCTTGGTCTTAGCTAGAGTGACCTACTTGTCCCAGTTTGCCCGGGACTGACCTGGTTTTAACACCTAAAATCCCCTACCCTGAGAAACTACTCAGACTCAGGCAGAGTGAGTCAGCTGGTCAACCCAGGGGAGGTATTTCTTAGCCACATTGGGGAATATGAGCAAGTTCAACCCACAGGCTCAGAGATGATTCAACATCTTGTGAGTGGTTCTCTGGGAACTTTTCACTTTGTTTGAATTTGTAGGTCATGATTTCTTTTGACTCAAGAAGCAGGGGGACACGGTGTGCACATATACCCCTCTTGTTTTTCATCCCCTCAAGTGTTCTTAATTGAACAAAGATCTGGCTATGTGATCTTGGTGAGTTATTGAAACAGCCTCAGATTCCTCATGGGGACTGACAATGCTTCCTTGGAATAATATAAAATTTAAATTATACCATTTATCAAAGTCTACTATGGGCCAGGAATTCTGCTAAGTCCATTATACACATTATAATAATTTGTTTGCTTTATTTTCTGTCTCCCTTCAGTGGGATATAAGGTTTGTGAAGGTAGGAATTTTATCCATTTTCTCTACTGCAGTATCCCAGAGCAATGGGGGGATATATAGATATAGATATAGAGATAGGGGTAGAGTTAGAGATCCAGAGATATAGATACATAGATATATAGATATAGATAGACATAGATCTATAGAGATACATAGATATAATTTTTTCCTAATATATATAATAGTTATTGGGTGAATAAATGTGTGATTTTATTTAGTCATATAAAACTGTAAGGTAGCTATTCCTATCCCAGTTTTACAGATTAGGGAATTGATGCTAACAGGGTTTAAGTAACTTGCTTATGGCACGAATGAGTGGCAGACTCAGAATTCAAAATCAGCTCCGCCAACCCAAAGGCCAGGCCCTTGGCCACGACACTGAGACAAGGTGAGTGAACCACCCAGCATGGTACCCGGCTCACAGGAAAATGGTAAGACCCCTTCCTCTCGCTCTTCTGTATCTCACTGTGATCATTGCTGCAGCCAGCACAGAGCCTCATGGCCTGTAAATTTAACGCCGTGTAGCTTGCTTCCTCTCTGCCTTCCCAGCACATTCGGGCCTGTTCCAATAGGAAGGCAGGGCCATTGGAGCAGCATTAAGCGCTAGTGATGAGCGTGCACGTCCAAACCAAGGAAGTGGCACCTTCCATCAGAGCTTGTCTCCTCACATCGTACTGGGAGTAATCTGACCTGACACCCCATCCCCATTTGACAGCCATGTTGCTGCCTGGAGATGCAGAAATAACAAACAGGAAAGTCCCGGCAGGGTGACAGCCAGACCATGTATGTGCCAGCACAAGTGAGGCTGGCAGCACGCTGATGGTTGCTCACCCCATTCCTCAGCTCCCTGTGCCCCGCATCCGTGTCTAGGTCTGTCAGAAGTGTAGGCGAAGGAGCACGTGCTCTCCTGGGTTCGTTCGCGGCCCACGATGCTCCTGCACAGCTACATACTTAAACCAGCTCTTCAATCTCTTCTTCCTCTCCTGTCATTTCCCTTTTCATCCTTCTTCCAAGACCTCCTGAATTCTTGGAGTTTTGCAACTGTTTTTTTTTTTAATTCTCTTTTATACTCTCTTCCACTCCCGTAATTCATGGGCACGTGGGACATGGCTCCCTGTCATTAGGTTTATCTTCTTCTCCAAATAAGATAAGACAGAAAAAAATACAGGTGTTTAGATTTCACTGGAGATTTTAGAATAAACAAACAGGTGTCTCAGAGCCATTGACTAAAAATCTCGTACTAGATGTTGTCCCAACACTACCAAGGCCTCTTCCCGCTCAGTCCTCTCATGCTGCTTACCTCTCACTGTCTAGCAAAATTCTCTCTCCTCCTCCTTCTTTCTTTGCTCATCAACTCCTCCTTCCAAAAACAACCTGGATCTCCAAATCCTTCTCCTTTTATTACCCAGAATAGAGTAGAATGCCTTTCTGGAGAAAGTCAGAAACAAAGGGCCTTAGAAGATGGTTGAGGTTAAACTCAAAGGTAAAAGAAGAAAAAGACATTCGGCTGCATCATTATTAAGATTAATGACTGTGTCTTCCTTCGAGACATGCCCTCTCTTCCTTTCTGCACCTGCTGCCGGTTGCTAGGGCTTCTATTTGGCTCTTGGTCTGTGCTGCTGTGCCACAGATCAGTGCTTATGATGATGCTGCCTCCAGCTGTTCACTGACACCTCTCCTGTGGTCTCTAGTCTAACTTTCATGCCCTCTACCATGCTTGGCACAGAGCAGGTGTGCCAGGCATGGAAGCAAGGCCCATTTAGGCTAATGAGGGCAGATGTAAGACCCCAAGTTTTCAAAAGGGACCGTGCCATAGAAGAATGAACTGATCACAACTCTACCCAAACCAGACACATGCACCCCCAGAATCAGCTCTCATTGACCCTCTTTGTGCTTCTACAGGCCCTGACGCTGCCTTTGAACTCAGGCTCCACCTTCACGTCTGATGAAACGTGGCTGCTTCCTTGTTGATTGACCCAATCAATGTCCACTTTCTCAACTCTGCTTACACTTTCCTCCCAGTGGGTTTTTGGAAATCACCACCGCCACAGTGAAAATAAAAAGTGAATACTATATGACGAAATCGAATCGCTAAATGCTAGGCAATGTATTGGCGTTATTATCGTGGCTGTGTAATACGGTGTGGCTAATTCGCTTCTGAGAATTCCCAGCATTTCATTCCTCCTTCTCACCATCGCGCCTCACTTAGGAAAATTTGTCCTTTTTCACTCCATTTTCTCCTTCTTCCCCACCCTTTCGGAGAGTTCCATGCTTGCTCAGAGGTCCTCGAACATACTGTGCAGGATAAGGAATCTGAGCAAAGAGAAAGAGAGAACTAGAGGGAGGGAGAAAGGAGATGTTTGCTGTTGAGTTGAGTTTCCAGGAGCTCCTGTACTGCGAGCAATGGGTGAAGCAAGGAGAACTCAGGAGAGCTAATAAAATCCACACCATAAAGAGCTGGGCGGAAAGAGGGGAGACAGTGAAAATATGATGGCCAATGTAGGTGAGAATTTGGAGGGTCAAGGGCGAGATACTCTACAGCTGACCCATCCATCTAGTAGCCACTAGACATGTGCACCTCTGAAAGTTGAACTTCAATTCGGTAAAATTAAATAATAGTAAAAAATCGTATCCTCAGTCGCACTATAAGTCACACTTCAAATGCGCACTGCCTCAATGTGGGTCGGGGCTACGGTATTGGACAGCGCAGGTGTAATATAACCATCATCACAGTAAGTTCTTTAGGACAATGTTCCTTAGAGTTATTGTAAAATGTGAAAAAATTAAGGATGAGAAGAACTATCGCCGTGAGTTATAAGTTACATCTTCTATTACCCTATGAGATCTCACGTAAGTGTTGGACTTCCGTTTGGGGGCAGGGAACTTGGACAGCTGGTCTCTGTTTTCTTTTCTATGTTACCAGGCACAGGGTCGGTCTCCATGAGTGCACCAAATCGGTTCTTGTTATAAAAGATCGCAGATGTACCATCAATGGGGAGGTGTCATCACGTAGGAGGAAGACGACTGGGGTTAGCTCCAGAAAATCTGGGTTCGAAACCTAGCTTCTCCACTTGAAGTCCAAGAATGCTCATTGATAAGACGGGCTCACCTTCCCACTGACCTCATCTTGTTATATGGGAAGAGAAATGTCAGGCAGTGTACAATCACTGAGCTCCCACGAAGTACAAAGTGTCCGACAGCTCAGTCCTGACAGCAAATCAAATGCGAATAAAAGCTCTTCTAGAGGAATTCTGATCATAGCAGAGAGAAGGAACTGAAAATAACGCAAACAAGAAGGCAAGCAAAAAAAAAAAAAAAAGAAAGAAAAAAAAAACCCTCTCAGGATAGCCTTACCGTGAAGCTGGGCAGGCATCCTTCAGTCCCAGGCTATCTCCTCGGGGCTATGTATCTACCTCTTCATTAGTCTGTTGTGCTTAGGGGTGATTTTACCCATATCCATCAAGTTGGAGATGTCTATAAAGTCAGACTTTATAGGCATGCATTGCCATAAGTGGGATGGGTTCATTTCTACAAAGAGCCCACCACCTGGAGGCTCCTCAGGTATAAAAAGATGCTTGGATTGGCTTTGCCAAATCAGGAGTTTACTTAGCCTTCCTTCTGTCACTCTTTTTAAAATCTTGCTTATAGATCTGTGCATTTGTAAAATAGGATGGGTGACAGTTTTAAGTTTGTTTTCAGACCTGGATGCCTGGTGAGAACTATCCCTGAATAAAACCACTGTTTAGGAGACTTTTTGCCTTTTCTTTGCTTAGACTGGACCATTGGACCATGTTTCAGAAAGGCTGCAGAAAGATGATGGTTTCCCTAAACACTATAAAGACAATTGGAGAGTTGGGTACATTAGAACCAGCCTGCCTAGCCTCTCTTGACCCTGGGCTTCACCAACTCACTGACGTGGGATTCTTTCCTCTTTGAGCAACTGGGAAAATGAAACCACATGCACTGAAGAGACCCTAACTAGGCAAGCCCATATGAAATGTAACAAAAATCTCGTAGTCTTTGACAGAAGAACTGACTCGTTCCCTTTCAATTCTCCATTGACTCTTTTTTGACAAACAGAGCTCTGGTTTGTTAAAAAGGCAATGTGCTCAGCAAATAATTCCTATTTCCAGCCTCCTATGCAGAGGGTTGATCTGTGACATAGTTCTTAAAAAGAACAACAACGACCCTAACGTGACATGTAGCATATGCCAATTTCTGTGATGTAAATGCCTCCACCATGGTCGATATCAAGTCACTGATGGTTAACAACTGGCACACAAAGTTGTTAGTTAACAGCTGGGGTCTGTACTTTTTGACCAGCTTCACCCATTTCCCCCACGTCTCGTCTCTGGGAACCAGCCATCTGTTCCTTATTTCTATGAGTTTAGTTACTTTTTAGATTCTACATATAAGTGAGATCAGACACTATTTGTCTTCCTCTGATTTATTTCACTTAATATAATGCCCTCAAGTTTCATCCAGGTTGTCGCAAATGGTAGGGTTTCTTTCTTTTTCTGACCAAATAATATTCCATTATATATATGCCACCTTTTCTTTATCCATTCACCCATGCATGGACACTTGGGTGGTTTCCATGTCGTGGCTATTGTAAATAATGCTGCAATGAATATGGGTTGCAGATATCTCTTTGAGATCCTGTTCCCATTTTCTTTGGCTATCTACTTGGAAGTGGGATTGTGGGATCATCTGGTCGTTTTATTTTCAATGTTTTGATGGACCTCTATATTGTTTCCTATAGCAGCTGTACCAATTTACATTCCTACCAAAAATAAGTTTAGGGATATAATGTACACAGTGTGGTGAGTATAGTTAATAATACCAGATTATATATTTGTCAATTGCTAAAAAAAAAAAAGTTTTTCTTCCCAGGAAAAAAATATAACTATGTGAAGTGATGGATGTTAACTAAATATACTGTGGTAATTATTCATAATTTATATCTATATCAAATCATCTGTTTTCTCCTAAGATTTTGCTCTCCCTCTGCCTATCCCTATTTTCAAACAAGTGTTTTGATTTTATGATCAGTTGCTAGTTATTAATTTTAGAAGCAAGCACTGGCCATCACTGGATGATACTGTGTGCCCATCCTAGGCATGGCACATCCTGGAAGCCTCAGAAGAAGAAGGGACGGAGTCTTCATGAAAAGAGGCACAGAGGAGGCTTCTCGTTTGGAAGAGAAAATGGAAATTGGCTTGGCGTGGACAGCCAGCCAGATTCAGTCCTGGGTTCGCAGCAGCCTTTGCTGATTGTGGGAGATATGTGGGGTGCCCAGATCCAGGAAATGTGAAGATGACCTCTCAAAGGCTCTTTGCCTCAGTCAGGGCCCAGGTGAGTAGCATCGCGTCTGCCCTGCAGTCTCACACTTGCTCCAGCTCCTGGGTGCTGCTGGCTGGTACTTGGTTTTGAAGCATTGTTCCTGGATCCAGACAGATTCAATGTGGATTTTGTGGCTTATCTTCAGAGGAAGGGATCATACGGAGACTGGCATTCTGGCACCACAGAAACAGCATGGGACACAGAGCTTAAGCCATCTGGGTTCCAGTTCTGACTCACTAACTTAATTTAGTCTTTCAACAAATATTTACTCAAGGCTTATTTTACATCAGGATCTGTGCTAGGTGTGAGAACATAGACCTCTGACAGGTAAGGCCGTGAGCTTGCCCCGTAATAATAGCAGTGATGACTCTGTGTCAAGTACTTTCCAGGTAATTAGCCCTTGCAACAACCCAATAAGGAAGGAAGATGTTACCTAATAAAATAACTAAAATTTAGAAGGGTTACACCATTGCCCCAAATCCAGTAACCACTAAATGCCAGAGCCAGGATTCACATCGATGATCACTGATCCCAAAGCCAGCCAGCATTCTTACCAAATCTCAGGGCCTCAGTGTTAAAATCTCTGAAATGGGAACAACTAAGCAATCCTACATTTTCGACAGGCTCATTGTGTGTATCAAATAAAAACAGTTTTAATTTTTAGCTGGGTACACAGCCACCTGGAGTTGACAGTATTTTCCCCGTGTCTCTTAAACCTAAGTGTGGCCACATGACTGAGTTCTATGTAAGGAGAAGTGCCATATGCCACTTACGGTCACACTCCTAGAGGGTACATTTCCTCTTCCTCTCACCCGTTTCCTCTGTTGACTGGAATGCATACGGGTGGGGAGCTAGTTTGGACCATGATTCTGAAAGCAACACCTGAGGGATGGATGAAGCTAGTTACCTGGAAAGTACTTGACACAGAGTCATCACTGCTGTTATTACGGGGCAAGCTCATGGCCTTACCTATGTGCTTAGATGCATGGACAGAGGTGCATCTAAGCCTCTGTCACCATGAGGAGCTACACCAGCCTTGGACTTGCTACTAGCAGACTGTTATGGGTGGAAAATTAACCTTATCTTTTAAAATCTTCATTATTTTGGATGTTTTTTGATATATGCACATAAACTCGTATCTGTACAAAAATATATCCTTCCTAAAATATCATCTATGTGAAATAAAACTATAGCAGAAAGGACTTGTAACTAGGAATCAGGAAGCCTGAGCTTCTTATCCGAGGTTTGTCACTAACTTACTGTGTGACCTTAAGCAAGTCACCCTTCCTCTCTGAATCTCAGGTCTTTCCCTGTGAAGTTAAAGGGGCAGAATGAGAGATAATAATGCCTATTCCAGCCGGGGGCATCGTCTGTGAATAAAACAGTGTTACCTGCTGATAGACAATTATTTATTCTATAACTATAAAGTATCAACTATTTCAGGTACTGGGCTATGTCCTGGGGCTATAAAGGTGAACAAAAACAGCCTCGTTTTGGCTCACAAGAAATTTCTAATCTAGAGAAGACAGTCATACAAGAAAGCAATTACAATCCAATGAGATTAGCAATTTGACAGAAATGTCTGAACATGTAATAGGGACATAAAGAAAAGAGCTTCAAAGATCTGTCTGGGAAATTTGGGAGGATTCCATAGAAGTGGTGACATCCACACTAAACCTTGAAGAATGAGTAGAAGTCTGCCCTATAGATTGGGCAGGGGAGCAGACTAGAAAAAAGGTGCACCAGGTGAAAAGGACATGTAATCAAAGGCACGAAGGACTGAACTAACGTGGTGGATCCAAGGAAGAGAAGACTGTTCGAGGGGCCTGCAGTGCTGCCATGCTGGAGATGCTGGTAGGAGGTGAGGCTGCACAGATGAGTGATGAACGGTCAAGGAAGAAACGCTGCTTGAGGGGCTCTTCTCATTGACCTGGGGGTGAAGGGGAGATGTTGAAGATCTTTAATTAGGAAGTGGCATGATCATATTTGCACAAGGAAAAAGTGATTGCGGCCAGAGGTGGGAGAAGACTTTAATGTGGATAAAAATACGGCAGGGGCACAAGTTAGAGATAATTCCAATGGTTTAGGAAGACGCTGTGGCCTGACTGGTTATATGACAAGAAGATGGAGTCGAGGATGTCTAGGGGATATGTTTGGCAGGTCTTTTTCAATACCTGGATGAGGCGGTAAGGAGAAGGCAAGATCTAATTTAGATTTTTGCCTGAAGGGGACTGGAGTGACGACAGTGGCATTAACAGAGACAGACAATGTGGAAAGGTGAGCAGGCACCTAAGTTTGGGAGAAAAGAGATGAATTGAGAATGGACATATTGAGGAGAAGGAGAAGTGTTTGTGGGGCAGCTGGATGGTCCTGTCCAGTGACAAGGGTCATAATAACCAACACTCACTAGGAGCCTGGCACTGTTCTAAGTGGTTTATAGGGACGGGAAGGCCTCACGACAACCCTACGTAGTTACGATTACTCTCCCATTTACAGAGAAGGAAACCGAGGCACAGAGAGTTCAAGTAACCAGCCCAAAGTCACATATTTAATAAGCGGAAGAGCAAGGACTTGAACCCTGTCAGATGGGCTCCAAAAAAGACTCCTCACCACTAGACCATACATACACGAGCCATGAGGTGATGGTGGATCAAAGCTTCTGAAGTAGAAATCTGGGCTGAGAGGCATCAGCACCTTTTCAGCCTGATGAACTATTAGACTAAATGATACAGTTCCAAGAAGGAAATCAGAAGAAGGCTGAGTATGTGACTCTGGAAAACATCACTTATTTAAAAGATGGGCCAGGAAAGCTTCAAAAAGGTAAGAAGGCAGGGATTCATGTGGCTGACCCCACACAGGTGAAGCAATTAATTGTAGGAAATGTTATTGAGCACCAATAAGTGACAGATCTGGTGCTGTAAGTTTTGTCTCTGTTCATGCAGGTGTTTATTGGGGCAGAACAGGCATACAGCTACCCAACACAATGCATGTGATAAAAGAGACATCTACGGGGTGCTATGGAAGCCCAGAGGAGGGAGCCCCTAAATTACTCTGGGAAGTTCTGAGAAGATTTAACAGATGTGGGAGCACTTGAACAGAATTAATACGATGAGATTCAATAATAAATTCCTCGAGCAGAGCAAGAGTTTATTTGATTGACAAAGAAATTAAAGGGCATTCTAATCAGGAGGGAAAATACTATGGTCTGGATCATGTTTGTCAGCAAGAACAGACCCAACAAACAATGGCTTACTGGGGTGAGGAGCAGGCGGGAGCGGGCAGTCTCGTGTCCATGTCATGCTCCACGGTGCCACAAGCATGCCAGTCCCCTTTCATCATTTCCCTCTTCCATTCTTAGCATTGTGTCCCAACGTTTGTCCCTCGTGGTCTCAAGATGGCTGTCGCACTTCCAGACGGCTATGTTTCCATTACAGGCAAAAATGATGAGAAAGGAACACAAGGCTGAAGGGGCATGCTGAGTCTGTACCTTTTAAAGCAGTTTCCCAAACACCTCACATGGCCAGTGCACATGGCCACTTTTAGATGCAAGAAAATATAGAGAGGTGAATATTATTAGTTGGGAATATTGTTGTTCTTTCTTAGTGAAAAGAAAGGGAGAATGGACGTTGTGTAGGTAACAGGTGTCTGTCATACTGCTGTAGAACAACTGTGGGTCTAGAAAACAGGAAAATATGTCATTAACGGAAGCTATGACTTTAGCCAAGTTAGATAAAGGCTCTGTGTCTTAATTTTGCCTTATGTGCAAAATAGACGTAGTGATATGAACCCTAGACATGGTACACAATTATCATTAGCATCGGGGTCGAAGGCACATCACAAAGTGTTCGTGATAAAAAATAAAAAGCTCTGCTTACATGTAAAGAAGCACTGCAGTATTCTTTTAAACATTTTGAGAAGGAGGCTCAGGAAATAGACAGCCATTCATTCAGGAAAATATTCTCTGAGGTATTAAGGAGATATAGGCGATGCGTGTTTATCTCGGCGGTGACATTTTTAGCATATGCATCTAATACTTTAGACTCTATTCCAATTGTAGCAGCTAGATTCTTTTTCTTAGCATTCATAGATAAAGTATGTATTGTTAGAACATATTAAAGTCAGATTAATCAAAAGAGTAACAATGCTGGAGTTATGAGGCTGTTGTGCTGGGAGCCTGTCACCCTGGGTAGCTAAGTAAGCAGAAATGAAGAGGAAGGAGAGGAAGCTGATAATGCCCATATCTGATTGGGAGGATGTGGTTCGTGGGCCGCCTCCTCCCACAATCCCATCTTCTTTCTTCATTTCCTGAACAATCCCTCCAGTGGCAGGGAAGGGAGCAAACTGGCATTCTTGCTGCTTGCCTGCTGAGTAAAGCCAAGATGATTAATTTTCGTTTGCAGAAGGTGGAATTATCTCTGCCCCCCACATGTTAGCATGCCTAGTCCAGTAATTTCTTTTTTCCTCCAACTGCATTTTAAAATGGGTCTAGCTGGGACTCTGGGCCAGCAAGCCAGGATCACTAAATGCCTGTGTGTTTTGGATGTTAGTGTGTTTGTTTAAAGATGATATTTGACAAATATTGATTATTAATACTAATAACAGGTAACAATTGTTGAACACTTATGGTATATTGGATTTCAATGTGCATGATTTTACGGATGATGAAATCGAGGCATAGGGCGGTTAAGTAACCTGCCTAATGCCTTACAGCCAATAAACAGTGCAGTTAGGACTCTAACCCAGCTTTCTCTGATTCCTGTATCCTTAACCACTATGATATACTGTGACCAGATCAAGCACCTACTATGTACCGGACATCGAATTAGGCATGGGGAAAACTGTTTCTGACATGAGGAGACAGGCTTGTAAACAATGTTACAAATACTCATTGAAATCTGGAAGAGAAGGGGACACAAAGGGAAATGGACAATTCTAGTGGGAAGGAAAAAAAAAATCACAAAGAAGGTGATGATTGAGCTATGCATTACTGGCCACTGAATCAGGAGTGAATGTCATTGTTTCCTTATTCTGAGTGGCATGTAACATTGGGCAAGGTAATTTACCTCTCGGAGCCTGTTTTCCCAACTGTAAAATGCGCTTTGACCATGTAGCAGAGTGGTGGTAAAGCTCTGTAACTTTGTAACTGTCAGTTGGGTAATGCCAGAAGGGTTTAAGGCTGCCTACTTTCTCTTCTTCTACAGGGTGGGAGGCAGGAGCAGGGCAAAGTTACTTTGTAACTCCTTCTCCTTAACCTTCAAGCTCTCCCTTTGCTCCTTTCTCTATTAGTGCATTTCATTCTGATGAGCAGCTTAGGACGCTCACCCTTCCCCCATACCTCCTATAGAAGCTTAAAATGGACCTAGACCAAAGTCTGAAAGCTAAAATTATAAAATTTCTAGGAAAAAAAAAATAGAAAAATCTTCATGACCTTGATTCAGGCAAAATTTTCTTTGCGAAGACATCAAAACTTCACTTGCCATAAGAGAAAAATATTGAAAAACTAAACTTCTACTCTTCGAAAGATACTGCTATGAAAATCAAAATGGAAACTACTAACTAGGATAAAAAGAAGTCCCCGAGCATATATCAAACACAAGACTTATATCCAAATTATAGAAAGAACTTCTATCACTCCATAATAACAGACACACAAATAAAAAAAGTACAGGGCAAAAATATTTAACAGACACTTCATGAATGAAGATATGTGAATGGGTAATAAGAACGCATAAAGGGAAATGCAAATTCAAATGACGAGAAACCATGATACAATAATGAGAATCGTTAAAATTTTAAAAATAATGAAAAAAGAAAAGAAACCTGCCAACACCAAATGTTGGCAAGTATGTGGAACCATCTTAGTGTATGTGATCAATCTTAGTGTAAAATGATAGAAACACTCTGAAGAAAGGTCTCGCAATTTCTTATAAAACTAACCATGTACCTACCTTATGATTCAACAATTCCCCTAAGAAAAAGAAAAAACGTATGCTCATGAAACCACTTGTATAAAAGAGTCATTACAGCTTTATTCACAGCTCAGAACTACAGTCCGTGTGTATCAATAAGAGAATGGATAAATGCATCGTGGTACATTGTAACAATGGACTACTATTCAGCAATAAAAAGAAATAAACTGATTAATACAATGACATGGCAATGCTTGAAGGTATTAAGCTAAGTGAGTGGAGGCTTACAAATATGAGTTCATACAGTGTGATTTCATTTATGTAAAGTGCTAGGACAGACACATGGAACCCGTGGCAGAAAAAAATCCTAATGGAAGTTGCCTTGGCAGCAGGAATGGGGAGTGCTGTCTGTGAAAAGGCACTTGGGACTCTGGAGTGGCGGTCACGTCCTGTGTTTTGATGGGGCTCTGGGTAACATAGGGATACGCATTTGTCAAAACTCAGAAATGTACTCTTAACATCTGTATGTTTTATTTATGTAAATTTTACCTTAAAAGAAAATATGCAAACAAATGTCCTATTCTAGTTAGTAATATATCCTGAAGTGTTAAGGGGGAAGTCGACTGATGTCTGAAATTTACTTTGACATGCATGAGAAATAAGGTAGATTGATGGATGAATAGAGGAATGAGTAAATGGATAGACATGAAATAAAGCAAATACAGTAGAATGTTAATGGCGGAATCTAGGTTGTGAGTATAGAGGAATTTGTTATAGAATTCTTTTAACTTGTCTGAATGTTTGAAAATTTTAATGTTGGAAACAATTATGTGGAGCCAAAGAGGCCAGATGCAAAAGGATATGTACTGTACGATTCTGTTTACGTGAGGTTCCGGAAGAGGCACAACCAATCTGCAGTGATGGGAGTCAGATCAGTGGTTACCTGAGCTAAGCAAGGGAGCTGACTGGGAAGGAGCACAGGGACCATTCTGGGGTGATGGCAACGTTCTGCGTCTTGCCTGGGGTACTGGTGATGTGGGTGTGTTCACATCAAAATGGTTCGCACTGCCTCAAGGCAGGGAACCCTCCTGCCTTGGTGGTGGGATTGCCAGTTGGTTCAGCCTCTGTGGAAAACAGTATGGCGTTTCCTCCAATAATTAAAAATAGAATGACCTTTTGACTCAGCAATTCTACTTCTGGGCATTTATCAGAAGAAATCCAGAACACTAATTTGAAAAGATATATGAACCCCTATGTTCAAGGCAGCATTATTTACAATAGCCAAGATATGGAAGCAACCTAAATGCTCATCGATAGACAAGTGGATGAAGAAGACAGCACGCACGCGTGCGCGTGCGCGCGCGTGCACACACACACACACACACACACACACACACACACACACACACACACACACACACACACTGGAATATTACTTGACCATAGAAAGAATAAAATCTTACCATTTGTGACAACACGAACGGACCTAGTGGGTATTATGCTAAGGGATATAAGTCAGACAGAGAAAGAGAATTGATCTCACTTACATGCGGAATTGAAAGAACAGAATAAATAAATAAACAAATGATTAAAAGAACAGAATAAATGAATAAATAAGCAAACAGAAAGAAACTCATAGATATAGAAAACATTCTGATGGTTGCCAGATGGGAGGGGGTTGGGGGATGGGCAAAAAAGGGGAAGGAATTAAGAAGTACAAATTTCCAGTTATACAGTCACAGAGATGTAAAGTGCGGCATGGGGAATAGAGTCGATAATATTGTAATGACTATGTATGGAGTCAGATGAGTACTAGTGTTATCAGGATGATCTCTTCATGTTATATAAATGTCTAATCACTATGTTGTGCACTTGAAACGAATATAATATTGTATGTCAACTTTAATTGAAAAATTAAAAAAAATTTAAATAAAAAATATCTATATTTCCCAGGAGAGTGGCCGTTTCTTAAGTGTCTCGTTCGTCTCTTTACCGTCATCATCCAGCATAAGCCGTGACAATGTTTACCGAAGGAGCGTTTATTTTCTGAGCGTTGCCTACATATTTTAACCATCATTAGGAGACAAAGTAAAGAGACGACATATTGATTTTTCCTCCGGGAATGTGTTCTCCTGTCATGAAGATAAATCATTTCTACATAAAACAGGAAAAAAAATACAAGTGAGGACAAACTTGGCTCCCAGCTTACTTACAGTCATTTTCCCATTCCTGCGATGGGATGGCTGCAATCAGGAGTGACGTCATTAGGAATACTGTCATGGACAGAGTGTGATTTGGCCCAGTACTGGGTGGACTGGTGTGTTATTGATGGATAGGAGGAAAGGGGGAGTGGCTTTGCAGCAGGAGCCTGGGCATGAGTAAGGCTTGGAGATGTACATCATCATCATCATCTGTGTGCAGGCACCACTGCCCATTCGTTTCCCATTTATACCCGCAAAGCTGGACTCGATGTTTCTCCTTTTACCACGTGGAAAGTTTTGAGGGGCCCTAACTTGTAGATCCTTCTCTCTTCTTTAAGGATGACTCATGGTGGGACAGTTCTCAGATCCAGAAGCACATCTGCTACAAAGACCTTATCAGAACTTCTGATTCTGGGGAAAGAGACCTGGACTGGGAGTCTGGAGACATGGGTTCTAATTCCAACTCTGACAGGGACTTGCTGTGTTCCTGTCGGTGGGTCCTCTCTTCATTCGTTAGCCTCTGTCCCTTCCTCTTTGAATGCCTTTTATATTTATGCAGTTGAAGTCAGTTTGATTTCCTAAATAGTCTGAGTAATCGTTTATCCAAGTGTGACTTTGTCATCTCTAACAGACTTTCCATTTCAGATTTCCTATAACTCAGGGATGTGACGCCTTTTCTTCTCAACTCTAAGTTTAGGATAGCAAAAAGTTCATTGGGATGGCAGTCCTAGAAGCGGGGTTCAAATGTCTGCTCCACGAGTACGTTGGGACTCCTCTATCCTGGTCCCACCATCCATAAACCAAGAGGGGTAGACCAGATGATCCACATTCTTACATCCCTAATATCCTAACTTTAATTGGCATCATCCTCAAAGATATTCTTTAATTTAGCCCCTCCATGTTCTATATTTACCCCATCCTCTCTCCTTGTGATGAAGCCACCTCTCTGTCAGATACTTTACTTTTCTACTTTGGGGCTTATTCTTAAAAATGAAATGTTTACTTCCGGCCACCTATTTCCTTTACACATGTTCTCTCTGTGTAAAATGCCCTTTTCTCTCCTTCTCATCCCCTCTGCTTGATTGTCAGGTGCAGCCACTGTTACAAATTAAACTGTATAAACTGACACTTACATAAATTATATTTAAAACAAAGACTAGCGATAAATATTTAACTCATTGCTTCCTAATTATTTTACTACATTTTACTATTATCTATGCTTTAGAGGCTATTTATGTCATGTCTGCATGTGGAAAGATCTGTAACATGGTATTTTACACACGTCACTTATCAGTAGCATTATGCTGGTAGCTTCAAGGAGGCCATGGAACATGGCAGATGCTACAGAGCAGTGCTAGCTAGCCTAGTTCCTTCCTTCCTTCCTTCCTTCCTTCCTTCCTTCCTTCCTTCCTTCCTATCTTCCTACCTTCCTACCTTCCTACCTTCCTACTTTTCTACCTTTCTCTCTCCCTCTCTCACTTCCTTTTTTCCTTCCTTTATTTTGGAAAGCTGGTTGTTAAACATTTACTAGCACATCATTGAACAGAAGGGTTAAGTAAGTGACCCATGGCTACCCCACTAAGCATGAAGACAGAGATTCAGACCCAGGCCATTACCTCCAGAGTCCATACTGTTAACCACATTCCATGAGAAACAGCATTATTTATAAATACCTCAGTTCATTCTGCACAGACCCACTTAACTGTTACCTTTTCCCCAAACCTTATCTGATGTCTCATCTCATTCCCCTCAACTCACAGAAATACTGCCTTCTTCCTGGTTCTCTACACGAACCGGCCTACCTCAGGTCCTTACAGATTCTAAGCTCTGTCAAGGGAGAGATTGTGGGTATTTCTTATTTGTCACTGTGCTCCAGTATTCTAGGACAATGTTTGACACTATATTCAATAGTATTTTTGCAGAGATGAAAACAATTTATTATGTGCATGTATTATTTCTCTCACTGGAGCGCATGCTTTTTGAGAATCGGATCTATGATTCTTCTCTAAGACCAAAACCCCAGCACCAGGCACAGAGACACATATAGATTAAATACTCAGTAACTATTTGTTTTAGTGAACAGAAGTTATCATAATTTAGTTGTTTTTCTTACAGCTAAGCCCCTGAGAGCAGGTTTTAACGAAGCAGGTAGAAGGAAAGAAAAGGTAAGGGCCCCAGGTTTGAGAGTCTGAGAAGACCCTGGCCACAGTACAGCATGGTAGCCCAAGACACAGAGAATGGACAATGGAGGCTACAAGTGGGATATAGAGAGAAAAGAATGCTGGGAGGCTTGGCTGTGACCAGAACTCTGCCTAACTTTGGCTTTGTTGAGACTCAGTCCTGAAGAGAGTAAAGAATAAAGATGTCTGTGTGTGTGTCTGTGTGTGTGTGTGTGTGTGTGTGTGTGTTTCTTATTAAAACTAAACATAATTAGCGATTGCGAAAATAACCCCAAATAGGGCCTAGAGAGACCTGGATTTGAATCCTGGTTGTGTCAGATCGCCTTACCGATCCCAGTTTTGTGCCCTTCCCTGGATCCACGAACTCTGTCATGAAACTTTGCATCGTCCTCCTGTTAGGATTCTGGGCTCATCTCTTTGACTTACTTTAGCCAACAGAATGAAGTCGAAGGAACCACGTTCCAGTTCTAAGCCTTGCTTTGGCCAACAGAATGAGACAGAGGTGACC
Source organism: Pteropus vampyrus (assembly GCF_000151845.1). Taxonomy (NCBI): domain Eukaryota; kingdom Metazoa; phylum Chordata; class Mammalia; order Chiroptera; family Pteropodidae; genus Pteropus; species Pteropus vampyrus. Next base: position 8,428,957 of record NW_011888797.1, on the reverse strand, counting down.
ATGTGTGAGTTTTCCACTTGTTCGCTTTTACCTACACCATAGCCATGAGAGGGGCCTTCCTGGGAAAGTCTGCTGATCCCAGGGGGAGAATTAGAGACACGTGGGACACACATCCACAACAGAGGCCAGCCTAGATTGGCCAACCCCTGAAAAATCTGCAGATACATTATAAATCATAAATAATTAATGTTTAAGTTGCTGAGTTTTGGAGTGGCTTATTATATAGCAATTGCTAAATAATGCACTGACCTTTTCATATATTCATTGGTGACCTTAGGTAAAGCATTTGACCCGCCTGTCTTAGCTTGGACTGACATAACAAAATGCCATAGACTAAGTGGTTTACATAATAGAAATGTGTTTCTCATAGTTCTGGAGGCTGGAAGTCCAAGGTCAAGGTGCTGGTTTCTGGTGAGAGCTCTCTTTTCTATTCATGGCTTGCAGACAGCTGCTTTCTCCTGGTGCGCTCACATGGCCTTCTCAGTACGTGGGCAAGGGTGGGGGTGGGGTGGGGAGTGGGCGATTAGAGGAATATAGTGACTGAGCCCTCAGGTGTCTGTTCTTATAGAGACACTAATTCCATCCACTCAGGGACCCACCCTGATGCTCTCATTTAACCTTAATTACTTCCTTAGAGGCCCCCATCCCTGAATACAGCCACACTGGGGGTTAGGACTTCAACATCTGGATTTTAGAGACACACAAACATTCAATCCATAACACTCATCTGAAAAATAAGGCTGCCTAGTACATAATACACAGTCAATACAGATTTGTTGAACCAAGGAGACTGGATTATATGCTTCCAAGATGGTTTTCTTCTTTCTTTTTCTATTTTGCCACAGTCATCCAGAGTTGATGTCCTCCTCTATTGATATTAAATTGTCAGTGAGTAAGAAGGGGCATAGAGATACCAGGAGTATCTCTAAATACACATAAGTACATTTAATCTTACTGAGCAAGGAAATCAACTCTTTCATTCCATGTAGTTTCTCTAGATTCTACATCAGCTTTGGTATACAGTAGGTACCTCAATATATTTACAGATTTAAGGAAAAAGAATGATCAAGGTAGTGAGTCAAAGAAAGGCTCACGCCTGGCTGTAGCTGTCCCCAAAGACTTCAAGGAGAGGAAGTAACATAACATCTGAATCACTGAGAGACTGGATCCTCCGCCTGACTAACGGAGGTTGCAGAGATGGAGGCAGAGAAGGTGCTGAGCTGTCCTGATGGTCCCAGTTCCCTTGGGCAGTCAGCAACTCCTGCCTCCTTCCTCTGCCTCCCTTCCTAATTCTCCTCCCCAAAAGGTGTCCCACCGGCATGTCAGCTGCAACTGATCCCAAACCACACTCATTTTCCAGCTTCTTTCTCCGAACGTAATTGTGTTTGTCCTCAGTGTCTGCCTAGTTAGAGATCTGAGTCATCGACTTCCCTATGGCCACTACACCAAAATGGAGAACTCCAAGTTGACCTTAATTACAACCACAGAGCTACCATTTGCTGGGGACTGACCGTGGGCCAGGCACCGCGCTAGATGACTAGAGTAACAGAGCTTATTTAATCCTCACAATAACCCAATGAAGTAGGTCTAATCTTTCTATTATAGTGAATAAATATGGGCTCAGAAAGGTTAAGTGACTTTCTCAAGGTCACAGAGCTGGATAAGCGAATTCATACCTTATCTGATGGACTTTAAAACCCTTGCCCTTTTTGCACTGTCAAATTACCTCTAGTTCAGATGTTCCCTTGGACTCCTTCTCCACTGTCTCCATTCTGGAATTAGGCACCCACCTCTGCTCCACATCTCTCTATGATAGCTCTCATCATATGAGATAGGTATTATTCATCTGCTCACCTATGACCTGCTGGGAAGTTTCATATACTTCTCCATTCCCAGCTAAGTGTCCAGTCTACATAATACCTGTTCCATAAGTACTTTTGGAAAATAATTAAATCCCTACATTTCTAATGATCAAACATGTTATCTTTTGTGGAGTAGAAGGTTCCTGCTCGTATTAATTGTGAGGGAGAAGAAAAACGTCCCCTAACTGCACATTCTTTTCTGTAAGAACTAACCTATTTAGGTCCCCACCCCGCCCCAGAATGTTCATGAATCCCTCTGAGCAAGGAAGAGGAAGCCAGAGGCTCCCCTCCTTCTAGAAGTCATTTTCTTACTGCATTTTCTAAACCTTGTAGCCACAAAATGTACTCTTAAAATATAAACGAGAGAACAAACTACAACAAAAACAAGGAAAACAGTAACCGTTGGCTTCCTGAATGTAAAACATGGTTCTTACTACCCACCTATACCTCTCCTTCCTTCAACATTACAGCTCAACTTTAGCCTTTCCATTCTCTCTTTTAGAATTCATGCCTGGGCACCAAGCAGACTCAAGAAAAGACTTCCAAAAAGTCCCTGCTGTTCCAAAGAGGAAAAATAAAGCAGAATGAGCCTGATTTCCTGAACTGGGGAGGAGAGGCAGCCACTGAGACTGCCAACTCATTCCAGCATTCAAGTGATCCCTGAATTTACTTGGCAAAAAGTAAACCAGCAATTACCAAGATAAGGAGCAAAGTGGTTTTTATTCCTGCCTGTTTTTTTTTTTTCCTACATAAGAAAAGTGACTGAAAGATTTTTATCTTGCTCTCAAAATAACCGAACTTGGCCCAGCAGATATAAAGCACTGCTGTGTTATTTCCTGCACTGAGAATATTTCCAGGATGTTTCAATGAATTGGTCAGGGGTGGCTTGGAACCTTGGGAGACCGTAGTGAGAACCGTAGTGGCATGGGTTGTTGAGGGACACAGTTTGGGGAAAATGGGTGCTTCTGGAAGTAAAGCAGGGCTTACTTTACTTCTGATTCTCCTAACCTTCGCTTTTCAAACTCATCTCTGTCCTCACACCCTAAACTTTAGACCCTTAGGATTGGAAGTGCAATGACCTCTGACACCAACTACCTGGAGTTAGTAGACCAGACTTCACAGGTTAAGTTCATAGTCGTCCATAAGAATGCCCTCACCTCAGATATCAGCCGCGAGTTTGGGGAGTCCCAGGACACCCCTACTTTTGACCATCTATCTGCAAACTCATGGGTTCCCACTACATCCTCAGGTTTGATAATTCACGAGAATGAACTCAGGAAAATGCTCTGCTTATAATTGCGATGTTATTACATCGAAAAGATACAAAGGGAGAGAAGCATAAGGTTAGGTCTGGGAGGTGTCCAGATGTGAAGCTTCCATCATCCCCAAGAAAGTACACCTTTCTGGTACACTGTGGGGTGTACCAACCGGAGGAGCTCACTGGAGCTTTTTACTGGAGTTTCATTCTAGGGGCATAATTGATTGGATCATTGAACAAGCAGCTGAACTCAATTTCTAGCTGCTCTATCCTCCTGGAGGCTGAGCTGGTATCACAAGGCACAAAGCCCCAAGCCTCTCTCTAATCATGCGATTGGTCTTTGCGACATGGCCAGTGGCCATTCTGAGTCATCTCATTAGCATATACGATGTAGGGGGCCACCCTGAATATCAAAAACCCTCCTGGTACTCAAGAAATTCCAAGGAATGGGGAGACAAAGGCCAGCCAAGTTTTTCACTACACAATGAGGAAGCTGAGATTCAGATTTTATGCATGGCCTAATGGATTTCACCATTTTACCTTTTCGCAACCTTTATCTATCTTCAGACTGAGCCATCTTCACAGAATTCTATGTTGCGTACCTAGCGTAGGATTCTGAGAGCTCTGACACCCGGATCTCACTGTGTAAATCTGGAGAAGTGCTTTAACGTCCTGAGCCTCAGTTTCCTCAGTTTTAAGTGATAGTATTAGAGCACAGTGTATCTCTCATGCTGATGATTCTATGGCTAAGCCCCTTCACGACTCAATTTCCTAATTTTTAAAATAAAAGGGCTGGATTAGATGATTTGTAAGATCCCTTGCTGGGCTAAAATTTTAGTACCTTACAACCTTTTCAATGGGTCTGGAAAAGAAAACTCATTGCAATTCCACGCGAGAATTTTCTAGCTTATTGTTTTTTCCTCTCCCAGAATAAGGTAGTAGAGGCCTAACTCCTTATCAGCTCACCTCACACAGATGCATGAGAAAGTGCCAAAGATTTTCTAGTTTAGTCCTGGGGTAATGGAAAAAGGAAAAAAACAAAAAACCAGGACATAGGAAACAATAAATTTTAAAGTCTGTGCCGTAGGAGGCTGGGTAATGAACCAGCCAAAAAGGACTGGCTGAAAGAGTCTGTCCCCTTGATAGATATTAATTTTGTTTTAAATACTATGTTGGAAAATATAGGAAACTACAGGAAAATGGCATTGATTCCAAAATGTGTGAATTTTCGAACTGTTAGGCAAATGTGTTTTTCTGGAGGCCCATAATCATTTTGTACCTAAAATACAAAGTAATAAAAGCTGTATGATAATGCTGCTGATAGTCCCCAAAGAAAAAGCAAGAAATGTTCCTTTTTCGGGCTCTTTAAACCTCTTTTTCCACGTCTTTGCAATTGATCTCGTCAGTGATACTATTTACTTACTAGTGTGTCTCACCCTCTGAACCAACAGCCTACAAACATTTTTGATTATATACCTCCAAAGTGGGTAAAAAATTTGATTAAATCCCCCAAATGTATATCATTTATTTTTAAATTATACATGTGTATTATTTTATGAAACTATATCTAATTCTATACAAAATAATATAAAGAACAGGGAGATGAGTTAAAGATAAACTTATTTATAATTTTATTCCACATCGTAACACAACAAAAATCTTATTTCTTCCACTAAAACATCTTAATATTAATAATATTTTCATGAAGACAATATGATTAAGTATACTTTATTACTTTTGAAAGTTAGAGTTGATTACAATGTGATACGACGGTTTGAAGATCTGACCCAAATCCAGTTTATTTTGATACTTGGTTTTAATGGTCATTATAACTTAAAATTATACAACCAAATGGTACAAGGTCTAAATAAAAAATTGGGTCATTGACTGAGCTGATTAAATCACGATAATTTTATAATTATGCAAAAGTTTTAGTTTAAATTTGGTTAGTATATTTTTATATTCCCTGAGATCCATTACTTTTTCCAGCAAACAAAATGGGAGGTACTCCATTTATATATGTGTGTGTGTGTGTGTGTGTGTGTGTATGTATACACATGTATATACACACACATATATATATACACACACACATATACACACATATATGTAAATTATATAACATATAAGATACTTAAAATATGTATATGATATTATATATTTATATTATATATACATATATATATATATACTATAATTGTGGGTATATGGCACTAAGCATTTGTCAAACGTAGGCAAAATTTTAAAAAGTCATTTAGGAATTTAGGAGATCCCAAGATGGAATGCAGAATGTGATAGAAATAATCTAACTATATTACAAGCGTAAGAAGCAACCTCACCAAAGGAAGTGGGGGAAAGAAGTGCCGACCTAAGTGACTTTGGAAATGAATGGCGTCTGTAGACAAAATAAACTGCACATATGTCTTTATTCTAGTTGATAAAGGTATTTCTTTGGGAGATGGGGGTAACAATTCCGAAACCACTATACATAGAAACTGCGACTGAACAATTAAGGAAATGAATGGTGGATTGTGGGAGCCAGGCTTCTCACTGTTGGAGTGGGAGGTTACAAACAAGCAGGGCTAGAACGATCCATGTGGTAATGAATTAGCTGGAGACGTCAGTATCGACTAATGTTTTGCTTATTATAGATACAGTTGTTTCTCTATAGAGAAGTATTTATAGATATGTATAATTTAAGTGATTGGTATACACACATATAGTTCCTCATTCTGTCAGCTGAGAGGACCTGGAAGTAAAGACACCTCCGTAGCAACAAGAATCACTGTATCTCAATCTTGCTTTCTAATTACATTTTCTAATAAAAGGAACCACGGCTGCTTGGAAAAATGGCTGATTCTAGCACTGGAGTAGTGACTTTACTAGATGAGCCTAGAGCTCATCCTGTAGTTCCAGAAAATAAGAAAGTGTATTTTAAAAACAACATGGTGCTGGTGGTACATTGAAGAGACCCAGGAACCAATTATAAGAGCTCCCAAAGGAAAAGCTGGAACAATTTCTGCAACAAAATAAAGTAGTATTGGATTGTAACCCAAAGTATAAAGTAAAAATTTATGAAACCATACTGATGGCAACAAATTATTGAATAAACAAATGGAAAAGAAGAGACAGCTCTCCCTTGCAGACGAACTCAAAATGATTTACGTCGAGAGGGTGGAGTCTGTCTCTTCAGTCCTCAAGTGCAGCCTATACATAAGTTTCCTTCCAAAAAGCACAGTATAGAAAGAGGGAAAAGAGAATATGAAGGAGAAACCTGAAAAAAACTCCCTTTACCAGGTGACCAAAGTCAACATCGACAGTGAGAATTCATGGTGATAGTATGTACCCTTGATACGATGTGATGAGAATGGCCTGCTGCCTCCTTAGTTTCCCTCCTAAGCATATAAAATCTCAATAGAAACGTGAGAAAAATATCAGAAAATCTCAACCGAGGGACAATCTACTTGACCAGCATGCTTCAAAACTGTCAAGGTCATCAAAAAACAAGTAAAAATCTGAGAAACTTCACAGCCAGGAGGATCCCAGGCAGACACGATGATTGTTGATATAATATGGTGTCCTGAATGAATCCTGGATCAGAAGAGGCACATTAAGTAAAACTTAAGGAAATCTGAGTGAAATAATGACTTTAGTTAATAATAATGGTTCACTATTAGTTCATTAATTGTGATAAATGTATCATAGTGATGTAAGATGTTAATAGTAGAAACTGGATATGTGGGTATGTGGGAACCCTCTGTACTATCTTCTGAATTTTTCTGTAAATTTAAAACAATTCTTAAATTAAAAATTTAATATTTTGATAGACATGACAAATTACTCCATTAAAATGCATCAATATATACTTCCACCAATTATGTATGAGAGTTTCTGTTTCTCTGTACCCTTGACAAAAGTGGATATTATCAATCCTTTTGATATTTGTAAATTTGAAAGGTGACAAATGACGTTTCATTGTTTAAATTTGCATTTTTAAGTTACAAATGAGATTTAGCATTCCTCTCATTAATTGACCATTTATATTTTTTTCTATAGCTGTGTGTTGCTATCCTTTGCTCATTTTCTCAATGTGGTTGTTGATCTTTCTCCCATGTTCAGCTTCATTATGGTAAAAGAAATCAACCCTTTCCTTTCATAGGTGTACAAATTTTTTTATAGACTGTTCTTTTTGGCATCCTCTATGGATTTTTGTTGTTGTTGTTGTTGTTGTTGTTGTTATTTTATTATGCAGAAAATCTAAACACTTTTTCGTAATGAAATATCTCTTTATTTACAATTTCAGGGCTTCATCACATTTCTATCTTATTCCCAAATTAAATCCCCAGTGGCTTGATTACTATAAATGGGTGCTTTCAAGCTAGTCCCTAATTATTTTAGGTGTTCTTGGAAGGATGTCTCACATGGGTTCACAGTCCACTGTTGACCCAAATTTCTTCTGGGCTTTGCTCTTGTTCTTCTCCTGCCATGTCATTTGCTTTCTGAAAGCCACATAGAGACAGAGGCCTATGTCAACTCTGAAGACACCAACGCTTATGTCAAGAGAGCTGTCCTTATATCATCTCAGGTTCCTGTCCTCAGGATGTCAGAATCGGTTGGCTCACTGCAACAGCAGAAACGTCTCCCTTTTTGGAGTACATTTGTTATTCGATTCCTATATATACCTCTGGCCACTCCTCAGTTATTCTGAATATCCTTTGCTTGCTTCTTTCAACCTTCTGATGATGAAAGGGTAGATCGATTCTCCGGGACCCGGTCCTTGACTTCTCTAACAGCAATCGTTTCTTGGGTAATCTCAGTTCATATTGTGACTATAGCTAATACTTCCCAGCATTACATATTCTCAGCTATAATTCTACCCTAGGCTTCTTTCCTTTCCAGACTCACATATCCAAACCTACTCAGCCTTCCCGTTTGTTTATTTAATAGACATCTCATGGTTAACATGACCTAAATTGAACTCCCGACCTTCACCTCCAGTCTTCAGCGCTTCAGTGACTGGGAACTCCATTATTCCAGATGCTCAGGCCAAATCTGTTGGAGTCATTTCTTGCACTTTATCTCATGCCCCATATCCAGTCTGTCTGGAAATTCAGTTAGCTCTAACTTCAAAATATATCCACGAAGCAAACATTTTCCAACACTCCTACTGATAGGACTCTGGCCCAAGGTACCATCATCTCTCTTCTGGAATATGGCGTTGGCTTCCTAATTGGCCCTCCCACTTCAGGCTTTGTTTCCTATCATGTATTCTCTAGACAGCTACCAGAGAGATCCTTTTAAAACATGTTCAGAATATTTCCGTTCTCTGCTCAATATGGCTCCCCACATTACTCATGAGACCTAAAACCTTTGCAGTTGGCCTTAGGCTGTAAATTATCTGGCTTCCTACTATGTCTCTGACTTCATCTTCAATACTCCCCGGCTCTCTCCTTGAGCTCTACCCTAATGAGGCTCTTTGCCATTCCTTGAATACATGAAACACGCATCCACAAATAAGGTCTTGGCTGCTTCCTCCACCAGAACACTCTTCCTTCAGATAATTACATGGCTTACTGTCACTTCATTCAGCTCCCTGCTCATATGACATTTCCCCATATAGGTCTTCTCCAAACATCCTGAAATAAAAGCTCCATCTGCACTCTCTGTCATTCTGTCTGTCACCCGCTTTATTTTCTACCATTGCACTTGTTGCCAAATGACATACTAAAGTTGTTTATTTTCCTATTGTATAACTCCCCCTACTAGAATATAAACTTTATGTAGAACAGATATATATTTTTTATATTCTTGGCTATATTCCTAGTAAAAAGAAAAATGCCTAGTACTTAGTAGAGATTCAACAAATATTTGTTGAATAGGTAAATTTATTCATTATGTGTGTGGCAATCAAACCAGAAGTAGACACCAAACTCTAGATATGATCCCACCTCTTGACCCTTTTTCCTTATAAGCTGTGGCCACAATTGTGTCCCTTGGTGTCTCACTGGCGAGCACATTGTAGGCACTTAAAGCTTACTTAATGAATAGAATTGAATGACAAGGGCCTTGGTAAACTGGAGAGGGACCCAGAAAAGGAGCAGAACAGAGTCACTGGGAGCAAGTTCAGATCAGAGTATGACACTGGGGAGAACAGACAAAAGTAGAAAGTAGCGATGGCTGAGTGGCACTGTGCCACATCTAGTGTCAAGGTAGAGGCAGATAAATAAACATGGTTAAACCATTTTCCTGTGCCCTCTTTCCTTCCATAGGAGCTTAGTTTCCTTCTATTCATTTCCAATTCCCAGCCACTCTTGGAAAAGGCAACAGATTCACATGGTGGAAGAAGTCCTGACTCGGAAATCAGAAACATTTGGGTTAGAATCCTCACTCTGATACTTAGAGCTGAACAGACTTAGACGCATTATTAATCTTTGGGCATATCACTTTTCTCATCTGTAAAAAGCATATAATGATGAGTAACTCTCTAGGTTTGCATGAAAATTAAATGAGAAAGGTAGAAGAAAAGCTTAGTATACCACACCTAACACAAAGCAAATACTTACTTACTCAGTGTAAGTTGAACCCGTCCTGTTGGCAGGAATTGATAGACTTTGTATGTGACTTTATACCTTTCTTCCTTTATTTATAGCATCAGCTGATGAAATTTGTCTTGTCTGTTTGTCTCTCTTTTAGATATTTTTTCTCCCAAGCTTTCTTTCCATGAGTGTTCTCTTGTCTTACTCTCTAGATCCATAGAATTCTTATATCAATCTGATTCCTCTCTTTATGCACAGATGGTAAACCCGATTTTAGAACAAACAGTAGTAAAAGAGAAGATGGGCAAATGTTTTTTTTTTAAAACAAGTAGATGGACAGACAGACAGACAGACACACACACACACACACACACACACTCAGGAGTGAAAATGAAAAAGAAGTGATTTCTACAGTCCTGCCCCAGCACCGCCTGCTAAAAAAGCAGAGATGCTTGCCAGAGTTCCAGGATGCCCGCTAAATGCATCCCTCCCAGAGTAGCATCAGCAGGTCTCATGATTAGGAAGCAGCAAAGGTTTCTTAATCAGTCAGAATAGCATGAGCCCTTGAGGCATGTGGAGTGGCCTTGATAAGGACAGACTGAGTCACCCTCAGGAGCTGTGGCTTCTGATCCAGGGGAGCTCAAGAATTAGAACTGAGCTTGAATTTTGGGAGGAAGAATTGTCTCTAGGACCAGTGAGAGTTACCCCAGGTAACTTGAAAACATTAGAGAAAGTGAAAGCCACCTCTAGGATGTCTCTATGTGGGCGGCTACTGCAATTTTCTTAGGCTCCCCTCTGCTCACCAAGTCACTGCAGAATAATTCTCACCTTAAGACAAAGCTTTCTTCCCAGCATGGTGTCCTCAAAAAGTACACCTTTTAGGACCATAAAACTCTATGTCTGAATTCCATTTCTGCCCATTACCAGAGGTTGGCTTTAGAAAAGTCAGTTGACATCACGGCACCTCAGTTCCCCATTTATAAATTGGGGATAATAATACTTGTTTCTCCGAATTGTTTAAAGTATGAAATGAGAGAGCATTTATATAATGTGAATCTACGGTTGTCAATCATTTCTTATTTACATCATATATTTCCAAGTGGCAAAGCCCCTTTCTTTTTCAGGGTTCCCTGGAGAATTCTCCAAATAGGGGATATAAATGTTAACCAAAGAGAATGTGATTTATAGTCTTATCACGGATAGTCCTCCGTTCCCTCCACCTGTGTCATTTGTCTCATTTCTGTTCCTCGCTGAGATGTCCCCTCACTTCGTTTTCTCTTCAGAAGATAATATAGTCACCCACGCACGACACTACTCAGCTGGTCCTCCAAAACTGGCCTCTTCGATAGACTTGGGTTCCTCATCTATGCTCTCCAGGGAAGCCCAAATATTCTGTGCTTGTAAATAAAGGCAGCAGAACATCTGTAATTCTCTGCTTTAACCCTTGCCCTCCCACAGTCCATTCTCCATAAGATGCGACTCCCAGACCCTCCAAACACCTCCCAACTCATGAAGAGTACAAGGTAAAGGCCTTTACAGTCACCTGCAAGATCCTCCTTTGCTCTTGACTTTCTTTTCCAAGTTTCTTCTCTGGATGAGAAGACCCTGAGAGTGGTAGCCCTCATTCATCGTGCCATCAGGCCACCAGAATAATCTTCCTAAGTAAGCAGTCTTATCACTTCGCTTTTGTTTTAAAAATATTTACTGACTTTGTTGATTGGGGAAAACTGCAGAAAGTGATTTAATTCATGAGCTCTGTAGTCAAGCTCCACCGCCTGGAATCTGTGTGACCTTAGGTAAATCTATCTTTGCCCATTTTATTTATAAATGGAGATAGTAATCATACTCCATGCGAAGCCTCCAGGCCAATGCCTATCACTTAGTAAGTAATAAATAAATGGCAATTAGTTTTGCTGAATTATATGGCAGAACTCAGACTTATTTTATCAGGTAAGACCCTATTAAATATACTCTAAACCTATCTCACTTCTAGATTCACCTCGTATCTCTGCCCTAATGGACATCACTTTCTAGTTTTTTATCATTCCCTGAGGAAAGTATATGTTTTTATGGCTGTCTCACCTTAGCCTCAACTGACTTTGGTCTCTATTTCTACCTGGCAAGTTTCTACTCAACCTTCAAGACCCAGTTTAAAAATTGGGTTAAGATAGTAGACTGAATTCACCTGCTTTTCATATCTTTTGTATACAAATCCCTTTGAATGCCGTGAAAAAGATATTATTAAGTAAGTAAGCAAGCAAGTAAATAAATAGCCTCTGAACAGTAGTGGAAAATGTAAGAAGATGTCACTAGTGAACCATATTTTTGATGTATAGAAAGTAGTCCGAATATCTTTATTTCTGGCTGAGAAACTTTAGGAAAATTTTCTGAATTAAAAAAATACTTGGATATGACAGATAAAATGTAACGAACATTCTTTATAAATGCCTAGCCGAGCTTCTGAGAGAAGGCTAAGTCTCCACGGACCTCAAACAAATGGAGACGTGAAAATTCAAGTTGCAAGCTGCCAGTCATGCAGTGACACTCCTGTTGGCATTTGCTACGATTATGAACCAAGATGTTTGCGTTTTAGCGATGGCCATAGAGGAAAACAGGGCCTTTGTCTTTTTAAGGGTAGAAGTTGGAATTGAAACCCTACGTAAACCTGAGCCCCTTGATTGGTTACACAGTAGGTAAAACAGTGTATTAGAAAAAACATATCTAACAAAGGAGACTGCAAGGCAAAGTCTGTCGCTGCGTGGGCTTCAGGAGAGAAAAGTCTTCCCTCCATATTTACAAGCACGGGCTGTCCACAATGAGGAATGGGGTTCTGAGAAACCCTAGGCATCCAGGTCCCTCTCAAGAGCAAATGCAAATCCTCTCTGGAGAGAAACACCTCTGATTCAGGCAGGGTTTTCAAGCTGAAGATGTGCTGAAGAGGATAGCTAACTTCAAAACTTTCCAGCATAAACACATGAGAAGTCAGACAGCAAGATTCAGCAGAAAGAATAAACATGAGAATTAGACCCTCCATAACCGCAGATAATAGAATTACTGGAGTCAGATTACAAATAAGTAGAAAATTAAAAACAGAATTGAAACAGAGATATAAACGATACTCAGTAAAAAAATACAACACAGGGTTGACAAAGAACCAAACAGATCTTCTTAAAAATATAATTACTAAAATTGGCAATTTAATAAATGGTCTTTTAAAAAAGAATTGATAAATGTTTTAAGTGGAACAAAAACTAAGAAATTATTTAGAACGTCACACAGAGTAAGAGAGAGAGAACATATCAGGCATAGAGAATAGAACGAGAAATTTATAATACACACCTAATCAGATTTCTAGGGAAGAGATTGAGAGAATAGGGGTGTGTGGCAAATGCTGAAGATATAATGGGTAAAAATTTTCGACAGTTGAAGAAATCATATTATTAGATTTAATAAGCCCAATGAAAATCAATCAAGATAGTTTTTTTTTTGAAAATCCACATTTGAACACATTTTTATAACACTGAAAAACAGAAATGGAGGAAATTTGCTAAAGTTGGCAAAGAGGAAAGGCTAAGAAAAAAACAACTTTCAACTTAAAATTAATAATTTATTATTCTTCAGGAAAACCATAGGGAACACTTAGATCTAAGAAGAGGCAGTGAGCAAAGCAACAGGTAAATGAATAGATTTTTTTGAGGGATTGTCTACATGAAACAATGATAATAATAATAGCTAATTTGGAATTGTGTTAAAAGCGAGTTGGAAATAAAAATATACTGGGCAATAATAAGCATAATAAAAGTATATGATAGCAAAAGTTTCTTGTACAGTTCTGAAGGAGTTTATATACTTATTTAAATTTTAAAGATTAGCACCAAAAATTTAGTGTGTAACTTACAAAAAAAGAAATAAAAGTATCTGATCAATCAGAAACAAGCTGAGAAAAGAGAAAAAATAAGTATAAAATAGAAAAAATAAAAACCAAAAAAGTAGTACAAATTCAAATGTAGATGTATATACAAATAAACTATATTTGTATACAATACATGTGTATAAAATATTTGCACTGTTGTATATAATGCAGTTGAATACAAATGCATACACACATGTATACATATTTTTATATCGGATTTTTAAAACTAAGTGCTATAGATTGAATTCTGTCCCTGCCAAAATTCATGTTATATTCATAATCTCCAGTGCCTCCGAATGTGGCCTTATTTGTAAATAGAGTTATTGCAGATATAGTTAAGATGAGGTCATACTGGAGCAGAAGGGTCCACATCCAATATGATTGGTATCCTTAGAAAAAGGGTAAACGTCAACATAGATACATAGACACAGGGAGGACACATGTGAACTCAACGGCAGAGATTGGGGTGATACTTCTACAAGCCAAGGAATGCCAAAGACTGTCAGCCAACCACCAAAAGCTGGGAGAGAGGCCTGGAACAGATGCTTCCCCACAGCTCTCAGAAAGAAGCAACATTGCCAACACCTTGATTTTAGACTTCTAGCTTCCAGAACTGTGAGACTATGAATTTCTGGGTTTAAGCCATTCAGTTTATGGTACTTTGTTACAGCAGCCTTAACAAATGAATGTCGTCAGTTATATGTGTTTTACAGGAGACATACATACCTCAAAGATAAAGACAAACAAATATTGAAGGTAAAATAATTAGAATAAAGATGTATTAGGTAAATTCTGAAAAAAAGAAACCTATGCATGATAGTAGTATTGGAATAAAAAAATGCACCTTTAAATCCAAGTTTTGTGATGATTAAAAAAGATCATTAAGTGATGGTATAAAATAAACTTTACCAGGAAAATATGGCAATTCTGAATTTATATGCATATTACATAGCTACCTGTACTTTACATACATGTATGTACATTCACATTCACACATACACATATATAATTTCTAATAGAAAACAAACAATTACAAAATTAAATTAAAAAAATTCAAAAATCATAGTGGATAGCACCAGGATATTTTAATACATCACTCTCAGTGTTCAGGAGGAAAAATAGACAAAACAACTGAGTATTTAAAATAGGACAACACAATTGACCAATAATTTGCGCAACATAATTGACAAGCTTAATCTAAGAGTCCTAAATAGAACTCTGTTCTCAACTCAAAAACTATACATCCTTCTTTAGCCTACAATAAAGATTTATGAAAATGAATGACTACCAGGTCATAAAGCTAGTTTCAACAAAGTTCCAAAAACTATTATCACGTTATTTCTTAACACAATATAATTTAAGTTAGGAAATTTTAAATATTTAAGAATTTCAAGAAAGAACAAGGAATGGCAAAATGTAAATACTACATATTACATTTTGTGGGATACAGCTAAAGGCACAATTAAGACAAAACATATGCTTTTTGTGCTTTTAAAAATTGTGCTAAAATATGAAAATTTATGAGCTAAAAATATTCACTTATGAATTCAGAGTGACATAAAATGGAGTAAAAACAAAGAAAATTTAACAACAAAGAACATAAAACAATAAAATAGAAAACTTAAAATAGTACAAAAACCAAAGCTAATATATTTTTTTAAGTAATAAAATAGGTAAACTGGTCTGATCGCAAGAGAAAAAGGGATAAGGTCTAAGTAAATGATATGAGGATAGAATGGAAAAGATGCATTTATAAATGGAATGAAGAGTCAAAAGATAAGTGAAAGAATGCTATTTTTTAAAAGTTAGGTAAATAGATTTAAAAACGTATTAAATAGACAATTTTAAAAATTCAATCAAAACATAGTTTGCTGAAACTTTCACAAAGAAAAAAAATCAGAATAGACCGATGACATAAAAGAAATTGAATATATGTTAAAGATATACCACCACAGATATACAGTTGAGTTCTACTAAAAAAAAAGAAAAGAAAAAAGAAATGGAATTCCAATAGTACAGAAATTTCTCATCGAGGAGTCAAAGACTGTTAATGCAACAATATAGTCTTACTGTATGAAGTCAGTATGACGTTTATACCAATACCAGACAATAATTCTGTGAGAAGAAAATTACAGGTCTATTACACTGATCAACTGAGAGGCCAAAAGTTATCAATAGTCTTAGGAAATCAAACATTGTACTCGCTCTCCCTTGCTTCCATATCCACATAATTATGATGAAGTTGGGCTTACCCCAGAAATATAAGAACTTAACATTAGATGATCAATTATTGTAATTCATCATATTAAGAGATACAGAGAAAAGCCATGTGATTGTCTCAAAAAGGATGAAAAAAACATTTGATAAAGATAACAACCCCTGGGGACAAAAATTCTTAGCAATTAAATTAAAAGAGAGCATAGTTAACTTCATAAAGCGTGTCTATAAAAATCCTGCAGAAAATATCATAATTAATGAGCAAAAGCATTAGAATTCTATTCCTCATCAAATAAAAAGTATGGCAAAGCTGCCTGCTAGCACAATTTCTACTGGAGAGCCTTGCCAGGGCATCGTACCACATGTGCTGCTGTGTCGATGTTGTTTCCCAGAGTTGCAAAGAACTTTGCCTGTGTGGCATTACATAGAGGTCTTATTAACAGAACTAGCCAAGAAACAAAAAGTTTTAGGGTTGAAGACTGTCCTGATTCCCAGAGGTTATGACTGCTTGTTTAGAAAATCCAAGAGACTCTCTATATTAGTAAAATTAATAAGAGCATGTGCCAAGGAGTCTGGAAATAAGATAATCATACAAAAGATAGTTGCTTTCCTATATACCAGCAATGAACAATTAGTTACATAGAGGAAAAAAATCTAAAGAAAGATGCATAACATCTTTATCCCCAAATATATCTGTGGATGGTAACAAGCTGATTCTAAAATTTATTGGGAAAATTCATGGGCCAAAATAGCCAATTCCTTTTGAAAAAGGAAAAATATGGTGAGGGGTCCCTATCAGTGATCTAAAATAATTTCTATAAATACATAGTATTTAATAAAATATGGCATTTTAAAAGGAATACACAAATCAAGCAATGGAACAGAATAAAAAGCCAAGAAACAAATCCCGTAATTAGAAATTTAACAAATGAAATAGGTATTCCAGACCCAGTGGGGAAAGGATTCTTTATTGAATAAAATGTGGGGGTATTTGATTATGGATAGAGGGAAAAATGGAACCCTAACTCATACATAAATAAAAATATATTCTAGGTCAACTCAAGACACAAAAGCACAGAGCATAAAGAAAAGTTACATTTAAAGACTACATTAAAATCAATAACTTTATAAATCAAAGCTAATGTAATTAAAATACAAAGACCGCAAATTGCCAGAAAATATCTGCAATTCAATGTGATCAAGAAGAGTTACTCACTAGAATATAGAAGAAACTCCTTATCAATAAAAAGGTAAATTAACCAATAAAATGTTAAGTCATTGAGGAAATTACAAAAATACCGATAAAATAGAAAAGATACTCCATCTCACCTATGTTCAGGAAAATGAAAATGAAAATGACAAGATCCCATTTTATATCTGCCAGTTAAGCAAGATTTAGAAAGTATGATAATACTAAGCATTGTGAAGATGTGGCTAAATGCGAACGCTTGCGTGCTCTGGTGGGAACGTAAACTGTTTCAAACACTTTGGCGAACAACGCAGCCATGTCTCTGAGAGCGGAAGATGAACGCACTTGACGACTCAGCAATTCCGCTTTTGATTATAAATCACAGAGGAACAAAACACCAAAGGGAAAGAAAAGTGAAGCACCTCGGGTGGCTCTAAAAGAAGCGAGGACAGAAACACTCAACTTTGGGGAGAGGCAACTACTGATTCTATGGGTTTTCCTGTAGAATCTCCAGCGAACTGCCAAGCCAAGAGTCAAGAAATACAAAGACCTGGTGGGGACATAAGAAAATAATCAGAGAAATTAATTAAAGACTAAATTTGGAGCAGCTGCTCACACTGAACTTCTCTCTCTCTCTCCTGCACGTTGAACATATGGTGGCAATGACTTTGCCCTTGGGGAAAAAGCCCTGAGAACCAATGTATAAACAAAACAAATGACTTTTCTTGGAAGAGCTCTTAGCGTGAGTGTTGGCACTGGAGAAATAAACATAGCAGAGTCTGAGGCAAATCTGTAAGAATATACATACATACATATAGAAAGTTTCATTTTTTAAAGAGTTAGTTGCCATTCAAGTCTCCAACAAAGTAGTCACAAGTACAGGTTTAACTTGGGAGACTTTATATGGCGCATGTCCAGGGAACAGAATACGTCACCGAGATGATAAAGCACAAAAACTTTAGCGATGAACCCTTCCCCTCATTTGTAATCACTAATGAAATGCTCTTGTTAATATCCAGAATTTAGATTCATTGGCAAGTAAACAGAGACATATATTTGATCTAATAAAGTCAGTTTCAGTTGCCACTACTGTTCAGTCTAGCCTTTAACCACAAATAGGAATAACCAAGAATCACCAAATATCTGAGCAAATATGTACCTGGAAAGAGGCATCGGATTGAATAATCAGAAAATTATTCCTTTCCCCTCTCTCGCAAACAAAAATCCAAATAAATTGAGGACGTACAGAAAATACTTCAGAAAAATATTGTTCATATCCTTGGGGAGATTAAAAAAGCTATCTGCTAGGAAACAGAACCACAGTTCTGGAACTTAAAATTAGCATAATTAGAAAAATATATTAAGAGATAAATGGAAGAATGTGAATAGCTAAAGAGTCAATTAATGAGCTAAAAGACTGAACCCAGTAATCAGCCAAGGAAGAGAGTGCAATAAGACAAAGAGATAAAAGTATCAGAGAGAGTTAAGAGGTGTGAAAAATATACACAGAATTTCCAATATCTGTTTGTTAATATATTCAGAAGGAACGATCATAGGGAAAGGGTGTGTGGTAGAGAAAAAGTGGTCCCCTAAAGATGTTATATCCTAATCCCTAACATCTGTGAATGTGTTATATGATACAGCAGACTGAATAATGGCTCCCCAAGTCTTATCACATTCTAATTCTCAGAACGTGCAAATGTTAACTTATACAGCAAAATGGGACTAAGGTAAGGATCTTGACATGGGGAGATTATCCTGGATTATTCAGGTGGCCCTGCTATACATACAGTGATCCTTATATGAGGGATAATGGAGGGGCAGAGGCAAAGGGGAAAGTGATGTGACATCAGATGCAGACGTTGGAATAATGTAGCCAGGAGCCAAGGTAATGCTAGCAGCCTCTAGAAGCTGAAAGAAGCATGGAACAAATTCTCCCCTGAAGCCTCCAGAAGGAACCAGCCCTATTGACATCCTGATTTCAGTCTTTTAAAATTCAATTTGAACTTTTGACATCAGAACAAATTTTTTGTTTTAAGCCACTAAGTGGTTAATTTGTTACAGTAATAGGACACTAATACCTATGGCAAAGGAGAAGTCAAATTACAGAGGAAATCAAAATTGCTCACAGATGGCCTTAAACATCTGAAAATCAATGCAACTCACCATATAAATGGATTAAAAATAAAAAATCACATTATCATCTCAAAATAAAGAAAAAGCATTGCAAAATCCAACATTTATTCCTAATAAAAACTCTCAGCAAAAGAGGAATAAAAAGAAACTTTCTTAATCTGACAAAGGGTATTTTTGTGAAGCCTACAAAGAACATTTAATAGCGAAAGATTAAATGATTTTCCCCTAAGATCTAAAAAATGATAACACTGTCCACGCTTAGCACTTCTGTTCAATATTGTACTGAAAATTCTAGTCAGTGAAAGACGGTGAGAAAAGGCAATAAAATATATCTCAGTCAATAAGAAGTAAAAATGTCTGAATCTGCAGATGACCTGATTACCTACATTAAAATATCACATCGACTATACAAAAAATAAAAATAAAAACAAAAAAACCCCACAAAACCAGCCAAAACAAGTATGTGAATTTAGCAATGTTGCAGGATATAACATCAACATACAAAATCAACTGTAATCCTATATATCAGTAATGAATCATCAAAAAATGAAATTACAGAAACTACCATTTTTAATGGCATCAAAAATATAAAATACTTAGGGATAAATAAATCTAGCCAAAGATGTTAAAGACACGTACATGGAAAACTATAAAACCTTACGAAAAGAGTATAAAGAGGACCCAAATAACTGAAGAGATGTGTCATAGATTAAAAATCCCAGTAAGTCAAAAAAATGTTAGTTTTCCTCCAAATTGATCGATAGATGCCACAGAACCTCAATAAAAATTGTCCCCAATATTTTTGTAGCTGATCCTAACATTCATATAGAGATACAAAGAACTGAAAAAGATTCTTTTGTCTTTCAGCATCTGCTTGCTGTCTCATGGTCTCAAGATGGCTGCTGTACCTTATGGCTTCGTGTGTGACATCCAGGGAGGAGGATGAGAGAAAGACAAAGGGTCTAAGATGTATATACAGGCCAAGTCTATCCCTTTTACTCACCTTCCGAGGGCTCCTCCCATGATCTGAGGGTGAATCTCTAGCCAGAGCTCTGTCACGTGGCCACACTTGGCTGCATGGTAACCAAGGAGATGCGAATCTGGGAAGCATCGCGTCTGTTAATTAGTAGTCTGCCAGTGCATTGAATACTAGATCTAATTGGTGGGCTTGACCCCAGGTCTGGTCTTTCGGGACTGAAATACATCCTTGCTTAAAACTTTCTATGGCCCCAATGGCCTTAACATAAACTTAATCCCTTAAGTATGACGTCTAAAGCTTTCATGATCTGGATCCCGTCTTCCCCTTTGTCCTCACAACTGTTATACTCTGATTGGCACATAAAACTCCTCTCCTGATAATCTGCTATTTCCTCTGCATACTAGGCTACTTCACTTCCTGTGTCTCCTCGCATGCAGTTTCTTCTTTCTAAAATAACTTTTACTTCCCTAATTTGAGGTTATCCTTCCTGACACCTCTTTCAGGAAGCCCTCCTTGATACCGTACAGAATGCATTAGGCACCCATCCTCTGGGTTCCTACATAACCTTGTGTACTTCTTTTCAAAGCAGCAATCACTCCTTACTGTAACAGTCTGCTTAATTGCTCTATATCCCTTCTTAATTGGGGGATTTAGTGTCAGAAACTATGATGCTTATCTTTGCGATCATAGTCCCTGAAGCAGTAGTTGCTAAATTAATGTTTACTGGATGAATAAAGATAAAGAATACACCAGCTTTATCATTTTACCAAGCTCAAACCTCAAAACACTTGGAGAAGTCATTCCTCTCGCACAAGATAAAGCAACATCTGGCAGGCATCTGCAAGTCCCTCTCTGTTGGGAAGCTTCTGGGAAATCAGAAATGCATGTAATAAAAGTTTTGGGCTTTTTCTCTTCCATAGGGTGTTCACTGAGCCCCATGGAGAGCTATGGGGAGGGGCTCAGGATAGCAGCCAAGCAGAACCTGATTATAGATCAGCTGTCAGACTGCAAAAGAAATCTTTCTCATGCTGGACAGATTGCTTGCTGGGGATCATTAACCATATAGGACACGAGATTTTTTTCCTTTCAAATTGCTTTCAAATCTAGCATTATGAAAATAAAATCCCATTATGACAAAATCATTTTTCATTCATTATCAGAACCTCATCAGTCCAGTTTGAGTAGGAAGAACTGGAAGTTGTCTGCCACTCCTTGAGTTAGACCTGGATGAATGACATGGCAACTCTCTCTGAGAGGGGATGAGGACTCGTTTCAAAGAGGTGGCTTCTATTTCCTTATCTATAGTGAGCTCCTACTACATGCAAGAAACTTTACACATATTTAACGTGATGAGGTGGTTACTATTATAATGAGAAAAATGAGTCTCAAAGGCCATTAGTAAATAGTACAAACGCAGGGGCAGTGTCTGGGCCAGGATCTGACATTAGTTAATTAAATTATTCACTTACTTAATAAATAATTATTGATTACTTAATGTAAGTTCTATCCCAGGGATACAGCAGTGAGAAAAATATAGTCACAAGCCACAGTATCATACGACCTCCAGCTCGATACAAAAAGACGGACTACAAAGCATTAATTAAATTGGGGTACTAGGTATTGTGGCAACATAGACCAAGAAAGTTTGTGGGTTAAGGGCTGGCTTCTTGGAAGAAGTGACATTTAAGCCAAGATCTGTAGAACAAGCCAGGGTTAGACAGATGACAGCTGAGGAAGGAAATTTTTTTGGCAGAAAAATAGCTACTTCAAAGTCCTAGAGTTGAGGAAGGTTATGACTTGTTGGAGAAACTGAAGTTTTTCTTTTTCTTTCTTTCTTT
The DNA here is from genome assembly GCF_000151845.1 of Pteropus vampyrus. Classification (NCBI taxonomy): domain Eukaryota; kingdom Metazoa; phylum Chordata; class Mammalia; order Chiroptera; family Pteropodidae; genus Pteropus; species Pteropus vampyrus. The sequence continues at coordinate 8,407,029 of NW_011888797.1, read as the reverse complement.
TTAATTTGCTATGTTTAATTTCTTGTTTTTCTTACTTTTTAAAAAAAATTTTTATGGTGACACTGGTTAATGAAATCCAGTAAGTTTTAGCCGTACGCTTTAACAGTAAGGCGTATATATGTTTACACTGTGTGTTTACCTCCCATCGTTAGTTTCCTTCTGTCATCAGGGGTATTTGACCCCTTTTACCCCGTCTACGTCTCTCTTCCCCACTCCTCCCTACCCTCTGGTAACCACTAGTCTATAGTCCATGTCCATGAGTCTCTGTTTGTCCTGCTCATTTGCTGCTTTTAGGTTTATATCTCACATGTAAGTGATATCACGTGATGTTCAACTTTTTATCTGGCTTATTTTGCTTAGAATGATTATCTCGATGTCCATCCATGTTGTTGCAAATGGCAGAATTTCATCTCTTCTTATGGCTGAGTAGTATTCCATTGTATATATGTACCACAGTTTCTTTATCCAATCATCTATTGTAGGACACTTCGGTTGCTTCCATGTCCTGGCCACTGTGAATAATGCTGCCATGAACATTGGTGTGTAAATATCTTTTCGGATATGGGTTTTCAAGTCTTTGGGGTAAATACCCAGTAGAGGGATTGCTGGATCATATAGGTAGATCAATTCTTACTTTTTTGAGGAACCTCCATGCTGTTTTCCATAGTGGCTGTACCAATTTGCAGTCCACCAGCAGTGTATGAGGGTTCCTTTTTCTCCGCATCCTCTCCAGCATTTGTTATTACTTGTCCTGTTAATTATAGCTATTCTAACAGGTGTGAGATGGCATCTCATTGTGGTTTTGATTTGCATTTACCTAATAGCGATGCTGAGCATCTTTTCATATATTTATTGGCCATTTGTATGTCCTCTAGCGAGAAGTGTCTGTTCAGGTCCTCTGCCCATTTTTTGATTGGATCGTTTGTGAAACTGAAGCTTTCAAAAGGGGCAGGGGGAGGATGGAGAGAGAGGGTTTTGAGAGGCGAGGCTGGAAGATCAATCATGAAGAAACTTGTCAGCCAGTGGACACAGTTGGACATCATGCTAACCGCATGGGAAGCCATGGAGAAGTTTCAATCCAGAATACAGCCTGGATAATAACTAAGGACTACAAAGTCCTACTTGCCAGAGCCAGGCACTTTTTAAGCAGTGCACAGCTACTGAAACTTTAGCTCTGCTTGCTGTCCTGTGAGCCCTGACAGTTGGCATTTCTTTTTGTAATGCAAGTGCCTGATTTAAAGCTGTGATTGCTGAGGCAAGGGCCAGACTTAAGCTTTGATTGCCACTTCAAAGAGGCATGAACTTCAAAGGTGGCTCTCTCAAATAAACACATTGCCAGCCACAGGAATAGATAAGGAGCTAGCCTCCCATCCCCGCCTCTGTTTTAGAGATCTTGGTTGATTTCCATAACTAACCTTTTGGGCCATTTGTTTTTTCTCTTTCTATGCTTTAAATTCTTGTTTTTATGTTTTAAATTCACCAATAAAGAGTGAGCCAGAGAAACTCTAGGGCCTCATCCTCAACCCTAATAAAAGCAAAATCCCAAGCTCTCTCTCGATCTCTCTACCTGCGACCTTGCTGTGTGTGTGGCCCCAGGTGTACCATGTAATTTCCAGAACCTGTAAGTAATGCTCCCTGCTTTTTTTTTTTTTTCAAAGTTTCCCAATGGTTATTGCTGAGGGCATCTTGCAATCATAATAACCGCAAGGGATGGTCCAGCCACAATGGATGTTGACAGGCTGAGACCGGCACAAAACATTTGCCTTATGATTTGTCAAACGAGAACACTTTTGAATGAAAAAGGCATTATTAATATCATTTTTAATAAGAAACATCCAAACCTGTAGGAAATTTTAATAAGAGTTTATTTGAGCCAAACTTACAACCTTTGTAGGGGAGCAAGATCTCAAATGCTCCAGAGAATAACAGTTTCTTTTATGTATTTGAGATTAAGAAGGGAATGACAGGGGCTGGGTTACAGGACAGGTTAAACTCACGCTTTCGAAGACGGGGTCTGAAAGGGTGTTCAGATGGGTATAGAAGGAGGGGTCTGAAAAGGGCATTTCAAAGGTGTGTTAACTTAGATGCACAGAACCAGTGCACAGGGCTTGCTGAAGGCAAAGATAAGCCTTTTACTAAAGAAGTTATATGGCTGGGGCCTGACTACCCACTGTGACCTGCCCAGTTAAGGATTTATAATCAGATCACCGTAGAATTTATGACCAGATAGTTCTCCTTAGAACTTCTTTATTTGTCCACATTAATACCTATGCTGAGACAACAGGAAAAACTGTTCCAAGCAAATCAGAATATATGGTCATTTAATCCTCATAACAAACCTATCAGGTAGGTACTATTATTATCTTCATTCTATAATGAGGGAATTGAGAGGTAGGAGGTTAAGTCACTTAATCAAAGGCACAAAAAGCCTCTCTGATAAGTGACATTTCAGATTTGCCTCTTTTGAAAGGTTTTTTCTTTTCATTGATTCAACAAACACTGATTGGTTTTCGATTTTGTGCCGGGTCGTCGGGATACGGCAGTGGACAAGACAGGCACAATGTCTCCTTTCTTAGGAGTTTCATTCTGGTGGAACGGAGCTAATGGAATCACAGAATTTACAGCTTAGTGTCCAGAAGACAAACCACGTAAATAAATACGTAACACAAAGTCAAGCACTGCTTGCTGCTAAACAGGGTCACGGGGCAGAGCGGTGGTTCTCAACCACGACCGATTGTGCTCCCCCGGAGGGACATTTGGCAATATTTGAAGACGTTTTTAGTTGTCACCACTGGGGAGGCTGGTACTGGCATCTAGTGAGCAGAGGCCAGGGATGCTGCTAATCATCCTCCAGTGCACAAGACAGTCCCCCTCCCCAACAAAGAATTATCCAGCCCCAATTGTCAATAGTGCTGATGCTGAGCAACCTTGACATTCACCCCCACACACAGACACACACAGACGCTTCGTCACCACCGCCACCGCCACCGCCACCACCATCGCCACCACCATTGCCACCACCCCCAACCCTCTCACCCATCGCTGCTTTCTAAATAATTCCAAGCTGAAGAATGTTGGTTCCAAATTCAGAAAATCCATTTTTATTGAAAACCTCTAGATTATGGTGCTGCCTAGGTGCACGTTATGACTGAATAAACAAATTAAGAGGAGACAAAAGCTGGAATTTATAAGATGAAATTGGTTTTGTTAATTTAACTCATTAAAGGTACTCGAAGCAATTTTCTAGGTCTTGAATAATTACATTAAAAAGCTAAAGGCTGCAATTATTTCGGGAAATGAATAAATAAATAGTAGGATCTTAGGATTCTCTGAGGTGTTTTGGTTTGAAATTTGGAATAAAATTTTCCCCACA
>NW_011888797.1:8403278-8403606 GCF_000151845.1 Pteropus vampyrus | reverse complement strand
CTTTCTAAATAATTCCAAGCTGAAGAATGTTGGTTCCAAATTCAGAAAATCCATTTTTATTGAAAACCTCTAGATTATGGTGCTGCCTAGGTGCATGTTATGACTGAATAAACAAATTAAGAGGAGACAAAAGCTGGAATTTATAAGATGAAATTGGTTTTGTTAATTTAACTCATTAATGGTACTCGAAGCAATTTTCTAGGTCTTGAATAATTACATTAAAAAGCTAAAGACTGCAATTATTTCGGGAAATGAATAAATAAATAGTAGGATCTTAGGATTCTCTGAGGTGTTTTGGTTTGAAATTTGGAATAAAATTTTCCCCACA
>NW_011888797.1:8400669-8403228 GCF_000151845.1 Pteropus vampyrus | reverse complement strand
ATCTCTCAAGAGAAGGAAAATACAAAGACAGCCTCAGTAATATGGAAAAATAATAAAATATTGACACAATTAAAAACTGAATTGTTACAAAAATCTAAAGATATGCACTAATGACATTCATGCATAATGACTATATGTAAATGGCCTCTTCGAAAATCATCCCCAAACCCTATTCCTGTGCCCAACTCACTTTACAGGAGCTGGTGACAGGAAGAAATTAAAAACTCCTTATGGAATGAAGAATGAATAAACAGACAAAAGTCCCTGAGTTTACATTTCCACTGCTTGGGCAATCACATGGTATAGTGGCAAAGAGTAAAGGCCTTGGAATTGTGTGTCCAGGATCAAATCTTGGCCTGTCTGTGCCTCATTGTCCACCTCTGTCAATGGGGTAAGAAAAGAACCTGCTTCATAATTAAAGAGTCCACTTAAGTAAAGTACTTAGAAAAGTGATTAGCTTGTACTGGATGCTACGTAATTATGAGGTGCTATAGGATTATTGTTGTTATGAGTCCTCATGTCCCCGAGTGACAGGAACAACATTATGATTACCCTCTGTGCCCTCCATGGTCCAGTCCCTTTTACATCTCCGTCCTCCTGTCACTCTTCTCTTGCTTCACTCCAGCCCCTCAAGCCTCTCTGCTGCTCGTCAAACACACCAGACATGCCCCTGACTCAGGACCTCTGCCTTAGCCAGTCTCTCTGCCTAGGATGCTCTTCCCGTACTTACCCACTTAGCTAACTCTTTACCTACTTCATGTCTTTGCTCCAATATTCCTTCTCTACACAGTCTACACCAGCCACCTTATTTAATAAAGCTACCTGCCTCCTGCACTCCAACCCATTAGCCTCCCAGTCCTCCTCCTACATCACTGTTCCGTCTTCACCCCTCCGCTGGATCACCCTATAGTGTCCTAGCAGAATCCCTAGCACGCCATCTGATTCTGAAGAATCTCCTCTTTAACCACGGTAAAATAGAGAAGGACGCTTTCCTGTTTTTTATATGCCCCAAATCTTATCTTTGTCTAAATTGGGGGTCATGAATTAAATGCATTCAGGAACCAGACAGGTGACAAAAATATGTGAAGGTGTCAGATGAAATGAAAGGGAGTAGTAGGCCTGTACTAAATTAGGGGCTTACCCAGTTTGCTTACAAATGCTGTAGGCATCAACCCAAATGTGTCTCTGCTGGTTTCAGTTCACAGGTTGAAAATGAGCAACGTTGCTTTGGTTGCATCTCAGAGGTCAGTGTCAATCACTCTCTCTTTGGTGTTCCCATAGCCTTTGCGTAGTTAGTGCTTCATCTGTGATCATCCCGCGTAGGTTGTTAACACACAACCAACTGAGCACAGATCCATATAATACAGTGGTGCCTAAGAGAAGAAGCACCTGCCTTCCTGAAGCTGGAACCTCGTAAGGACACATACCTACACAAAGGTACTCAAGTATGACAGCTGTAGTGATAAAAGCCTGTTGAGAATCAAGTAGAAAAACAAAGAAGAGGAGTGGAAATGGTCCATGAAAAGACCTCAAGGAGGCAGAAACCGTAGCATCTTTAAGATGAATAGATGACCGCCTGTCAGGTGAAACCATGGGGTGACCATGGGAGACAAGGACATTCCAGTCAGCGCGAACTAAGCCATGAAGGCCTGAACATCCTGGAATTATCAGAGAGATTCAGGAATATCCAAATGGCCAGAACTAAGGACCTACAGGTATGAGGGGCAGGGGGCAGAAGGATAAGAGGCAAAGTAAGTGTTTTTATCTGGATACAAAATGTACCCTGTGGGCTAAAGAAACTCGTGAAGAGTTTTTAAGATGACTAGCAGCGTGACTGGGAAGGCTCGGCGTAAGACGGTTTAAATAGGTGGGCGGGAGATAACGTGCTTTTGGATTTTTTGGATAGGAAAGGAGGCAGTGAAAGACAGAGAGGGGAGATGACAAGCACATGTAATCTTGAAGACTTGCTAACTGACTGAGTCCAGAAGGAGAGAAGCAGTCAATGCACTGCATTTATCAACAGAGTGGTCAATAGTGACTTTGCCAAGGGCAGTGCCAGCCAGCAGATGAGAAGAATCCTGACTAGCGTGTATGACTGAATGGTGACAAGTGAAGAAGTGAAGACAGCAAGTGCAAGTGATCCTTCTGAGGAACTTGGCCTTGAAAATGAAAGAGAGAAGCAACTGGTGAGAATGAAGGGCTGAAGAAAGAATTTCTCACTATGAAAGGCATTGAGCAGGTCCCTCATCTGAGAAGCAACCGCCAAGAGGGAGAGAAGGTCTGGACATAGAGACAGAGCATGTCTGGGCTGAGATGGGAGGGCAGGAGGTCAACAGCACAGGTGGAGAATGTTCACACCCGGAAGAGAGGAGACCACTGCTTCCGGGAAAGAGATGCTGACAGTGTAGGTAAAGGTATATTTTAGGTAGCCCAGCAGGAAGAGTGGGGAGGTGCCATCTGACACCATCGATTTTCTCAGACAGGTGAGAGAGCAGGGCCTCCATTCGGAGCAACGTTATAGCCAGAGGGAACACCTTCTTTCACAGAGACGCTTCTAGG
>NW_011888797.1:8392666-8399594 GCF_000151845.1 Pteropus vampyrus | reverse complement strand
AGCAGAGTCTGGTTTGGGTGGTGGAGCAAACCATGAGGCTGCCGGGAAAAGGGTTCCTGATGAAGGAGGCCACACGGTATGTTTGGGAAGAGCAAGGGGGCCGTTGTGGCCGGAGCCGGGTGGTGACGCAGGAATCAGAGAGGGGAGAAGGAACAGGAACTGGGTCAGGAGCCACAGCGCTTAGCTTCGTGGGCCACGGTCAGGCCTCGGATCTTATTCCGAAGGCTCTATGGGAAGTCAGAGGAGCGTTTTGTCAGAAAAGTGCCACAAACTGACCAACATTCGATAGCGGTCGTTCTGGTTGCTCGGGTGGAGTTTAGACTCCAAAGAAGCAAGAGTGGAAGCAGGGAGTGTAATCAGATGGAGGGGGTGGTGAGAAGTGGGTGGATTATGGACACATTCGGAAGGTGGATCAGACAGGACCTGATACACTGGAATGAAGAGAGAGGGAGAGAAAGAAAGAAGTCAATGGGACTCGAAGGTTTCTGGTTTAATAAGTGGAAAGAAAAGGCACCATGTACGAAGATGGGGAAAATACAGAAAGGGTAGGACTCTGGGATGGAATCCAGACGAAGTTACTGGACGTGCCGAGTGTGAGGTGCCTGCTGGATTTCTGCGTGGAGTGCCGAGTGAGCGCGGCAGTTTGACGAAGAGCTCTGACATGGAACTAGAAATTTCAGCGTGAACAGCCTATGGATGGTATTTAAAGCTTTTAGATGGAACGAACCCATGCAGAGAACACGCAGAACTCAGTCCAGGGCTGAGGAGCTGCCTCCACTCGTGGAGTTCAGGAAGCGACGAAAGATTCCACGAAGGAAACTGAGAAGCGCATCTTGGAAGGCAGCAGGACGACCGTGAGATTCTGCTGTCCTGGGACCCAGGCGAAGGGAATATTTCATCACCTGTGCCAGATCTGCTGATCGACTAGTTACAAGGAGGCTGAGAACTGGCCACGGGAGCTGGCAACGTGGAAGTGTTTGGTAACTGACTTGAACAGCGTCTGCGCATTGGTGGAGGGGGCAGCCTGACTGGAGCAGGTTGAAGGGAGGAAGCGTGCTGGCTGGTGGGCTCTGGAACAGACTCCTCTCAACCTATTATGGCAAGAGCCCTAAGGAAGTAACAGCAGGAGAGCTGTCCGTCAGCCACTCTTACGAAGTGCAAGTCTGATCATGTTACTCTCTTAAATATCCATCAGTGATGGCCCCTGTCTCTGAGAAGTGCTTAATATGACAAAGAGTACAGTATTACTGTATGATTTGGCCTCAGCCCACCAATGGGATCTCATTCCTTTACCTGCCTGTCGACCTCTCACCCTCAACTGTAACTCCTCCAGGAGCAGAAACTGTGATTCCGTTTTCTCTTCTGTTTCTGTTCATTCACCGGTTCTCGCTTCTTCTCAGTGCCTTGCTTTGTGGGTGATGAATAAATGATTGAATTTTAAAATGCATGACCAGGATCAAAAAAGTAGGGGGGTCTAAAGATGGCCTCGGTGCAGGGGCACCGCTCCCCTTTTCACTGGAACCCCCGAGTCCTGCAGTGCATGTGTGGTTTGAATTTGGCTTCTTGGCCCCCCAACCCGCTTTGAATTACTGATGTTCATTTTTCATTCCTGGCTCCTCACAGCTGTCCTCTCCTGCCTCCCTCCCTCCCAGGGGGGCCCAAACAGTTGGGCAGGAAAAGGAGCATTTTGTTGCCAGGCAGAGTGGATGAGTGTCCCTTCAGCTCAGGCTGCTCTGTCCTCTCTCCTCCTGTTTCGTGGCTGGAATGCAGAGCAGTGGTGAGCCACCCACCTGGGACCACCCGGTCAAGGGTAACACCCCAGGGAAGCCAGAGGAACAGGCCATGGTCATGGTGGGTGCTCTTTACCCAACGTGTGCTCTGGAAACTGCCCTGTGAAAACTGAGTTTGAAGAAAGGAAACCTTATTCTCCTTCCAGCTCTCTGTATTGTCAGGAGAGGGTTAGCTCCATTCACTATGAAATCTCTGTTTAGTTTGAAGTTTCAAAGAGGTCCCACATGGCATCACTGCCATTTATATCTGTGCACTGGAGAGAGCGTTACACTTCCAGAGGCTCGCCTTTATCTGTAAAATGGGGACAAGTATCGTATCTTCCTCTTGGTGCAAACAAAGGTTAAAATACGTTAAGTGCTTAGAAGAGTGCCTGGCATGGTAATAAGTGTTATTGCTGTAGTTGTTATGATTATTATTATGTGTTAGGATAATTTTAAGTTTAAATTGCCTCCACATAAGCCTTTTGGACAAATTCTTCAAATAGGAGGTGTACTTCCAAATTTGCAAGAGAGCTACAGGCCACTGACAAGCATTAGGCTATCATTTTGGCTGCATGTAACCTAGACCCAAAAGTGAGACAGAAGTTTATTTGTTCTCATGTAAAGGCTGGAGCTGGAATAGCTTCCCTACAGAGACAGTGGGAGGCCAGACGCCTTCTCTCTTGTTCCTCTGGCTTTCCTAGGGTGTGGCATGGTCCAAGGTGGCTCCCCTCCCCTCCCCATTTCAGCCAGAGAGCAGTGAGAAAAAAGGAGCTGAAGCCCTGAGCTGGAGGTTGAGGCCGTCAACCCTGTGTGCCCTCAGATGGCCAGGAAAAAGTCCCGAGGCTGCATCTGGAATGCTCGTTCTCTGTGGCCTGTGCCTGACCTCAAATTCTGATATTCTGGAAGAAAGGCAGAATGCTTATTGGGGATACATGTGGCAAAGTCTAGTTGAGTCTGAAACTCCCAAAAGACAAATTATGTCCTTGTTACCCTCTCAGAGGGGTCGACCGCACGCAGCTTCTTCATTCGAGGGCTTTTGGAGAAGTAGCAGTTTTAGACACCAATGGCCCATTACTGTCTTCTTTGCTGGATACAGAAGTATATTCCTTGAAGAGTACAGTCCTTCATCCGCTACATAACTGTCCACTTGTAATAACTGCTGTGAAAATGAGGGTGTACGAGGTCAGAGGCAAGATGACCTCCAAAACTGAGAATGTCCTTGAGACAGCACTGCCCCTCTGCCTGCTAACCCCACCTCCGTTTCTTTTATCCTTCCCACCTGTCCCTCGGAGGTGGATTCCGTCTCCCCTGACAGGTTCTGGAGATAGAGTTTTCTTAGAACCGCGGAAGAATCTCTATTAGAGAGATGCAGGTGCTTATCGCAACGCTGTTACGGCTGCCAACCTCCCCCCCGCCCCGACCCTCCGCCGTTCCGTTACGGCTGCCACCACCCCCGCCGCCATTCCCTTCTAATCAGTCTCAGCTCTCCCAGGTCTCCAGCTCATCGCATTTCTCCTAATTTCTTTCTTTCTTTTTTTTCCTCCCTTGTCTACATCTACATCTGGTTTGCTTTGCAGGAATAAAGGGAAGTGAGTTTCTGTCTTAAGACCTGATGTGGCTGTTAGGTTTCTTCTTTCTTTTCAAGGAACCTTAGCTCTTTTCGTCTATCTTCCCCTCTGATGACAACTTCGGATGTCAGGGATAGAAAGTTCTGGGTTCTCACTACTGCGCTAGCGTGTGACCCTGACAAGTCAAGCCGCCGCTCCTCTTGGAGGCCTAGTTTCTTCTGGAAATTCTCTCTTCTGGGGGAAATTAAATCAAGAGATGTAGTTAAGGGACTTGGCACAATTCCTGAAATGGGGAAGCCGTGCGGTCACTGTTTTTTCTCTTCTTTGCATTTCTTTGGCTTTCTTCACTTCAATTATAATTCTTCCATTGCTACAGAGGCTTATCTACAAATGGTCGAAGTCCCAGCAACTCACAAACGGGGCCAGGAATAGAGATGAATCCATTTCTCGTTAATATCGAGAAGTTTGATGCTACGCTGTTGAGTATCTACCATGTAACAGGTCATTTTTATACCATTTTCATGTATATGAACTCACGTTAAATCTTCTCAGAAGTCCTAGGAGACAGGTACCCTTGCCACAGGCTAGAGGTTGCAGACACTGCCCAAAGTCACTCTGATAAAAAAGGCAGAACTTGAATCTGACCCCAGGTTTGTTCTGTGACTAACGTCGATCCTCTTTCCATAACCTCCTGCTGCCTCTCTCATTTGAGGGTGAGCAGGTGAATCGGCCTGGCCCACTCGGGAACACAGAAACTATTCCAGGTATTTAAAGCAGAGAAAATTTAATAGAGAGGATCAGTTACACAGGTGACAGAAGAATTGAGGGTTCTGACAGTAAAAGCTGCGGGCAACTCAGAGGTTCGAGCAGAAAGGAGCTGCTGCTACCCTCACAAGGATTTAGGGTCATGGAGAGACGATGGTGCTACCAGGGCCTGGAAGTGGAGACCCTGTGGTGGGAACCACAGAGGGGACTGTCCCGACAGGAGCTGAATCCCAGAAGAGCTGGTGCTAGAGCTGGAGAAGCTCCCAGAAACCCAGAGAGAGAGGGAAGGAAATATACCCCAGCCTGTCTTCTCTCCAGCCCCCTGCCAGGGCCTCCCATTGGCTGAAACCAGAGCAAAGGATGCTGGGAATGTAGCCCCTGTGGTGATGAGCACAGCAGGAGGGGACTTGGGAGTGGACTTCTCAGAACAGGCGAGTGAAAGGTCAGCTAAGGCAGCAGTGACCGAACAGGAAGAGAGCTTAAAAGAGGCCCCGTGAACACGGTGCCCGTGCACTTAGGGAGAGGTGCGAAGGAAAGTCGTTGGACCGAGGAAGGAGAGCTCATTTCCATCTGAGGTGATTCTGAGCCTGAAGAGTTTGATGAACACCTAAGATTAAGCAGTGGTTTGTTTTTCCAGGAAGATGGAGAGGAAGCACACCTCAGGAGAAGGAAACAGCCAAGAGAAGGGGGTGTAATAGGAAACCACCTGTGCTTACAGGTAAACTAGGCACGAGAACTTAAGGACAGGTCTGTTACGCATGCTGATGGCTCGCTCACTGCAGGCATCTGAGGAAGAGAGAGCAGGTCAGCGCCGGGAAGAAGGCTGCCTTCAGGATGGCTGTCGGAGCTGGTGCAGGCTGGATCCTCTTACATTCGTGGTAGCTTGGAATGCAAAGACTTGGGAAATCTTAAGAAGACCAGCCCAGGCCCCAGTACCTCCTGGGGGGCGGGTGCTCTGGTAACCCTGCCCCCCTCTTCCTTCAAAGAACTGGATTATCTGCACTCAGGAGCTCTCCTGTGTGGCCTGGGGTGTTTCAAGTGCATCCAGCAGGGGTCAGGCTACAGACAAGGAGTTTCCCATGTGCCCTTTAAATTCAGTGAGGCGATGTCAGTTCTGTGTTAGAGTTGAAATATATATTTGTCTTGGGCTGACAGCACAAAGGGTGGAGAAAGCCACTGCACCCCTTCATATTCCTTTGCTTTCTGTTTGTCCTTCCAGGTCTGGATCTGCCCCTCTCTGCCCAGCAGGCAGACTGCATCCCTGGGCAACCACCTTCTCTTCTGGCTTCTCTGGGTTCAGCCAATGGGAGGTTCCAGCTGGAGTCCGAGGGTGTAGGAGAGAGATCTGCAGGCATTTGTTCCTTGCTCCCTCCCCACCAGCCTTAGGTGGCTTCCTTATCTGAGGTTACAGGGCAATAGCTTCTCATGGCTGCTAGTCTCTGGCTGCTTCACTATCCCTTACTGGTCCTCTCAACTCTACTCAAACGTCTATAAACCATCTTTTCATTAAACTTGCTCAGCAAACCCTTTGAATATGCCATTAGTTTTCTGCCAGGACCATGATAGATCCAGTATCCCAAAGCCACTTGCACAGAATCTCTACCAACAGGAGGTCAGAAAAAAACCTAGATGTTGTCAGTGGTAAGAAGGAACCTGGAATCCATTAGGTCTAACCTTGGCACTCTGCGGTTGAAGGAACGAAGCCCACATTGTAGCTAAGATGTGGTTAGATGAGAAAAGACTCTTATCCCAGAGTATTTTCTACAACGTTACACCATTTTTTTTGCCTTAAGTAAAAGTAATTTTTTTCTGTATTTAATTACCTCTTGTAAAACTAAAATCAAAAATTGTGTCATCATAGCAGAACTACCATATGTAACATAGACACGTAATAAGCTGCTATGAAGCATAACATGCTCTGAAGACAACAGAAATTTACGTTATGCCAGATCGCCTTGTTTATACTAAAGTTTTGTGTTTACAGAATCACAAATTCCCTTTCCATATCCCATGCCTGTACAGTCAGCCTTTATTGTCAGTGAAATTTAAAAGAGCAACTAGCATTATACATTGTAACCATTTACTGGGGACACAAAATGGCAGGATTTTGATCACATGCTGGTCAGCAATTGGCAGCCCTAGTTCTCGAGAAGGATTTGATAGGTTTTTCTCCCATTTTTGTCAAAATAAACATCTTTGATGGTCTGCCCAGTTCCTAAGAACTTCCTAAACTGCCCCCTTTTCCCCCAGGGAAGGCCCCCAGGAACTAAGTGTGTAAGGTGGTCCTGTCTCTCCAGGCACAGATGGTCAGACCAGGGGATGGGAGGTACCTGTCTGAAGTCAGCCAACAAGCTTCTCTTCCCCAGGGACTTGGAAATAGGAGAGGGAGACTGCTGAAGAGAGAGAGGCGAAGAGAGAGGCAGAGGATACGAAATTAGATGGCCAGAAAACTCCAGAGCTGTGGGTGGCTAGAATTCACCACATGGACTGGGGCACAGAGACATCGGACCTGCAAAGCCAGAGCAGTAAGTTGGTTTCCGGTACCAACCGTTCCCGCTGAGACCCGACCGTCTTCCTGCCCAGGGATCACGGACCATGTCCTGTATTAGAATACCGATAAGTTGATTCTTGCTATTTAAAACATGCCCTTACTGTCCACACACCCTGAGGAAATTCTAGTCAACTATGGAGAGAGACAGCTTCCTCAAGAGACAACTCAGAACCTGTCCTGTGGGTCACAGCCAGATTCCCTCGGGTCTGACCTGTGAGAGTTCGTGCAGAAAAACCTCATGCCACCCAGATAAGAGAAGAGTTAGCTTTTTT
>NW_011888797.1:8386164-8391075 GCF_000151845.1 Pteropus vampyrus | reverse complement strand
TTTACTTATTTTATCCAGTGGGGAGGATATTACTTCTCTGGTTTGCCAATAGAGGCGGCAAAGGAGGTCTAGAGAGGTGGAGTAGCTGACCCAGGGACACAGAAGATAATACGTGGTTGAGGCAGGATGTGAACCAGGTCGATCGAGTTCCACAGCTTCTGCTCAGGTGTTTGCCACTCCCTCACTCTTCGATGAGTATAAAGCTTCTTACTTGTAGTATACAAACATCGTCTTCGTGTGTATACAATGATGCCCCAGATATACCAAGGACCACTTACTCATCTGGCACCTAAACAAGGGTCTAATTTGCACAAAAACTCCACATTCAGCAAATGTTAGGATCATTGGGTATCAAAGCCAGGTCTCCTTTAGGGCCCTGAGAACGGGCTATTTTCATTACAGGTGAAATGAAGATGTACCAGGAGCCACGACTTTCACCCATAACCATTACCTGTACTCTGCCATTGCGGTCCATTTGGCTGTGGAGACAGACGGGATCTCAGATCAGCAAATCGACAGTGGCACGTGTGAGCTGAACACTAAGCAGAAAAGTCAATTATAGGGAAACAGCCAACACTTGGGAGTATCTCCTTCCCTTGGGTTATCAGACCCTAACATAACCAGAGGAAATTGTAGTCTCATTGAAGAGCTGTTACACTGAAAAGGAATAGTTTTGTTAAATTCATTCCATTTAATCCCTGAGGGATAGAAACAGGGCCAGGAGATGGAAGTTACTGGAGGTCAGATTTGTCAACACGCAGGAACTTTTTATTCATCAGAAGTGTGCAAAGCTGGAAAGAGTAGCTTTGTAAGGTAAAGAGGTCCCTGTCACTGGAAATCTCTAAATACAGCTTGCATGAATGTTTCCAGATGTGGACGATAACACTCAAGCAGGAGATACATTGTTGCAATAATGGAAGTTCTTTCTTTTACAACTGGCACAAGGTTCTGATAGCATTATAGCCAGAAAGCTGAGAATACCCAAATTCTAGCCTCATACCAGTGACCTCCTTCTTGTAAAGTTCTTTAGGAAATTACTTGCAAGGAACAATGGCAACTGAGAGACAAATGAATATTTTATGATTGATTGGGCCAGCGTGTTATAAAAGAAAAAAAAATCTGCTATCACTAGATTACAAAAGCCTCACTTCTACACCCATTAAAATGTCCATCTTTCTTCAAGCCCCAGTGGATCTTAAAATCACAAGTTTTCTGGCTCGCTGCACTGGGCATGAAAACAAAATGATGACATGCTTGTCAGATAAGCAGGCAAGGAGGAAAGGAAAGGAGTCTACAATAGCTGGATATTATGGGGGCTCCAGTGTGGCTGCCAACCCAGCTGCATGGGAGAAGCACGGATGGAAGATCCCTGTGCATTTATGCCGTGTTCTGAGGCATGGTGATACCATGCACTAGGAAATGTGGCATGACGTGTGGTCGGGACTGTGACTTATCGGCTTGGTAACTTCCCTTCCTAACTGAACCTTCTCCCTCTGGCACTTAATGGATACATTTGACTATAGAAAGGCCAATGAATAGAAGCTGCACTTAATGGATACATTTGACTATAGAAGGGCCAATGAATAGAAGCTGCAGTCGGCTGAGTTTTTAAATCAGTTTTAGAAAGGAGTTTCTAATGAAGCTGCTCCAAAATGGAACAGGCTGCCTCTGACGGCACAAGTTTGTTTTGAGCAGAGACACTTTTTTTTTATCCCTGTATCTAGTACAGGGCTTGCTGTGGAGCAAGTGTCTAGAAATTGCTTGTTGAATCTGAGCTGAGTATATTAACACAAAGACCAGAAAACCATTCTGCATTGGTCATTACACTACACAGGCTCTAAATTGCCTATATCTCAAAGTCATTGGCTTGAAATTTGAGGCTTATTTATGTATTTCAAAAGGGATCAGGCATATTGTGAACTCTAGCTGTGGTTACACCATAAAACTAACCTTCCAAAGGCACAGATGTAATTTTTGTTGATGGAGAAAAACTGAGATTATCTGGAATGGCAGAAAAGAGTTTGAACTGGGAGTGAGAGAGACCTGAGTTGCGGTAATAACTGATAAGATAATGGAAAGTGGTAGACTGTAATAGAAACTTTCATAGGTTGGTGCCTTAGACCTACTGGGTCTGAAGACCAACTCGGCCACCAAAGTCAAGAAGTAAATGGTCCAGACAAGAGGCCAGATGTGAAGGGGGCTGAGGATGGGTAGAAGCAAGTACATAGATATTGTTACATTAACACTATAAATGAAGCCTATGGTTATAGTTTGAGAATTCCCAAGTGATACCTTCCTTCTCTTTTATGGCTGAGTGGCCACAGAGGTAGCTTTTTAAAATCATATCTAGATTGCTTTGGGAAGTATGAGTATTTTAACAATATTGTCGTCCAATCCATGATCACAAAATACATTTCCCTTTATTTGTCTCTTAATTTCTTTCATCAATGTTTTGCAGTTTTTGGTATACAAATCTTTCACCTCCTTGGTTAAATTTATTCCTAAGTAATTTATTATTTTCAATGCTAATATAAATGGAATTGTTTTCTTAATTTCCTCTTCAGAGTTTGTTGCCAGTGTACAGAAATGCAGCTAATTTTTGTATATTGATTTTGGATCCTTTACTGAATTCATTCATTAGTTCTATCAGGTGTTTGGTTTGTTTGTTTGTTTGTTTGCTTGTTTTTTGTGGAGTCTGTAGGGTTTGCATCTCATATGCAAACAGAGATACTTTTACTTCTTCCTTTTTGATTTGGATTCCTTTTACTTCTTTTTCTTGCCTAACTGCTCTGGCTCATACTTCCAGTATTATGTTAAATCTTTGTCTTTTTCCCTATCTTAGAAAAAAAGCTTTTAATGTGTCACTATTGAGCATGATGTTAGCTGTGTCCTTGTTATATATGGTCTTTAATATGTTGCGGTACATTCCTTTTATAAGTAGTTTGTTCAGTGTTTTTATCATGAAAGGGCGTTAAATTTTGTCAAATGCTTTTCTCTGCATTTATTGAGATGATCATGTGATTTTTTTCCCCTTTCATTTACTGATTTGTGTATATCGAACCATCCTTGCATTTTATGGATAAATCCCACTTGATCATGATGCATAATCCTTTTAATATGCTGTTGAACTTGGTGACCTAGTATTTTCTTGAGGATTTTTGCATCTATGTTCATCAGGGATATTGGCCTATAATTTTCTATTCTGTTGTATCTTTTTCTGGTTTAAGTATCAGGGTAATGCTGGCCTCATAATGAGTTCCAGAAGCATTATTTACAGATATAGAAAAAAATTCTAAAATTCACATAGAACCACAAAAGACGTAGAATAGCCAAAGTGATATTGAGAAAGAACAATGCTGGATGCATCATACTTTCTGATTTCAAAATATATTACACAGCTACAGTTATTAAAAGAATATGGTACTTGCATAAACACAGACATACAGATCAATGGAACAGAATAGAGAGCCCAGAAATAAATCCAGGTGTATAAGGTCAACTGATCTTTGACAAAGGTGCCGAGAATACACAATGGGAAAAGGCTAGTCTCTTCAACCATGGTGATGTGAAAATTAAACATTCACATGCAAAACAAGGAGGAAGGAAGGAAGGAAGGAAGGAAGGAAGGAAGGAAGGAAGGAAGGAAGGAAGGAAGGAAGGAAGGAAAAAATTAGACCCTACTTTATGCACAAAAATCAATTCAAAGTGAATCAAAGACTTAAATGTAAGACCTGAAACTATAAAGCTCCTAGAAAAAAACATAGGGGAAAATTTCTTGACATTAGTCTTGGCAATGATTTCCAGGCTGTCACACCAAAAGTACATACAACAGAAGCAAAAATAGGCAAGTGAAACTACTTTAAACTAAAAAGCTTGTACACAGAAAAGGAAATAATCAACAGACTGAAGAGGCAACATATGAAATGAGAGAAAATATTTGCAAACTATACGTTTGATAATGAGCTAATATTCAAAATATGTAAGAAACTCCTACAAATCAATAGACAAAAAATAATATTTAAAAAATGGGCAAAAGACTTGATCAGACATACAAATAAAATGGCCAACAAGTATATGAAAGGTGTTCAACATCATTAATTATCAGGAAATGCAAATCAAAAGTGCAATGAGATATCATCTCACACCTGTTAGTATGACTATTAAAAAAAAATTCCTCAAAAACATTAACAAACATAACTACCATATGATCCAGCAATCCCACTTCTGAGCATAGAGCCAACATAACTGCAATCAGGACCTTGAAGAGATATTTGCATTCTAACACCCACTGCAGCATTATTCGATGCAGCCAAGATATGGAAATAACCCAAGTGTCCATTGAAAGATGTGGTATATACATGCAACATGGTATTGCTCAGCCTTGCAAAAGAAAGAAATCCTGCCATTTGTGATTACATGTATGAAGTAGGAGGACATTATGCTAAGTGAAATAATCCAGTCACAGAAGGACAAATACTGAATGATTCTACTTATATCCAAGATACTCAAACTCATAGATCTAGAGAATATAATAATCATGGCCACAGGTTAGGAGCTAGAAGAAATGGTGACTTATCAGTCAATGGGTGAAAAATTTTAGTTATGCTAGATGAATAAGTTCTAGAGATCTGATGCATGACACAGTTCACAGTTAACAATATGGTGTTATGCACTGCAAAATTTGTTAAGAGGGCAGATTTCATGTTAAGTGCAATTACCACAAAACAAAGCAAAACAAAACAAAAACAAAGGGACAAAAAACATTTTGGGAGGTGTCAGATTTCTCTAGTGCCTTGATTGTGATGATGGTCTCTCCGGTGTTTGCATATGTCCAACTCATAAAACTGTACACATTTACTATATTTCAGTTCCTTATACATCAATTATACTTCGATAAAGTATAATTGATAA
>NW_011888797.1:8376281-8385177 GCF_000151845.1 Pteropus vampyrus | reverse complement strand
AGTCCCACTATTTACCTTTAAATATTCCTTCTCTCGCTACCATTATTAATTTTTCTCCAGAATATATATTATCATCTGACTTACTATACCTTTCTTTCATAGTTACCATCTATCTCCTCCATCTAAAATGTACACTTCATGAGGGCAAGTACTTTTGTTTTATTCCTAGCTATATGCCCCAGTGCTTTGAGTTGTACTCAGCACATGGATAAATATTTGCTCAGTGAATGAACAAGTGAACTTTTTTTTATAACCAGAAAGAGTAAATAAAAACAAAAAAGGGATAGAGAAGAAAGAATTCCTTTGGAAAAGCCACATAGCAGTGGTAGAGATAGATATTCACATGCGAACGTGTCTCAAATATCAGGACCATATTAACGAATGCCACGATTTGAGTGGCATCTCGGATATATAAAGTTTCCCACTGTGCGTTCCATTGGCACTCCTTACAGCTGGCACAAATTTACTTATTTCTCACTTAAAAATAAAATTGCTTTAAAAAAACTGTCCCCGTTTTGCTGATAACAATTTTTCAAAAATCAACTAAGAAAAGCCGAAGTGAAAAAAATCCCCATCTTTTATGTTTTTGTAGAACCTTCAAAGATCTTTTACACTCTTTGTCTCTCAGCAACCTTACAGAGGCGCCTTGTTCATTCTCATTTTATAGATGGGGAAACGAAGGCTCATAAAGGTAAAGTGACTTCCTTGCCCAAAGTCCTAATAGAATAGAAGTGGCAATGCCAGAATTCTAACTGGGACTTTGATACTCGGGCCAATAATC
Organism: Pteropus vampyrus; assembly: GCF_000151845.1. Lineage (NCBI taxonomy): Eukaryota > Metazoa > Chordata > Mammalia > Chiroptera > Pteropodidae > Pteropus > Pteropus vampyrus. The sequence goes on along the minus strand of NW_011888797.1, from coordinate 8,384,396 downwards.
TTCCTCTCCAAGTTCCCTCACTCTATTTAAGTTACTGTAGGAAATAAAATGGCATGAATGAGAATCATTTGCAAAAGGTGAAGCACGAGAAATGCTTTGATTATTATTATTTTTATTATGGCTACTATCATACACATGGCTTATTCTGAAAACTGTGACCTCATTAGGAAGTGAAGGGTTTGTACAAAAATATCTCCCCAAGTCTTTTTCAGCCTCAACAGTCAATAATTTATTTTCTTTTAAGATCCTCTACATGGGCTGGGGCAGGTCCTTCCAGAAAGGATCAAAGAGAAGGCCATCATGGAGGAGAGACAAACATGAGAAAGTTCAGACTCTAAAAAAAAAAAAAAAAAAAAAGGAATTATTTCAGAGCAGGAGAAGCCAGCCAACAAAAACACCATGCTGGAGGGTTTCAAATGAAAGCAACTTTTCAACCATAGCTTTAGTGGAAACCACTAATGACTCAAAGCACCTGGTGAGGAGTAAACAACAGCTTCAAAGCAGGTTGGGGCTAGAGTAGAATGCAGAAGCTAATCTCAGAGTCAAACAGGACATGGAAGGTTGGTGTTATCGCGCTGGAAGGCAGTAGCTTCACGTACGTTCATGTTTTATTCACTCATTTCGACAGATGCTTATTGAATGCCTACTAAGTGCCAGGAATTGCTCTAGAGATAAGTAGCTTTCTAGTTGTAAAAGAAGAGAAGGAAGCTAACGGGAAACAAGTTAGTCAAGATTTGGGGATATCTCAGTGACTTAAATATTCAGCTTCTCTCTCAAATGTTTAAGATTTGGAAGGAGACTCACAGGTGGCTAGATGCCCAGGTACATGGAAAATGATGCATTTGTTGGTAGGGATAGACCCTGAACTCATTTGTTAGGGCTGCTGTAACATAGTACCACTAACTGAGTGGCTTAAACAACAAAATTTTATTGTCTCACTGTTCTGGAGGCTAGATGTCCAAGTTCAATATGTTGGCAGGGTTGGTTCCTTCTGAGACTGTGAGGGAAGAATTTGATCCAGGCCTCTCTCCTTGGCCTATTAGATAGTTGTCTTCTCCCTGTGTTTTTTCACACTGTCTTCCCTCTATGCATCTCTGTGTTCAAACTTCCCGTTTATAAGGACACAAATCATATTGAATTAGAGCCTACACTGATGGACTCATGTTAACTCTGTAGAGACCAGATTGCCAAACAAAGTTGCATTCTGAGGTACTGGGGGTTAGGTCTTCAACATATGAATTTGGGGGTGGTGGTAATTCAACCCCTTCTCAGGCAACCAGCTATGATAGGGGTAGACAATGAGAAAGTTTAGTTCCATTTGACTCAAATTTCGTGAAAACTTAGCAATCCATCAGGCACTAAATATATTCAGAGATAACTGGGACATGGCCCTGCCTAGAGCAATAATTGCGTTCATGCCTTAATCTTGTTTAGTGAGCTCCTCACTAGAGGCCTGGAGGTCTGCTAGGCACTAGGTACACACATGTGAATAAAAAATGACCTTAACTCTTCAAAAAAATATATAGAAACAATCATGATATAATGAGAAAAATGCATCTAAACCCAAGATTGAGATACCAGATGAAAACCCAAGATGAAAACATCTTAGGTGACATCTGAACTTAACCTTGAAGGAATAATGGGAGTTATCCAAATGTGAGGTCTCCATTCCCATCTGTATTAGGCAGGGGTCTCTAGAGAAAGAGAGCCAATGTGCATGTATGTGGATGGATGGATGGATAGATAGATGGATGGATGGATGGATGGATAGACAGACTGGACAGATCAAAGCCATCTATCAAGAGACTGAGGCTCACATGATGGTGGAGGCTGGCACGTCCACAATCTGCAGAGTAGGCCAGTAGGCTAAAAGCCCAAGAAGAGTCCAAATGCATACTGTAGGGAGAATTCCCTCTCCCTGGGGGATTAGCAATCTTTTTACTCTTAAATTGATTGGATGAGACCCACCCATATTATGGAAGGTCACCTGATTTACTCAGACTCTACTGATTCAAATGTTAATCTCATTTAAAAAATACTTTCACAGCAGCATCTAGACTAATGATTGACCAAACATCTGGGCACTGTGGCCTAGCCAAGCTGAGACATAAAATTGACCATCATACCCTCTATCATACCCTGTGAACAAAGGAACCCAGAGTAGAGTAGCTTGCCCTGGTCTTATTCTCAGACAAAACCATGGTAAACAAAAAATGATGCATTTATTGGTGGGGACATACCCTATATTAGTTTGTTAGGGCTGCTGTAACAAAGCACCATTCCCCTTGGCATCTGGTGGTCCTACAGACTAGCTCACCAATGACCTTGGTGTTGCTGGGAAGTATACTCACGTGGCAGTTGGTCATCTAGTATGTGAAGATGTTTAGCACGTGTAGGAAATTGATCACACTTACTCAGTGAGAAATAGTTGGCAGACAAGGTCTCAATACCCAGTGTGATGTTCCCCTCCTGAGATTCCCAGATGCTCCAAGATCTGAGAGTCTCTGGATAATGAGACTACCCCAGGGAGACACTGCTTGGGCTACAGTGCAGGGTTGGTTTTCTGGTCCAGGACAGCTCCTGGACACCCTATGTGGCCCCACACATTAGACTCATTTCCCTACTGACCCAGCACTTTCTCTATCTCTACCAATATTAAGACCATTCCCAGGGAACAAATCTCATATCTAATTCATTTAATTTCTTCAGCAGCCACCACTACCTGGCATTAAATTGGTGTGTTTTTTTTTTTTTCCTCCTTCACTAGAATATAAGGACCTACAACTGTTTTGTTCACTGTAATTTCCATAGTATCTAGAAGAGTTTCTGGCACATAGTAGGCACTCGATAAATAATTGTGGAAAGAAAGAAGGAAGGAGAAGAGGAAGGGAGGGAGGGAAGATCCTCAGACCCAGCCCCTCTTCTCCTGACTTCATTCCCAGTGTTTTTCTTGGGGTCACATTTCCCTAAGCTTCTTCCTTTCTGATTTCCTGGCTCATCAGCAAATGATCATGGACCTTAGTAACAGTGATCACCAATATTTATCAGTTGTTTCCTACGTGCCTCTCACTATTCTAAGGGCTTCATGGTAAATCCTCATAACGGTCCTCTGAGGTCGATACTATCATCATTTCTACAAAGAAATGGAGACACAGAGAGATGATTAAATTTGCAATGGTTGTATAACTAGTATGTGAGGCAAAGATTCAATCTGCGGTTCTGCAGTCTGGATGCAATATCTGTTGTTTCAGCCATTACACACACACACACACACACACAAACGCATACACACACACACACACACACATGCAATATCTGTTGTTTCAGCCATTACACACACACACACAAACGCATACACACACACACACACACACACACACACACACACACACACACACACACACCCAACCACTGATTTTCTCTTCCTTTAAAGGGAGCTTTGTAGAAACATGCCTTTGTGCTGAGTTACCCGACTCCACAAAGGTTGACAGAAGGACTTGCTACAGCTCTGAAAACCCACAAAGCGAATTCTCAGTGGGTCACTGGGTCACACCTTCTTTTACGTTCACTGGGCAATCTGTATTGCCTCATTTGCCATTACTGGGAACAGCAGTCCACACACATAATTACATTATAAGCTGCACTGATGTCCTGGAAGGATCTTAGGGCTCCCAGCTCTTTTATTCTTTTGTAACTGAGTCACATATTTTGGTCTTATCTCCCAATAACGTTTATTTTTAAAGCATCATCATTCCTACCCTGTGGCCTATATTTGGCAAGCTGAAAATGTACTTAATAAATGATTTTAAAAATATTTGCATATTATTCATAGTGACTAAAACAGGGCTGAGCACATAGCACATATGCCAAATAAAGTAATAATTGTACTGTGACTCATTAGGGTATTTCTATCAATTTAGTCATCAAGCTATTAGAATCGAAGTATTTTTAATCTGAATTGCTGAATTATCTAACCTCATTCACGGGCTATATCCTGCTACTGGAATCATCCAACATTTCTATTCCCTTCAAAAAGCAAACTGAAAATTCTTTAACACAACATTCAAATACTCTCCCAGTCTGGCCCTTTTTACTTTTCCAGCCATGTGTTTTACAAGTTTCACATATTTTCCTAACACAGCATGTATTTTCAAAACTTTTTACTTTTGCTTACAAGATTGCCCCTTTTCAGAAAGGTCATCTCCCATTTTTCTCAATTGAGATGGCACCTATTTTCCTTCAAAACGCAGTTCGAAAATCACTTTCTCCATGTAGTATTTATTGACAACCCTAGAATGTTTCTTCCACTCTGTACTCCCATAGTTCTTGGTACATAAAGTAATGACAGCACATCATGTAATGCATTGTGGTTTGAATCTTTGTATGCTCGCTGTCTAAGGCAGTAGCTGGCACGAGCTATGCATGAAGTCTTCTTTGGATGATTATACTGTTCTCAATCCTTTAAAAAATATATCGAGCTGGTAAAAAATGGCATACAGAAAATCCTAATATTCAGTAATCAGAATCCTCTGGATGCCTTGGATAGGTAGCTATCCAATGCCATGAACTACTGTCTGACAACCAGGCACAAAACATACCAGGCATGTTCACCAGGTTATGAACTCAAGAAAACCTGGAGGAGAAATGCTCTTAACTCCTCAAACTCTTCTGAGTTAGAGTGTAAGACCCCAAATGTGTTTTATTGCCAACCTAAAGAAAGCAATTTAAAAAATGGATTTTTATAGTATCTTTTTAAATAGTTTTCTTGATAATGATAATTCACACTATTTGCACAAAACTTGAAAAATACAATAATGTATAAAAAAGAAAATGAAAACAAAACATACAAACCCACATTTCCCAAAATAACTGCAATGATGTATTTTTGCTAGTCCTTTTTCCTATTTTCATATTCTATAAAAAATTGGTGACAAAATTCAATGAAAGTGACAGTGAAAGTATTCTCTTCACTTAATAACATGTTTTGAGATTTTTCATGCCATTAAATATTATTTGAAAGCATAATTTTTATGACAATACTATCTGCTCACATTTATTTAGCTGCATTCCCCCCTCTTGTTCATTCAGATTGTTCCTTTGTTATTTTGCTTCTATAAGCAATGCTGTGATTCACATCCTACAACATCGTTTTCTCCATTATAAGCTTGCATGAAGTAGATAATGTTTTAAGGTTATAACTCTCATACCCAGAGTTTGAGTGGCTATAAATTTATGGACTATGTTTACTGTCCAGATTAGTCTGGAAGAGCTTGGACCTAGGAATAAGGATGAGCCTGGTCACTGACCATTCCCTGACCTACCTGACAAACTCCTCAGGTGACAGGGTTGGATGAGTGTCTATGTGGAGAGGGAGGAGTCCTTGGTATGAGAGGAGGGGCTCTGGTCCCAGAAGAACATCACATAATATCCTTAAAGAGAAAATGCCATGTGGACACACAGGAGCTTTAACCTTCTTCAGGATGGGTGAGGCCCTAGCGGCAAGGACCACTGACTGTTCGGACTCCGGAGAAAGAAGAAGGCTGGGGCCAAACCGGAATGGTGTTGGACAAGAAACAGGAAAAGCCCTCCAGGCCGCAGAAGTAGCTCTAGACTCCATATCCAGAAGGAATGCCAACTCGAGCCCAAGCACGCGTGGAGTTCATATCCCAAAGGGCAGATCCAAGGGCAATCTGAGCAATTCAATGCAATAAACGGGGTGCCTCTGGCTTTGAATTCTCCTCTGTGCCTTGGTTCTCTTGCTAGCTCTTTGATCTTGGGGAAATATGTACTGTCCCAACCTCCTTATCTTAAGACAGTAAGTAACAATATCTGCCTTGAGTTATAGCTGTGAAGGTCAACATATAAGCCATAGTGCTTAGTCTGCAAATAGCAAGAAGAAGAGGAAGAGCAGGGAAAAGTAGAAAGGAGACGTGTAGCAGTACATCGGGTTCGCTGGGAAACAAACTCTGAGACAGAGATGTGTTTGCAGGAGGTTTCTTGGGGAGTGATCTCAGGATCAATCTCTCTGAGACGGTGAGGGAAGCAGAAAGAAAACAAAGGGAGAAGATGGACTGCTGTGAAGTGGCAACAGAGCCCTGGGCCAGTCTCCAGGGGACTCTGAAGCTGAGATGGTCCTTCGAAGTTATCTTAAATCACAGTAAAGAAGCCAAGCCCTGCTCCCAAGCAATGACCCGCCACTGGATGCAGGCTGGCCCCACGGAGATGTGACCTTGACTGAGGCAGCTCCCTTTAGCCACCACTCCTAATGTCTGGGAGAAGAGTGTGTTGGTCCAAAGAGGGGATCTAGATGGCAATCACAGCATCCTCTGCAAGGAGAAAATCTGTCATTCGCCGAATGCTTCTGCTGTGTTCCAGACACAGCATCACAGTAGAATCAAATACTTTCAGCATTTGCTCTTTTCCAGGCACAGTTCCAAGTTAGATATGAACTCATTTACTCCTTAAAACAGCCTTATTGGAAATTTTATTTATGAGAACACTAAAAATCATTAAAAGACTGACCCAATATCACCCAGCAGTACATGTCAGAGGCAGGATTTGAACCCAGAGTCTGTGCTCTTAACCTCAAGGATAATAAAAGATTCTCCCTACTCTGGAGGAAAATACTTTCATCGAATATGAGACAATTCTTGTCAAAGGCAGTGATTGGTTTTCTACTGCTGCCCTAACAAATGTCCACAGATTTAGCACATTACAAAACACCCACCTATCACCTCATAATTTTGTAGGCCGAAAGTCTGGTGCAGACCAGCTCTGTTAGGTCTTCTGCTTAGAGCCTCAAGCTGAAATCAAAGTGACAGAATGGCTGCCATTCTGGAGGCTCTGGGGTCCACCTACTTCCAAGCTCATTCAGGTTGTTGGTCAAACTCGGTTCCTCACGGCTTTAAGACTGAGGTCTTATTTCCTAGCTGGCTGTCATCTAGACAAGTCTTTGCTCCTAGAGGCTACTCGTGTTCCTCCTCATGCTTTTCAATGGTCCCTCCTCCAGTAACAATAGGTCGAGTCCTTCTCTTGCTCCAGTTGTTCCCTGACCTCTCCTTCGGTCACCCCTTTCTTACTCCGGCCCTTTCTCTGTGTTCGAAGGCTCGGGTGACTAGATTGGGCCCACCCAATGATCTGAGATAATCTCCCTATTTTAAAGTCTATAAACTTAATTACAACTGCAAAGTCCCTTTTGTCATGTAAAATAACATATATATTTGCAGGATCTAAGGATGAGGGCCTGGACTTTGGGGGCCCATTCTGTCTTCCACAGACAAGTTAGGGCAACAGGCACTCCAGGCCTGTCATCCAAATGACTGTTCATCATGTCCTGCACCTTCGTGTCACGCAGACCTACCCCTTACATGTGCAATTGACACCCAATAATGATGAGGATGGGGTGCCGCAATTCAACTATTGCTATTATTTCGAATTTTTCCTCCTTAATATTTGCTTCTCGCTTCATTCTTAAAGTGGCCTGGACATTGGTCTTCTTGTTTTTATCTCCCCCCTTCTAATTCTGTCCTTATCTTTTGGGCTTAATAACAGAATCCGTCTTCTCTGGTTTTCAGCCATGTCGCTTGCTGTAACAAGGCTCCTTCTGTTGTTGGCCAGTCCAGGAAACCTTTCCAGGTGTCTTATCCCTCCTTGTTCTTCTCTCCTAGACCTTCACTACCCAGCCTGTCTCTCTGGCTCCATCTTATCTGCTCTTAACCCCCTTGGAGGGCAGGGATAGTGTCTTACTCATATCTGCAACCGCGGCTTCTAGAAAGGCTGCTGGCATAGAGTAAGCAATCAATACAAGCTCGCAGAACTTCAAATGGAAGGCAAATGGATGGATGGATGAAGTGAACAAAAGAATTCAATTAGTTATGGGATAAAAAGCATTGCCTCTTCTTAAGTGTGATGATTCATGAGTTAGGCCAGCAGGGTGAAATCCAAATGTATTGTCTTTCATAGTTTACTTATTAGACAAATATTTACTGAGTGCCCACTATAAATTATATTCTATAATAGGTTCTGTTGGTGATGAATAAGACATGCTCCTTGACTTGAGAGAAGTTTACTTTCCATCAGGGAGTGTAGCAATGTACACGTTTGTTTCCATTTCTC
>NW_011888797.1:8373523-8375473 GCF_000151845.1 Pteropus vampyrus | reverse complement strand
CCTACTGACCCTCCCCAAAGCCCCCGGAAACCACCAATCTGCTTTCTGTCTCTGTGGATCTTCTGGTTCCGGATATTTCATATAAATGGATTCATATAATATGTGATCTTTTGTTTCTGGCTCCTTCCACTTAGCACAATGTGTCTGAAGGTCATTCATACACATTGAATGTATGTATGAATCAGTACTTCATACCTTCTTATAGTTGAATAATACTCACTTGTATATATATGCTATAACTTGTTCATCCATTCATCCACTGATAAATGTTTGGGTTCTTTCCACTTGTGGCTATTGTGAATTATGTTGCTATGAACATGTATGTACATATGTTTGTTTTCATACCTGTTATTAATTCTTGTGGGTATATACCAAGGAGAGAAATTCCTGTGTCAACTTTTTGAAAAACTAACAAACTGTTTTCCACAGCAGCTGTACTATTTTATGTTTACACAAGCAATATATGGGGGGGGTCCAATTTCTGCACATCTTCACTAATACCAGTTATTTTCCTTGTGTGTGTGTGTGTGTGTGTGTGTGTGTGTGTGTGTGTGTATGTGTGTGTGTGTGTGTGTAAATGATAGTTATCCTAGTGGGTGTAAAGTACTATCTCATTCCTTATCCATCATTTTCCTTACACCCCATTTTACACTTTTTCTCCAGTTGGAAAGGGCTTATTCTTCAAAATTGTTGCCTTTTTTTTTTCATGCCAAAATGGGCCTTGCCATCTCTAGAAATCCCATAGTTCTCATACACTCCCGACTAAGTCCTTTTATTTTGCAGGGACACCTTCTGGGTTTTTACGAGGAGTCAGAAGGTCTGAGTTCCAGCCTCTGCCCACATAGCATATTAGCTGGATGATTTGGAAGGGGCTACTTTACCTGGCAGAGCCTCAGTTTCCTCATTTTTTAATACATGGGTACTAGTCATACTTCACAGGGTAAATGTGGGACTCAGACAGGCTGTGAATTGTAAATGCCTGGTTGTGCTATTGTTCTTATTGGCCAGAATGACTGGATCTATTTTGATTATGTTTCCCTAATATAGTACATGGCTAACAACAGACTTGTGATGAACACATGAATGACTATGATTATTAATGTTTCACTGTAGGAATGACATTGAGATGGAGAAGATATTCTAGTTCTTCTTTAAACAGTGGAGTTTAATAGAGCTAAGAATGTAAAGCTAGAAATGACATAAATCTGGTCCCACAAGAGGATTCCTCCTTCTCCTGTATTGTACAATCCTTACAAAATGAAGTACACGCTCAAAGGGAGACCCACTGTCCACTAGTCATATCTTGCTGGCATAGTCCCGGCCACATATTAGTTATTGAGGTGAGAAGGCAGAGATTTTAAGATCTCAGTCCAGGGGCCACGCAGGCCCTGGCTCACGTGGGAAACAGAGGTACGGTTCTTTCCATGAAGGGGGTGCACTCTGTCCCCATCCCCACCTCGGAAGGAGGTTCTGACCCCAACTACTTACATCTGATCCAAACCCCCACCATCCATGATAGTTTAACTCTGGGGTTTCCATTCTCTATTTCATTTTATTTTTTTAATGCTTTGGAACATAGCCATGTTCTTATTATAGAACACATTTTACCTATAATTTCTGGGCAACTGGAGTTTCAGAACATGCTCACATCTTCAAATTGTCCTAGAAGGATCTTCATGGCTCTTTCTACCATTTCATTAACCAGGCTCATCTGGTTCACACCACACTCCTTCCATTTATAAGCAAATAAATAATAACCAGAGAGCAACTGAGATAGGGCTTGCTATGTTTGGTCTCTATAACAACCTATTTGGTAGATGGTATCATTATCCTTGTCTTACAGAAGAGGCACTCATTCGATATGCTCAGGATGCCCATGTGAAATTGAATTCTTGTTTTGCTCTGACTCTCGCTACCATTAAATCGGACACTGTATACATTCTATGGGCA
>NW_011888797.1:8362682-8373473 GCF_000151845.1 Pteropus vampyrus | reverse complement strand
CAGGCCCTGGCTCACGTGGGAAACAGAGGTACGGTTCTTTCCATGAAGGGGGTGCACTCTGTCCCCATCCCCACCTCGGAAGGAGGTTCTGACCCCAACTACTTACATCTGATCCAAACCCCCACCATCCATGATAGTTTAACTCTGGGGTTTCCATTCTCTATTTCATTTTATTTTTTTAATGCTTTGGAACATAGCCATGTTCTTATTATAGAACACATTTTACCTATAATTTCTGGGCAACTGGAGTTTCAGAACATGCTCACATCTTCAAATTGTCCTAGAAGGATCTTCATGGCTCTTTCTACCATTTCATTAACCAGGCTCATCTGGTTCACACCACACTCCCTCCATTTATAAGCAAATAAATAATAACCAGAGAGCAACTGAGATAGGGCTTGCTATGTTTGGTCTCTATAACAACCTATTTGGTAGATGGTATCATTATCCCTGTCTTACAGAAGAGGCACTCATTCGATATGCTCAGGATGCCCATGTGAAATTGAATTCTTGTTTTGCTCTGACTCTCGCTACCATTAAATCGGACACTGTATACATTCTATGGGCACGAGGAAGACAACACACGCATGCACACAGGCACACACAGACACATGTATACAAATACACACAACGTTGATACATTATTTGGTCCATACCGCTAATCCAGTGTTGAAAGGATCTCTGCTTAGAGCTTGTCAACATCATCATTTGCTTTTCAGCTATTTAAACAGCAGCAGAATTGTTCACTGGTCTTTCCCACTAGGGTTGATGGGCTAAATCAAGGTCTTTTTCAGTGGGCCCAGTGTATTAACAGACTACAATAATGGGTGCCCTTTGCCCCTTCCCACACGTTTTTCCAGAAGCCAAGGGATGTAGAGACAGGGAGCACTGGATCCGACAGTAATGGCCTGTCTGTCATTGAGTTCTCAGTTTGTTTTAAGTACTTGGGTTAGATTGCCTGTGAAAATGGTTTGATTTTATGTTCTTTGTGAAGCTGTGTCAAGCCCCATTTGAAATAACAAGGGCCTTCCTTTCTCTTGCTTCTGCTCAAAGTGGGGATGAGTGTAGTGGGGAGGAGACGGGAGAGTTAGCTTCCAAGGGAACTTGCAGGGGAAGGATCGTAAGCCATCGTGTGCAGAAGGGAATGAGCAGATGGGGGAAGCAGTGTTATGAAACTGCCTTCAGGCAACCTGCAACCTTGGCAGATGACAGGTGGAATATTCATCTGGCACTTCCCAAACTTCTCCTCCAATCAGCAGCTGTTGTTTGAAGCCTCGTCAGGCAGGCATTTGATGAGAACGGGTCCATTTCCATGTACGGTGATATTGTCCTCATAAGGAAACAGTAGGAGAGGTCAGAGGTCAGACATACTAACCAGGGCACATAGAACCCACCGGAGAAGTTCATACTGCCTTGTCCTGGCTGTTTCTTACAGGCAGAGCTCAGAGCCGTGATGTCCAGTTGAGTAGACACTATCCACATGTAGCTACTGAGCACTTGAAATGTAGCTGAACTGAGGTGTGCTTGATGTAAATATAAAATACACACCAGATTTCAAGGGCTTAATGTGATAAGAATGTAAAATATCTCGTTAATGATATTTGATGTTGATTCCATGTTGAAATAATAATATTTTGGCTATACTGGGTTACGTAGCATATATTATTAAAATGAGTTTCACCTGTTTGTGTTTTACTTGTGTAGCTACTAGAAAATGTGAAATTACATGTATGGGTCACATTATATTTCTATTGGACAGTGATGGTCTAACGACTTTCCAAAATCCAGTATCTTTTCTTAGGCTGCAGCACAGACACAACTGGCTGCAGATTATGCATTTCACTGACTAAAACCTCCACCCTTGTCTCACCCCCTGGAGGAAGCATATCAGAAGGTAAAGAGAGCGAGAGGCATATTATCATAGGAATTATGGTGAAACAATCTAATGCTTCAGAAAAGTGAATCATTTGACACTATGTATTTTTGTTGTTCAATTAAGAGCAAATTCTTAAAGTGATGCAGGTATTAGTGAGGCCTCTCGCTAGCCATTGAGATTTAAATGAATGTTGCCTTGATGACTTCCTGTCTCGTGGTCCACGGAAGTCCCTGATCGCTGCTGTGTAGGTGGTACAGGTAGGAGCTTTGTGCTTCAGGCCCCTTGTGCCTCCGGGGTCCTGGTTTCCTCATCATCTCACCATGCACCCGCACAGGGACTGGCCCCATCTGGGGTCTCCTCCACAATGAACCCACACACCAGGCATTCATGACATTAGGAGAGCAGAAAGGCTTCCTCGGGAGAAGTCGCATCGAGCTGTGCAGAGCCTTCCAGCACTTGGCTGGTGTTTTGGTCAGTATTTACTGGGCTACTCTGTAATAACCCAAGGTCTCAGAAGCCTATAAGAACAAAGGCTTATTTCTCACTAGTGATGCAAGGCTCTGGTACAGGCTGTAGGTAGGCTGGGGCTCTGCTCCACAGGCCTCTTTCATTCTAGGACTCTAAGTGGGGCAAGGCATTTATATTATCCTTATGTAGGGAAAGGAGAAATGGTTGGATGACATCAAGGCTTTCTGCTCCAGTGTGGCACGTTAATCTCTTCTGTTTACAATCGACGAAGCTGACGTCGCCAGGGTAGAGAAATGACCTTCTCTACAGGGAGGTACTGGGAGTCACATAGCAACAGACTAGAGTCACTTTTGCTTACAGTCCAGTAGCCAGAAGTCCCTGATGGCTCCAGTGCCACTGCAGTGGAGGGTATGAAACACAGGGAAGTGCGTGTCGATGGATGAGAACTATCTCTGCCGTAGTCTCCACCCTGTTCTCTCTGTGGTGGTTCCCTTAGCTGCACCCTTTTGACAAAGACTGATTCAGGTGTTCATTCCAGGACATGAGCAGAGCCCTCCAATGGTACATGGGTGGCTGACATTTTTGGCCTTTGGCTCAAAAATGATACCCACAAACCTTAAGAATTGCTTAGGAAGTAGTTTGGATTCCCGGGATTTCTACCACATGTTCTTCACCCTCAAGGTTGTTTGCCATGCCTCATAAATGTGTCCCAGCAGCAGCTGGCACTGTTGCCTTAGAGATTATCCAGTTTCACCTCTCGCCCAATGAAGAAGCCACAATGGTTGGTTGATGGGGTCAGGTTGTACACATACAGAGGTGGCCACAGGAAGACTAAGCTAGTGAGAGGGCCTGGAGCGTAATACCTGCTCTGGTACTTACCCCCTGAAAAATCCAGGGGAAGTCCCTCCCCACCGCTAGGCCTCAGTTTCCTCCTCTGTAATATAGAGACAGTACTCTTTGCCAGGCCTGCCTCATCAGGGAGTTGCAAGGAATGTACGAGCTATTAAACCCCTACGAGTATAAGGTCATAGCACAGGATAGGCTGGAGTGAGAAGGGCTATACTTCTGTGCTATGACAAGAGGTCTCAAGTACCTAGAAAATACCCAGCCATGTATTAGACTGTGATGAGATACTGATTTGCAAGGTACCCACCCTGCACTTGTGAAGTCTGAGAACTAACAGGGAGATGGCAGACCATTGTAACCGAATGACCACTAGGTATGGCCAAGCTACAGAGGGAAAGCATTTTGCGAACATCAGTTTCAGGGCTATTAAGTTAGAAGAATCATAGTCGACAGAGACTCGATTCTTAGAGATGAGGAAATGAGGAGGGGGCGGGGGGAGAGGAGGAAGAATACCCCAGAGCTCACTATTGGTAGTGTATAAACCACCTCTTAAACTCTGTGACTCTCCAAAATATGTTGGGCATAAACCGGCCTATTGTGAATGCTCTAATTAGTCAGGATATTTAACGCCAGCTGCTGAAACGACAAACCCCCAAATAGATCTCAATGGTTCAACACAACAGAAGCCTAGTTCCCATTTTTCCACGGTCCCATAAATGTCACATGGATTAAGTGGGGAGCACTTGACCAACTATTTACTGGAGAATCCAGCTCCCTTGCTCTACCATCTCAGAATTCGTTACTTTCAGCCACGTGGACATGGGAGAGAGAGAGTATTGATGATATCTAAAGAAAAGGACCATCTCTCCCTTTCTTCCTCCCTCCTTCCTTTCCCACTTCCATCCTCCCTCCCACCACCCCTTGTTTCTAGCACATATTTACTAAGTGTCCCGGCAGAAATAATGGTATGCTGGTGAATGATGAGAAGGAAGGAGAATAACCTCGGTGAGAGCCGACAGTGAGCCCAGTCCAGCACAGGTGTCTTCTTGGGGTGCTGGTACTGAAGTGAGAGATGGCAAAAACCCAGCATGTTTCCATCCCACCTCCACAGATGGCCAGTAGGAAGGGTAGTGGAAGAAACCCCAGGTTTCGGTTGAATTTATAGATCGGGCCACACGACGATAGAAAGGAAATGAACGCTTTAGATGAGAAGCTGTTGTGAGTCAAAGAAAAAATAAAGCGCTCACTGATGGAGCTGATGAGGCCAGAACCGGGCCTCCTGGCACACCGTGGAGGTCCTCGGCAGCCTCCCCCTGCCAATATCCTTCCTGTGACCTCTCTCCCCAGTTGGAGAGAGTAGCCACAGCATTTTTTTCACATCCGCTGCCTTCAATGTCACCTTCCCAGTGGTTAACACTGAGTTCCCCACATGGCAATCTCACTTGGGCAACCCCGAATGTGGCTGTTTATTATATGCGCATACGAACGGCTTTATGAGCCCTTAATTGCTGCAATAAAGGCTTGAAATGTATGACATTCCAACGCCAAGCACAGTCAGAGCTACAGGAAATTGTGTGGGCAGAACTGGGAAAAACACGAGAGAGCAGAGAGGTCACGATCCCCAGGGAGGCGCTTGCTGCCTTTGCCATTGACGCTGGTGCCTTTGTTCTTCTTCCTTCCCTTTCTTTGCTTTTGCTCATTTCCCCCATTGCTGGAGGAGCAATGCTAATACCGACCGAATAGCTACCATGTGCTAGGTACACGTTTATGGTCATCACAACATTCCTGTGAGGTAGGTACTGTTGTCCCCATTTGAATGACGAGGACACTAAGGCTCAGAAGGCTGGAGGCATTTGCCTGAGGTCACGCAGCCAGTAAGCCACAAAAGTGGGACTCAAAGTCCAGGCAGTCTGGAGCCAGTACCGGTGTTAACTCTCACACTTAATTCTATCATTCTATTTCCCATTTTGCTAAAGCCATCTCTGACTGCTAATTTTAATACCCTCACCCCAACTTAGTCCAAGAAGCTCTGAGCTTCATGCTTCACGGGAAGGAAAAGTATCAGATCAGGAAGGTGGCAGCTTTGTTTCACCTTCTGTAATAGATGTATTGTCTTGCCCCTACCCCTTTTTTTGATTAGTTGACTGCCAACCTCCACAGTCAGGATTTTATCCACTGTGCAGAATAATCTGTGAGATGCATGAGCAGAAGCAGGGGGCTCCTGCATCTTGGATGCATACCTCCACCTAACTGGCTTGCTCACTCTCTGTCCTGCAAGTTGTGTTCTTGCTGGTTCAACCTTTCATCTTTTGTCCCAAAGCCTGGATTCTCAGTGCCACTTCCTCTAGTATATCCTCATCTACTTCATCTCTAAGACTCAATTTAAGTGCCACCTTCTGCCTGAAGTCTTCCCTGATCCTGCTTTGCCAGACATGACATCTCTCCCTATACCCATTTTTTTGTTGCCCAATTCACCCTTTGCGACCTTATATTATAATGATGATGCATGCTTCCCATCTTTCCTAGAAGGTGTTGAAGGAGAAAGCATCAGTGTGGTATTTATACAGACTTTGGAGGCAGAGAGACCTGGGTTCATATGCTGGCTCTGCCACTTACTAGCTCTATGACCTTAGGCAAGCTATGTCAACTCTTCGAATCTCAGCTTCTCTATCTCTAAGATGGAGGTACCAACACCTACATCATAGATATTATGGATGCTAAAAAAAAGAAAAAGGATAGAAAAACTTTAGCACAGTATCTGGCACGCAAGAGGCAGCTAAAGAGCAGGTATTATTATCTCTGTTATTAAAAAAAAAACATGAATTTGAATCCCAGCTCTACATCTCACTAACTATTTTACTTTAGATATCTCCTTAAGCTTCAGGTGCTTTATCTTCAGAATGGAGATAATAATACTTCCCGGATAGGGTTTGGAATTAAAAGATATTATATGTAAAATACATAGCACTGTAAAATAGGATATAAAGTAGGTATTCATTAAATGTTTATTGAATCAATTAATAAATTAACATATGGGTGTAATAGTGGTCAGGGCCCGGGATACACGACAGATGGAATCGGAGTTAATATTGGCTTATTCAAAGACTACATGACCACTTAAAATTAAAGAATAATGATAAGAGCCATTTAGTGAGTTCCTCCTATATGCAAGTACTTTAAATAGTATCTGATAACCTTATGAGACTACAATTATTACCCTCAACAAAGCTCTGCCTGATTCAGAATTCAAGCTCCTAACCACTACGTGATATTGCCACTCATCAGATAGGGGAATTCAGATCTTTTTGAGAGTCAAAACACTGTTAGTCCAAGTAATAGAAAGGCAGCTCAAAATAGCCTATGGCAAAGGAGAACTTGTGGTTCCCATAGCTGGAAAGAATATAGGATCTCTGAGGACTGAAAGAACTCCTAGAACCCTATGTTTTCCAGGAGCCCCAACTCTAGCCACCCAATTTCCACCTGTTAAAATGTGCATATTAAGTGCCATACTGGTGCCATTTCTCTTTACGATTCTCCTTTTCTTCTCATGAAACACTAATTGCTCCATTCTCAGATTCCTGTGAATATTTTGTTCATATGAAAGTATTTGCCACATTTTGCCTTATAGTGAGGTGGTACTTATCTTGGTATTCACATATAGACCCATTCGGCATCTTCAACATATTGGGTGCTTAAAAATATTTTTAAATAGACTGATGTGTGAATTAAGAGATATATTGATAGGTGCATGGATAAAAGGGTAGAAGTAAGGGAAAAAGATAGATGAATGAACAGGTTGACAAATGGGAGAATAAACAGGTGGGTGGGGAAAATGGATGGTTGGAAAATATATTGATAGAATTGTGGTTAGATGAATAGATGAAGGTTGGATAGATGCAAATAAAGGGTGGAAGGGACTAATTGCATGGGCGATAGATTGATGGTTGGATGGTTTACTAATCTGATGGATACACATGAGAATGGACAGATGGGTGATGAAATGGGTAGGTGAAGGACTCAACCTTCGCTTTTAAAGGATACGTTTCCTTTCAGGTATGTATAGAATTTTAGTTCCCTCTGGTATAAATAAACAGGCAACTAGAACAATTTTCCTTAGTTTTATTTCTTCCATGGTAATTCTCTTAGAAGATATTGGGACAAAGTTGATACCTTCTTTAGATGGAATCTGAGAAATGCAAGTAAAATGTTTACCTGTTGTGGTATTTGCATTCCACATTATAATGAGTCTGAGTATCTCACTGAAGAGGAAAAGGAAAAGCAGATGGTATATAAATAGGTGCCAGTCCATTAATCTTGACTCGCCTGCCTCTTGGATTCTGAGAGTAATGCCACCCACATTGACTAGGGAGGGAAGAAAGAGGTTGGAGGTGAATGGAGCAGGAAGACAGACTAGTTAATCACTTATTATCACTCATGGGACAAAACGACACTCCCAAGAAACAAACTCTGCCTGCTCCTTTTAACCCGCTTCCTGCTGCTCTCCAGCCACCAGGCTCAGTGGCTTTCTCTGCTTCAGAATGGACAGGAACGAAGCTGTATTCTAGAGCTAAGTCACAAAGAAAAGTCATATACACTTTTAGAATTAAATGTAACGTGCATTTTCGTCTGGCTAAATTGAAACAGAGTAGAACCACTGCTACTGTGGTAGTAGAGGTAATATGGCTCAGAAGCCATACAATAGAATGGTTAAGGGTCTTTAGAGGCAGGCAAATTTGGGTTCATGTCTAAATTCTTTCTCTCACTGAGTGAGGAACTTCTGTTTCTGGCAACATGGTAAATCAGGTGCCTCCTCCTCGCACCTGCCAATCCTCCTGCTGAAAACAACTGCCAATGCTAAATAAAATAACAACAAAAAATCTTTTTGAGTGCTTCTTTGAGCCTGCAAGAAGTTAAGTGATATCATGACTGAGACCTAGAGATGTAAGCATAGCACTGAAGCAGCCTTAAGTCTGGAGGGCATTTTCTGACCTTTGTGAAACTTAAGTTTAAGTTTTTGTAGCCTTACAGGACTTAGAGGCAGAAGACAAAATCGAGTCCACCCAAGTGGATGGCTAGCATAGCATCTTTCCAATAAAGCCAGAATCTAGTGTACAGGGAGAATTAGAAATATACATCCTGGAGCACTGCAAATAAATTTGCAACAATAAAAGTTAGCCTAAGGAACCTTGGCAATTAATGGAGAGGAAAAATGTTCCACAAGAAGTTACAAATACAAACCAGCCGTTATACAGGTTGCAGTCAAAACTCACTTTATCTGTTAAATGTCTAGCTAAGGAATT
The DNA here is from genome assembly GCF_000151845.1 of Pteropus vampyrus. Classification (NCBI taxonomy): domain Eukaryota; kingdom Metazoa; phylum Chordata; class Mammalia; order Chiroptera; family Pteropodidae; genus Pteropus; species Pteropus vampyrus. The sequence continues at coordinate 8,364,983 of NW_011888797.1, read as the reverse complement.
TAATTTAAAATGGTCCCAGTCTGATAGACACTGTCCCCAGGCAGTTGGGATAAATTATAGGTAAATTTTTCCTCTGGAATAACCCATCTCAAATTATTTCAAAAGGAAAAGTTTCAAGGAAAATATGCATATCTCAGTAAAATATAACATTAACTTTATATAGCTTTTTGTAGGCTAGCTCTCTCCCTTAGCCCTATAGTTGTTGTCTTTCAAAATGGCAAACTCTCATTTAAGTCCTAAATAATATAGCTTTCTTTCAAAGAAGATAATAGAATGGAAGATAATAATAAAAATGAGAATGAAATTAAAGAGAAGATGCCAACGTCAGAACGAAATACAATTTGCATGACTGTTACTGTATTTCTGGGCATAGAGACTGTAATCAATTTCAACTAATATAAAGAATGCTGAAAAGAATACCTTTACACTCAAATATTGACTATATTCTCTTTATTTACTTGGAATAATTTCCAATAAGTATAATTACCGAATTGAAGTGAATGAATATTTTTAAGTCTCTTAATTTCCAAAGGGATAATTTACACAAAAGAGCCTTATGAACCACAGTGATGCTCAGTAAAGGCCAGCCCAACTGAAATAAAGTAGAATGCCTTTAATATATAAGGAACTTAATATTACATAAGGAACTTTTATAAGACGGTAGGGAGAGATGATGAGTAAGAAAGGCACTGAATTTTAGTTGATTAATTCACTAAATATCTCTTAAGCTCATGCTGTTTGTCAATAAAATCCTAGGTGCTAGGGATATGACTATTAGAAGTCACAATCTTTGCCCTCCAGAAACTATAGGGATGGATAAATGCTTATATATCCATGCTTGGAACTGTGCCAGTACATAGGAGATGCTCAATAAATATCTGTTGAATTAAATAAATAGGTAGTTAGAGTGCAAGGACACTATGATAAGGCTGTAGGAGGGGTTCTTCAGTCGAGCCTTAGCAGAGACAGGATGAGGTTTGCTAGAGAACACAGTTAACCGGCTTCATGGTGAAAAGGTAGCGCCCCGGAACAAGATGTGAAAGGTGAAATTCTGCTCCCTACTGGGAGCCCTCTTGCAGAGACTTGAGAAGGGAGTGCCAGCAGGCTTGGGGAGGCGGTGGAGAATGGACGCACATGGCACCTTGATTTTGAGGCTTACTGGAAAAGCCCAGGATGCAAGCCGATGTTCTGAGTTGCTAAACACCTCTCGTCGCGGGAACTTGGAACTTGCTGCTTTCCACATCTGGACCACTTTTCTCCATGACAGCCTTATGGCTCACTCCCTCAGTGCATGTGGATCAAATGTCACTTCCTCAGAGAGAATTTTCATGACCTTCTTGGTACCCTGGGTATGCCCCTCTTATCCAGCCTTACTCATCTCCATTTTATCAGCGGTTGACTGCTATTCTTATCTGTTAAACGCCCCCCCGCCTCCCGCCACACTAAAAGGTGAAAGAGAAGGGTCTTTGTCTCTTTTGGTCATGACTGGAACTCCAGTGTTCAGAACAGGTATGCGGTATGTGGCAGAAGCTCTGCATCACACCTGCAGTTAACAATATTTATGTTAAGTGTCACTACCACAAAGAAAGGGGAAGGTGCTCAAGGAATTTTTGGAGGTAACGAATGTCCCCATTTCCTTGATTGTGGTGACCGTTTCGTGGGTGTCTGCATATGTCTAAACTCATCAAATTGCATAACATTAAGTGTGTGCGATGTTTTGTATATCAGTTATACCTCTATAAAGCTGTTAAAAATTCAATAAATACTTGTTGAGTGAATAAATGGATAAATAAGTAAAGGTTATTTTGCCTGAAACACCATTTTCTTTAGCTAGTTAGTTCTTACAATAATTGCCATTCGCTGAATGCTTACTATTTTCAGGCTGTTTGTTGACTTTTCTTTGTACATTATTTCATTTAATCACCCAAGAAACTTATGCAATGAGCCCTACTTATCTCTCGTTTTATAGACACAGGCATTTTACAAGACAGAGAGGCTATGGAATGTTCTCGGCATAGTGGCTTTTACTTGTTGTTGTTGTTACTTTATTTAACATCAGGAGGCTCTGTGTGTCATCTTAATTATGTCATGGAACAGCTAACACAGCAGGGTGAGGTCATGGAGGAAACGTGAGATTTGGAGTCAGGTCACCTGAATTCTAGCTTAAGCTCTGCTTCTGTCAAATGACGGGACTTTGATGGGGCCTCACTTTCTCCATCCGTAAAATGGAAGCTCCTCCTCCCTCTCTCCCCTGCTTCACAGGGTCACTGTGAGCATAATGCAAATTAACAAATGTCAAGG
>NW_011888797.1:8360677-8362632 GCF_000151845.1 Pteropus vampyrus | reverse complement strand
TAAAGGTTATTTTGCCTGAAACACCATTTTCTTTAGCTAGTTAGTTCTTACAATAATTGCCATTCGCTGAATGCTTACTATTTTCAGGCTGTTTGTTGACTTTTCTTTGTACATTATTTCATTTAATCACCCAAGAAACTTATGCAATGAGCCCTACTTATCTCTCGTTTTATAGACACAGGCATTTTACAAGACAGAGAGGCTATGGAATGTTCTCGGCATAGTGGCTTTTACTTGTTGTTGTTGTTACTTTATTTAACATCAGGAGGCTCTGTGTGTCATCTTAATTATGTCATGGAACAGCTAACACAGCAGGGTGAGGTCATGGAGGAAACGTGAGATTTGGAGTCAGGTCACCTGAATTCTAGCTTAAGCTCTGCTTCTGTCAAATGACGGGACTTTGATGGGGCCTCACTTTCTCCATCCGTAAAATGGAAGCTCCTCCTCCCTCTCTCCCCTGCTTCACAGGGTCACTGTGAGCATAATGCAAATTAACAAATGTCAAGGCTCTTAGCAAGCTATAATTGCTATACAAATATGGCTTGACTTTTACAGTTATACCCTCAGGGGAACAAAGCCGGAAAGACCTGAAGTTTCTAAGCTTCCAAGTTTATCTTTCTTTGCATATTTAATTTGCCTGGCTTCGGTGGACAGGATCATTACTATTAATGTTCAGGCTTCATAAATTATGCACCTGAAACAAGAAATTTTTTTTCCACCTTTCCCATCTTCTACTTCATCTCAGAAGTCCAGTGAGCTTCGTATCCTTGGGATGCTAGAACATGGGGCCATCCCAACACCAGCCATCACTCACTGCCAGCAGAAAGCCCAGGCTTATGCTTATGCCAGCAGGCACTTAAATTTCCAAACGTTGATCTCAGAATTCATAAAACTCTCATTGTGACATTTACTGACTATTGACTCAGTACCTAAGATTGGAAACAGCTGTAGTAAAAGTCCAGCTATACACTCAGTCAATGGCTTATCCACAAGGTATTGGACCTTGAAGAGGCAGGTTGAAGATGTAACTTGAAGGCACAGAAGGAAGAGCGTATACACACACACACACACACACACACACACGCACACACACACACACGCACACACATTAAATAATTCTGTTACTATAACATTTCCACGACAATCAACAGAGTGCCAAGAAAGGTAGAGGGAAGATGCCTGTGGTAGGCAGAATAACGCCCCCACCCCAAGGATATCCACACCCTAATACCTGTGAATGTTACTATATACAGCAAAGAATTAAGGTTACAAATAGAATTAAGGTTGCTGATCAGCTAACTTTAAGGTGGGTCAATTATCCTGGATTTTTCAGGTGGACCTCATGTAATCACAGAGGCAGAAGAAAGGACACTGAGCAATGCAATGTGAGAAAAACAACTTGCCATTGTCGGCTTTGAAGATGGAAGCAGGGCAAGAGCTAAAGGATGTGGGCAGCCTTTAGAAGCTGGAAAAGGCAAGTAGGTCATCTTTCTCCTAGAGCCTCCAGAAACAAATTCAGCCCTGCCCACACCTTGATTTTTAGTCCGGTGAGACTCATCGGAACTGTAATACAATAAATCTGTGCTGTTTTAAACCACTAAGTTTGTGGTTATTTGTTACAAAAACAGTAGAAAAATGATACATTGCCAACACTCTAATATCGCCTGGAAGTTTCTGATCAGAGATTCTGGCCCATTGCCCTGAAAGCTAGAATATTGAGATGCTAAATTAATCCAGAGGTTACAAGGTCAAAGGCAGTTATCCCCTCACAAAAACCCGTGGGACTGGAAGATCTGCTTCCGCTGTGAATCTCTACTTACTCACCTCTGAGAGGGCTGGGAACTGGTCTCTAGGATTCTCCTAGATCAATAACCAAAGTCTCTAGGATGCTTTGCTCTGTGGCTGGTGACAACTTTCCTGATAGAAATGGACTCACTCGTGTGGCTGTAGAAGAC
>NW_011888797.1:8353266-8360627 GCF_000151845.1 Pteropus vampyrus | reverse complement strand
AGAGGCAGAAGAAAGGACACTGAGCAATGCAATGTGAGAAAAACAACTTGCCATTGTCGGCTTTGAAGATGGAAGCAGGGCAAGAGCTAAAGGATGTGGGCAGCCTTTAGAAGCTGGAAAAGGCAAGTAGGTCATCTTTCTCCTAGAGCCTCCAGAAACAAATTCAGCCCTGCCCACACCTTGATTTTTAGTCCGGTGAGACTCATCGGAACTGTAATACAATAAATCTGTGCTGTTTTAAACCACTAAGTTTGTGGTTATTTGTTACAAAAACAGTAGAAAAATGATACATTGCCAACACTCTAATATCGCCTGGAAGTTTCTGATCAGAGATTCTGGCCCATTGCCCTGAAAGCTAGAATATTGAGATGCTAAGTTAATCCAGAGGTTACAAGGTCAAAGGCAGTTATCCCCTCACAAAAACCCGTGGGACTGGAAGATCTGCTTCCGCTGTGAATCTCTACTTACTCACCTCTGAGAGGGCTGGGAACTGGTCTCTAGGATTCTCCTAGATCAATAACCAAAGTCTCTAGGATGCTTTGCTCTGTGGCTGGTGACAACTTTCCTGATAGAAATGGACTCACTCGTGTGGCTGTAGAAGACGGGTACAAATGCCAACGTCCTTTTTAGGCACAATTCCCAAACACATGAGATATTTCATTATGTTGCAGTATTAGGTATTCACTTGCTGCATAAAAATTGCCCCCGATTTTGCAGTTTAGGACAAGAAATGTTTGTTATCCTGCAGTTCCTGTGGGTGAGCAATCTGGGCACACTGTAGCTGGGTGCCACTGCCTCAAGGCTTCTCACAAGGCTGTGGCCAAGGTGTCAGCTGGGACCACAGTCAAAACTTGACCGGGGAAAGATCTGTTTTCACGCTCACTCTTGTGGCTGGTGGTGGACTTCGGGTCCTCAGTGGCTACTGGCTGGAGACATAAGTTCTGTGCCATGTGGTCTTTTCATAGCACAGCTCACAAAAAGGCTGCTGGCTTCCCTCAGAATGAGCAAGCCACAGTCTGTGCGGGCTCTAATATCTGAATGACTCTGACCCTATTTCTGGATTCTGTTCATTAGAAGAGAATTAATAAGTCCTTCTCATATTCGGGGGTGGGGGCGGCTGACACAGGATATGAATACCAAGAGGTGTGGCTCATTGTGGGCCATCTTAGAGGCCACATATCTCAGACGCCCTCTGTGATGTGTAGATTAAGGAATTGGTGATGTTCACCAGTTATTACAAAGGATAATGAGTTTGAGTCCCAAATGAGGTGGGGAGGGGGAAATCATGGTATTTTACCATGGCTGGTTTGGCCAAAAGCTGGGAGGTTGATCTGATGAGGCTAAAGTCATGTCTTCAAACCTCTTGTGGGCCTGCGGCCTTTGGCGTGGCCTGGGACCTCTGAGGGTGACGGATGGGAGCATTCTGGATGGACTCTTAGTGCGAGCGGCCATCATTTCACACTCAGATGACTGCGATAGCTCCTTAATGGCCTGTTGCCTTTTAATTTTTCTCCTTTTCAACTCATTTTCTACAAAGTAGCAAGAATATCTTTAAAATAAATTATGCTATTCCTCTGCTTAAGATGTTTCATTGGTTCTCATGTACTTTGGATAAAGCCAGAAATTCTTATCAGCCTGTAAGACCAGCATGACCTGCCAGCTGCAGATCTTTCCAGCCTTCTTTCACTTCCATTCCCTCTTCCTCACTGCTCCCGAACTTCCATACCCTTGAACCTCGTGTTTCTCACTCCAGGACCTTTACACGTGCTGTTGCTTCTGCCTCATACACGCTCCTTTGAACTTTACTTGCCTAATTTCTACTGAGTTTAAATGCCATAGCTTCAAGTGATATAATTTGTTATTAAACATGTTGTTTTCTAATTTAAGGTCTCTCTCTCTCCTTCATCTAACTCCAAGTTTTAGAGGAGAAGAACCATGTCTCATATGCTCACCACTATACATCGGCATTGTTAAAAAGCGCCTAGCACATAAGAGCTCAATAAATAGTTATTGAGCGAATGAAGAAAACTCAAGAACAGACAGACCCTAACTTGGACCAGCCATGTCTCCCTCCTATAGTTTTAGGAGAACTGATACATAAACCAAGAAGAACGAGGCTGGGAACTTAGAGTTGAATGCTAATAAGCAACACTCGGTCACCTGTGCATTCTAAATATAGCCTTGAATCAATCAGGCTCAAGGCCCACCATGTCTATTTCCTCCTATTGTTCAAATATGATCCCAATTATTTCAAGCGACCTAGAGCACCACAGAAAAAAGATCCAGAGGTGGAAATAAACGTTTACCCCACCATGGAGAGGCAGGCTTGCTTAGGCTGCCCACAGACCTCAAACTCTAGAGCGACACCTATGGGCCACACCGTCTGTTGGAAGAAAAGACAGCAGCTAAAAGGGAGAGGAAGAGAGGTGAGTCTGTACCATCACTGCACTGCAGAAGGAAGAAAGAGAAGGACATATGTACCAACCTTTATTCCCCTAAAAGTGCTCCCATCCGAAACATGGTCCAATAAAGTAGCCTGAAAGAAGGTCATCCTTCCAATACTTCTTCCTCAATGCGGGGAGCGGGGTGCTGTGACCTTGATTCTGCTTCATCTTTGGGGAGCATCAAAGACAGGAAAGGAAGGAGGACAGATTGGGGCTCTGGACTCTTTTCATGGAGAACAATTACAGCCATGGGAATAACGAGCTTCCTATGCCTGTGGAAAACAGAGGCGCTATCTTGGGCATTTTATTCTTTCCCCTTAGATAGCACGTTACAGTTTGACGAGTGACTTCACACTTATTATCTCATTTGATCCTCAGCAACATTGGCTGGGATAGGACTTTAATCCTATTTGAAAGATGAAGCAATAGACTTAGGTCAATTTTAAGTATTTGAAAAATGTATATGAAACTACTTTGAAGTAACTTGTTTTAAAATCTATGATTTTGTTTTAAACGATACTTCTCAAAAGCATGAGACAATCCAGCCTTTCTATTAACGTGTACAGGTATTTGTGAAAACACAGAGTTTGGTTGTTTAAAGATCAGTTTTTTTCCTCAACTCTCTCTCCTTTTCTACTTCCCCTTTTCCTCCCTCCCCTCCCCTTGACTTTCCTTTCCCTGCTGAACAGTTCAGTCATACATCTATTAGGTGGGACAGGAGAGGGTCAGCATCTGTACTTACAGAGTGGGGGGCCAAGCCCAGGGCGTGGGGGAGGGCCACATGTGAGGGCTCCTCTGAGCAGAGTAACCTGAGCCCAGCCAGGTGAGGATGGCACCCATGCCAAAGGGCAGCTCAGTGTGAAATGTCAGGGCCTGGGGCATGTGGGCAGGTTGTCCACACCAGCGGAGAGTCATCCCAAGTATGGTAAGGCAGGCATCCACAAAGAGGAGCAGCCTTCAGAGCCCGAGCGGGGTGAGAGGGTGTTACCTATTCAGGTGGGAAGGGGCAGATGCCCACCTTGCAAAGTCAGAACCTGAGCAGGATGAAGAGCATGACCCCCAGGCAGGGCAATCTGTCAGGAGTGTCATGTGGGATGGGGCGGGGGATTGGCTTATAGTGGAGAGTCAGAACGTGAACAAAGTGTTGCGGGGGTGCCTGTCAGGGGTGCCAAACTCCAGTAGAATACTCAAATGTGTACCCATATGTAGGGGTACAGTCCAGAGCAGCGGTATTCAAGACCCAGCAGGGCGAGGAGGGTATCCGTGCAGTGTTATGGCCTGGCGTGGGGTGTTGGAATTCAAATGGAGTGGGTGGCCAGCTGCTCTGGAGGCAGTGGAGATGGGAGATTAGTCACAAACAAGGTATTGATGGAGTAAGTAAATAAAATAGGGATGGTGGGAACCCTTTGGAGAAGGAAGATAATAAGAATGAAAAGTGTTGGATTACAACTGGAATGAATTGATGGTTTTTAATCTAGAGAGACAGAAATCAATGTATATGTGGGACTGCATATGATATATACATGCCTTCCCTAGCCCTGTCCGCTGAGAATATCTGGGGGTAGTGACACCCCAATCGCAACAGACATAGCTAGAGCTCGCATCATGGTTTCTTGATACTGTTCTCCACTAAGAGAAACCAGAACTCCTCAGGGAATAGCTAATTTCAGGGGTGGGGCAGGGAAAGTACGAGTCGCGACTGGAATATCTTGTGCCAGAGAGAAGTAATGGAAACATATTAAAAGGGACACAAAACCCAGTTTGAATGGAACCCCAACTCAAGTTGAGGACAACTTGAGTAACCAAATAAATAATGATAGTAACAGATCTTAACACACCAGATAAAATAGGAAACGATGAATCCATACTGATAAAATAACTTAGAAGTTTGACGACAATGGCATATTTACAGAGTACCCAAAATAATAGTTACAAAATAAAGAGAAACAGCCTTACGGTTGGGAATCCTGGCAGACACTACCTTCATCAAGAGATCAAAGTAAACAAACAGAATCATCCGACACCTGATGGGATGCAACGGGAGGGCACAGTGTCACTCCCGCGATATTTCTGGCAAGGATGTACAACTTGAATCTAATCATAAGGAAATATAAAACCAAATTGAGAGACAATCTACAAAATAAATGACCTGTATTCTTTAAGAGTGTCAAGGTCATGAAAGTCAAAGAAAGATTGAGAAATGACTGAAAGAAGCAAAAATCACATAAAACTAGGTCCAATGCATGATTTATGACTGAATCTTTTACCCATAGGGGAAATTATGGGACAACCGGAGAAACGTGTATGGGCCTGTGGAGCGGATGGTGGTGACGTATTGGTGCCAACCTCCTGATCTGAGGTTATGTAGGAGACTCTCACTGCTTGTGGGAAATACACAGCAAAGTATTCTGGGGTAATTGGACATCAGGTTACTTACTCTCAAACGGTTTAGGAAGAAGTGTCTTTACTGTGTTTATAAAGTTTTTTCTGAGTTTAGGGTTGTTTCGAAAACTTTTAAAAGGCAGTTGAAGGGAGAATGCTTCATTGGTTAACCAAAATGCCGAAAGTTTTTGCTTTGACTGCAATTAGTCTGACAACACTGCTGAGTTCTCGCCGCCCCGCCCCCATATACCCTTCTAATAAGAGATTCTAATTTGCAGCTATAAATCCATTGGATTCATTTAAAAAAAAATGGTGGGAGAGGGAAGAAATTAAGCATTCCTTACATGATTAAATAGAGCACATTTTCCAATCTATGAAATTCCTGGGGAAAAAGCCTGCAAAGAGCACCTCAGCAATAATAGTAACAGCTAAATATTGCTGCAAGTTTTTTTGTGTTCTACGTATCATTCTACGTGTTTTACATTTATTAACTCAGGTTAATACTTTCCATGGCCCTATAGGACAGGTTTTATTAAACTGCATTTTACGGACAAGGCCATATGGCTGTAAGCAGCAGAGTGAGATTCGAACCCAGGTAGTTTGACTCTTGGGCCTACAATTACTATGTTGAAAATAATAACTATTTGGTGATAATGGTTAATAAATATTAAGTATTAAATATGTCCAATACATAGCACTAGTAACTCACTTCGTTCAATGTGTTCATAAACCCTATAAATTATAGAGTTTCCAGATGAGGAAAATTTGACCCTAGTGGGGGGTGAGGGGCAGAAATTCAAACCTGGGCTTGTGTTACCTCGAATCCTGGGCCCTAGTGATTATACGGATAACCTGTCTGTTAGTGGACAGGTCAGTAATCCTAGAACTTTGCTGTGCCATTCACTGCTCCTCACAAGGTCCCAATTCTTTGTGCAACATCATTAAAAAAAAAAAGATTTAAAAAAGTCTGTACGTTGTAAAGTATATAAATGATGAATCGCCATGTTGTACACCTGAAACTAATACTGCATGCCAACTATACTTCAATAATTTTTTAAAGTTTGTATAGATAATACTAAATAAAAAGCATCTTATTTAGTTGAAAAAAAAATAGATATGAGATTTGATCTTTGTTAAACTCCATCAGCAGCTGCTATGTTTAAATAATCCGGTTCTGTGAGTGGCTGGTCAGTAAATACACTTCTGAGTTGCCTTTCCCAGGAGAAAACCGACTTTGAAGGTCTCCCTTGCAGTCATGATCACACACTGCTCTTGTAATCCATCTTTTTCAAAGGCCAAACTTATCAAAACCTTCTAACAGGAAGCAGAGTTATTTCCTGAATCTTCATCTAATGGGACCAGAAGCAGCTGTACTTTGCAGAATTGCCTATGCTATGCCTGTCACTTCTGATATACAACGGCCGCGGAGGCAGGATTTGATCAACACCTGTATATAAGTGAGGCGGGACTTGACCGACAACTGACTATAAATGAAACTGGATGTCAAAGGTAGCTCTTCCTGTTGTCTCAGTTTCAACAGAGGTCCCAAAGGCCTAGAATGTATAATAGGCGATAGGTAGTTCCATATCCTAAAATGAGATACCAGATTCCCTGTATAGGACGTGAAAAGAATGTGATAAAACTGGTTCTGCCAGCAAAATCACTACCTCCAGCCTATAAAACTGTTGAGCTGGAGGTATTTGGAGAGCCGTGTCCTTTGGAGAGAGCTGCTAGAGTGTTGTTGGGTCTCTCTTCTTTTCCAAGGTAGAGGGAAAAGGTTGTACCTCTTGACATTAAATTAAATGACAGAGGGTTAATGGGATCACATGGAGAACTTAGGGACTGAGGGAGCACTAGGATTGATGTGAGAAGCTTTGGGTCAACTGTGAGTAGAGTCCTACTGGGGACCGTTATGAAGCAAAAATATAAATAGACACACAAGATCTTTCCAAGGTGTCTAATAAGTGCAATGAAGGAAACAAATTACATGGTCCGACTGAGATTATCTTGGGTTTGGCGATCAGGGAAGGTCTGTCTAGGAGACGATCTGTGGACTGAGATACGAAGGAAAAAGAAGTCGACCCCTCAGTGAACAGAATACGGATTATTCCAGGGACCGGGAAGAGCAAGCAAAGCACCAGGCAAGTGGGAAGTACAGAAGAGAGGCCAAGATCAAGGGCCACAGACGAGCTCTTCCTTTTGACTGCACCCTACTTAGAGGCTGAACCGTGTCTCCTTAGCTTGGCATAGTGTGGGTACACATTTCAAGTATCTTTAATAAACTCATTTGTTCTGTTTGAGGGGACCTTGTCCAGGCTTCAAGTCCAAATCAACTTTTAAGCAAATTTTACAAGCTGGATGCAGGGTTTATCCAGTAAGAAGGTACATATTTTAGTGCAAGTCCAACCACTTAGTCAAAGCCCAGGTTCTTCTTGTGTGGGTATGTGACCTTCAAGTCGAAAGGAAGATGGTACCAAATGGAGAAGGAGAAAGATGAAGGGACATTTTCAGGAGAAAAAGAGCCTAAGTTTTCAC
>NW_011888797.1:8321853-8352216 GCF_000151845.1 Pteropus vampyrus | reverse complement strand
GGGCCACAGACGAGCTCTTCCTTTTGACTGCACCCTACTTAGAGGCTGAACCGTGTCTCCTTAGCTTGGCATAGTGTGGGTACACATTTCAAGTACCTTTAATAAACTCATTTGTTCTGTTTGAGGGGACCTTGTCTGGGCTTCAAGTCCAAATCAACTTTTAAGCAAATTTTACAAGCCGGATGCAAGGTTAGTCCAGTAAGAAGGTACATATTTTAGTGCAAGTCCAACCACTTAGTCAAAGCCCAGGTTCTTCTCGTGTGTGTATGTGACCTTCAAGTCGAAAGGAAGATGGTACCAAATGGAGAAGGAGAAAGATGAAGGGACATTTTCAGGAGAAAAAGAGCCTAAGTTTTCACATTCCACTCTGATATGGGCCTTGTTATTTAATCACTCGGAACTGTTCATTGAAGGTAGACATGATCCACTTTCCATCGTAAGGAAACTGAGGCTCAAAACAGGTAATTTCTTGTACAATACCACGTAGCTAAAAAGTGACCAAGCTGGAATTGGAAACCAAAATTAGAAGACTCGAAGTCTAGTGCCCTTTTTACTACAATATATTCCTCCAAGGGAAGAAGAACATATGAGGGAACAGATTAGCCTATGTGTCCATCCACTATACACTGCTATTTTCCATCATTTAATCCTCTTTCCAAGCTCACAGTGTTGGCATTATAACACTGTGTCAGTAAAGCTTCTGTAGGAAGCAGTTGACAAGACAGAATTAGAAGCAGGAGACATTTATTGGGGTAAATCCCCATGGAGGACGAAGGGGAGAGAGAGCAGGAGAGATGGAGGGTCTCAGACCAAGATGCGGGTCTGACATCTGTGAAGGGAGGGAGGAGAGTGGAAGGACTGGGTAGGAAGCCCCTCGGGCTGTGGTGCAGCTCTGAGAAAGTCACGGCAAGGCTGATGGGAGCCCCAGAGCGGAGATGGCCTGTTAGAGGGGTCCCACACTGGGCAGGAACGCCCAACTACACAGTCCCTCAGTGTGCTCGGTCCTAGGCTGGGAACAGCCCAGGCAGAGCGTGGCCTCAACATGAATTCTGCCGTGGGTCCTGAAGGTGTGACAGCTGGGGCTGTCGGCCAGGTAACCGCGGTCCTCACAGCAGGTTCTCTCTTAGATTGAGGCTGGAGATTTGCGTGGGTCACTCACGTGGCTGCACAGATGCCTACTTTACAAATGGGGTAACAGGTCCAGGGAAGTTGGGTGCCCTGCCTGAAGTCACTCAGTAACTGGGAGAGTTACTCTCAATGAAGTCTATCCCAAACCGAACTCTTTTCCACCGCGACAAGAGGACAGAAAGCGACACGGACGAAACGCACAGCACCTCTGAGGTTCTCCTCTTTCCCGTGTTCGCACGTCTCCCTGAGTTTCGTCTTCGCGGCCCTACCCAAACTTATCTTTCGACCTTTTCTTTCTCTTACCCCCAACTCCGGCCACGCAAAATTTTCACAGACGAGCGAGCACCCTGAGCTCCTGCCTGTCTCCGTGGCTTCATCCATGTTGTTTCTCATTTGGAAAAATCCTATCCGCTCTTACCTTCTATTGGTATTTGTGGCTGTTTAGTTTCATTATCCATTTACATGCGACCTCATGCCATAAGTTCAGTGGCCTGTGTGTGACTCACCTTTGTTTCTTCATTCCCTGGTCCAGTACCAAACGCATAGTGAGGGTCCAGAGAGATTTTTTTTGGAATGAATGAATAAACAGATAAATGAATGAGAGGTTATTACCACTCTCAAGCATCATTCCTGGCCCTCTGGACTTCCTTCTCATCCCCCACCCAGGCAACTAGGTGAGGGTAAAACGGTATCCTAGCGTCTCCATGAGGTCATGGTTATAGGCATTTTAAATGTTTACCAGTACCCAATTCATCTCTACTTTGGGGCACACAAGGATGACTGCCTTTATTTGCCTAACGTAAAGCTTTCCAAGTGGCCAGCAGGGCTTACTCTGAATGATAAGTTAGAAGCAGAAATGGCATGTGGCACTTTGGGGTGGAGCCATCCCATCGCCAGGGCCCTCTTCCCCTCCAGGGAGCATCGCAGAAGCACATGTTGTCATGACAGCCTGGATGGGAGCCACCACCTGGAGGACAGCTGCTCTGGAGACACCCACACTGACAACAGATGTTAGAGGGGCAGAAAATGCACTTTTGTTGTGTTAAGTCGTGCAAAAACAATTTGGGACTTGTCTATTACTGCTCTAACCTGATGAAGCTGACCTACACGGGTGCTCTCTCATGGAGTATGAGAACTGGTGGACCAGCAGCAGTTTACAGGTCCTTCCCATGTCAGACATGAGCTTCCTCGACTTCAGCTTCCCAGGTCCTATCCTTTCGAGATCTGAGATTCTCTAGGCTTGGACTAAGGTTGAGAAACCTGTTTTCAGTCAAGCTTCTGGTGGCGAGTCCAGTAGGTAGGCAGGTTTGGAAATGATTGTATTACAGAATATTAAATACGAAGCTCTTTTTCATATAAAAGACTTTGCCACTTGGCAGAAAGAACTTGGTGAAGGATACCCCATCACCACTGGCAGAATCTTCAGTGATGGCAGGGGATTTCTAGCTCTTCCCATTCTGCCGCACTGCTTTGAATTCGGGCTCCACTGCACGTGAACTACGTGGCCTTGGGCAAGTCACTTTACCTCTGTGAGCCTGCTTTCTTGCATTCGAGATGGAGAATAAAACCTCTACTGAGTTACTAGTTCACTTAGGACGGTCCTGAATTGAATGCAGAAAATACATTCAGTAACTGGTGCTTCCTGGCATGAAGAGATTGCGGTCCAGAGAATCATGGGAACTTGCCCGAGATCACACAGCAAGTTCGAGGCAGAGGAAGGAAGAGACCACGGGACTGTTTCTGCCTCCCCAGTAGCCCATCTGTGTAACCGAGCCAGGAGAAGAACCTTCAGGTGAGAAGAGGGCCTGGGCAGGGTTAGGGAGAGCAGCAGGCCCGCTCTGCTCTGCGGGACCTCGGAGCATGGCTGGCTGCCTGCCTGGAACATCAGTTCCCACGTACCTGGGACTACGCTAGAGCCTGCAGCCAGGCAGCAGGAGAGCGATCTCTCTGCAATTAAAAAACTAATGGCTTTTAAATGGAGCTGCTTCTGAAACTGGCATAAGCCAAGTCGCCTCCAGGTTGCAATAAAAGGTGGAGAGGGAGGAAGGTGGAGCTTTTAAGCTCAACCCAAGAGCATTAATTTCCAACTATCTTGACTCTTCCTTTCTTCCAGCTCACAGGCAATGACTTCTGGGAAAGGGGGCCTAGCAGGTCTGTGGGTGAAAAGCTCAGAGCCCTGGGATTTGGAGCAGTTTAGCTGTTCTCTTTTCACATCCAGCCAGTTCTTCTGGAGACTTCTGGCTGGGTTCAGTGGTCAATCGGTTACTTGACAAACACATCCAAACCTGTTGGTCTAGGCTACGATCTGTGGGAAGACCAGGAAGTGGCACGATGCTGTCCAAACTGCCCTGGCTAGGAGTTAGGACATTTAAGTTTTGATCCCAGCTCTGCTACTCACTGGCTGTGTGACCTTAGAAAGGCCACTTCCTCTCTCTGTGTCTCTTCATCGATAAAAGAGCAGAGAGGATGGCTGAACCAGATGATGATGATGATAATCATAAAAGGCAACATTTATTTAGTGCTTACCACTTCTCAGGCACTGTTCTAAAGAACTTATTCTTATGAACTTACTTAATTCTGGCCATAAACCGATTCCATCATTCCTATTTTACAGATGAGTAAACGGAGGCCCTGAAAATTTAAATGACTTTCTGAAAGACACACATTTGGTAAGCACAGGAATCATAGTCTAACTCTCACAGTCTGGCTTTTAAGAATACGCTCTTACACATTGCATTATTCTAGCTTTCTAGATTGCCTAGCCTTACCAAGTTATTGTTCCAAGGGGAAAACTGGACCACCTGCCCTCAGAATTTTCTTCCATGGTAGAAAAACAAGACCATCACCAAAAAAGGAATTTGGGCACGACGGTCTGGAACGGACTGTAGGAGTTTGCGGGGGAGAGAAGCGGATGGGCTCTAGTGGTCTGGGAAGGCTTCGCGGCAAAACTGAGATTAGATCTGGTCTCTGTAGGGTAGGCAGGCCTTGGATAGGTAAAGGAAGAGGAGGCAGACATTTTTAATAATAGATAATAGAAATGACTCAGTGAAGGCCTGGAGGTTAGAAGCCGTGAGTGTCTAGGCTGGAGAGCGCAGCTGAGGACACCATCCCTTTTTGCAGGCCTCTATTCCCCTGGAACACTTCTGCACCTTCCTCTAAGGCTCAGCTCCAGCATCTCTCTTTTTTCAACCTTTTTGTGACGACCCTTTCCCCAGCTTTGGCTGCACTCATCTCTGCTACACTGTGAGCTACCTGTAGTCAGAGACAGGGCTCTGCATCTCCTACCCATCTCTGTATCCCATTACTGTATCCCCTCACTGAGCCTGGCACTGGATGATAAATCCACACTGGATCTAAAGTTGACACCAAATGAGGCTGGGGCATGTCGAGCACTCACTGGCTATCAGAAGAGTTTGGATTTGACCCGAATTTAGACTGGGGAGTTGAATGATCTTGGGCAAAGAAGTGACCCCATAAAGTTTATGTTCTGTGAAAACCACACTGATAGGGCCAAGACAGGGCAGGCCGATAATCCTTTGCTTTTTAAACATGAATTTGAGACCAGAAGAAGAGAAGAGACTGAGGATTCACATTGTGTAACTTTCACGGGGCTATTGGTAAGGATGAGGATGATCGTCAAAGCGATATGGATGGTGATGATGGTCCAATTTTGTCTTTTGGGTGCTGTTCTTGCAAGAATCCTTTCTCCTAAACTAGGCATATTCTCTACTTATTTTTCCTTAGGATTTCTCTCTGCCACCTCCTATCCTACTTTCAGGTTCTAAGTCAATGACTTTCACCTTGTAGGTTAAAAATTGAGGACAGGGAAGGTGCCCATTACAATGCCTGCCATCTAGTAAATTTTAGGTCAAACCATCTAATTGAAAATTTCCAGGAAAAATATTTTTTCAAATTATGTTTCTTCATTATACTACCATTGAAAGTCAGTCATTCTTTGTAGCTAATCCAGCACTCTACAGCTATATCAGAGGCACGGGAGAAGGAAAAAGAAAGATAGATCTTAATAGAAGCTCAGAAGTGCCCAGAGCATTTTTTCCAACAGTGAAAACAGAATTCACGATAAATTGAGATGGAGGGCTTTGAGGTCATTCAGACAAGGAGGAAGATGCCCAAAGCTACTCGGATCCAGAGCTGGGCAAGACAATTAGCAGGCACGTAGAGCCCTTACTAGCAAAAATGAAAGACAAGAAAAAGAATAATTCTTTTGAAATAAGTAGAAAAGATGAGCATCTCTAGTTGGAGAAATGAGAAGTGACTTGGTAAAGCTTGGCTCTTTAAAAGAACACACACACACACACACACACACACACATCAGTCACAGCACATGAGTGCTACAAACCAACCAAGCCACCTGGATCTTAGGCTCTCACGTTTTACGGCCATGTCTTACAGGTATCCAAGGAGACCTGCTTCTCATTTGAGAAATCACTTAAGAAGACTGAATTCTATCTTCCCTAAACTCCACCTGTGCCTTCTAGGGCAGTTATGGCTCCTGAGACCCACCTATTAGATAGGACTCCTCATTAGGAAGATACAGCACAGCTTCAGGCCCCTGGAAGCTGGGAGTCAGTGCCTGGAGGTATATACCCCAGTTAGTCAAGGGAGATCACAAACGACATTCGCTCAAATGTAAATACACCCTGCCTTCTCCCTCCACCAATCACAAGGCCACCAACCACATACCCTTCAGGTACACATTTGTAACTGTCACACATACTCACGCATGCGCAGTGGACAATCACACATAAACTATTACCTCTACCCAAACTTACTTCACCCCTGCACTAACTGGCAGATAATGAGCTACCTAATCTCATTTCTGCTATCAGAGTAAATTCTCTTCTAGCATCTTACATACATTCATGTGCATAGATACTGCACTAATGTGTCACCCCCACATCCATTTATTTATTCCTGTGCCATGCACTGTTCTAAGTGACTGCTGTTACATCACTAAATAAGACAGACATGGCCTCTGCTCTTATGGAGCTTACATGCTAGTAGACAGATAAAAAAACAAACAATTACATAAATAAAGACTTGGACAGTCATAAGTGCAAAGGGGAAATTTAAAGAGGGTAACATCAAAGGGGTAGAGAATCAGTGAGCAGGAGCCACGAACTCACACCCCGACCGCTCACATGCATTATGCCTCAGACCCTTCTCTTGCGAAGAGTCCCTATACACTTGTACACAAATATGTTTTCCTCTGCCACTCCACTAACTGCCCACACGTCATCGCCGCTACTGACGATTAACTACACACATAACTCCTTCGCTAGCATGCTCTACCACACCCCACCCACTCACCTGTTCTTATATGAACCTACCAGTCACAGGTGCACACACACGTTCTCCCCATCACAACCAGCGTACTGCACTACCTGTCACAGGCTGTTATCCGTGCATAACCCCTCGGGTAATTCCCCACAACCATGGTTCAACTTCGGCATCTGCAATGTGACTCCAGAAGTACCACACGTCACAACACCCGGACCTGTAGATCAAACGTTCTGTCTTCACGAAGACACAGACTCATACGCTTCATCTGCGCATAGACACACGCAATGAATCTTGCAGGTAGCTTCACTTTGCCTCACAGGGGAGTGTATCGGGTCGTGTTTACCAACTTCAAGAAACGTCACAACTCTCAATTCTTCCCCAACCAACCCCAAGGGTCGTCAGTCTGTAGTTCTGGTTGGAAAAGATAGAGTTAACTCTGATTTCAGACTAGGTGAACAGTGATCGGGGGAAAAAAAAATAGAAAAAAGAAAAACAACTTTATTTGGTTGAGACCTGGCTTAGAAACTTTTTTGCCATTTTCAAAGTAGTCAAAGTCATGGGGAATTTGCCTCTTCGTCCCGCCCGGCCCCATCTCTGCTTTTGCAGTTCCTTAGCTGCTACTGGCGACTCATTGCTGGAAATAGATGGGCCGGACCCAACAGCGTGGGAGTGTGGCTGGTTCTACTAGGAGTGAAATACTCAGTGGCCCCTCTGCCCACCAAGCCGGAGGGGTTAAGGTGGGTGAGGAGGGGAGAGTGCTGAAGGGAATGGATACCTAAGGAGACACATCAGAGGTCATTATAGCGTATCAGCTTTCTAATTGCTTAGTGGCTTAAAATAACATCCACTTATCCTTAGATTTGCAGATCAGGGCAAGGTGGTTCTCCAAGGCTGAAATCGACATATGAGCCAAGCCTTGAGTCTTCTGTCTGGAGGCCCTGGGGAAGAATCTTCCGGCTCATTCACGCTTGGAATCCAGTTCCTGGCAGTTACAGGACTGAGGCCCCCATGTCTTTGTTGGCTGTCAGCCAGGAGCTACTCTCACATCCTAGTAGCCCCCATACCCCACAATTCCATGCCGCCTAGGCTCCTGCATCTGTCTCCATCAAATTCCTCTCCCACTGGGTACCTCTGACCTCCATCTCTGCCCTTGAAACCCAGCTCTAAAGGGCTCCTGTGATTAGGTCAGACCCACAGAAATGATCTCTTTATCTGACGGTCAATGTAATTGAGTCTGCAAACTTTCTTCCCAGCAGTACCTAGATTAGCGTTGAAATAACTGGGGAAAGGTGTCTGTAACCACAGGCTGGGAGTCTTGGGGCCATGACAGAATTGTCTCCCACGCCCAGGCAGTTGGTATCTGACCTGTGCAAACAGCTCACTTCTCCGGGGTGTCCCTTGGCCCTTACTTAGCCAAACATCTCCATTTCCTCTCCGCAGTCAGCTCCTTGGCTTTATTCCATTCTTAACTAATCACCGTGCTGAGGCCTAAGAGTGCACTTTCCTTTATACTTCCAGCTTTCAAATGTTTGGCCACCATCGGCTCATCCCTCTCAGACATCCTTTTGCTTTATCTCACAGAGCCGGGGACTTTCATTTTTCCTCATGAGGCACTTTGGACAGCCTTCCTTCTCCCAACCCTGGCCCACGCACTCTAAGGATTGTGAAACGTCAGGCACTTGAAAGTCGTCAAGTCCAAGTCTCTCATTTTGCTGTTAGGGAAGCTCGGGTTACCCGAGAGATCGCCCAAGGTCACAGATCAAAGAACCGTTAGAACTACCGCAGGCCTAGCTACTGCCAACCCATGCACCCTGCTGGGGAACACACACGTTTTTCCACCCGACAGGGCAGAGATGGAGTGCTGGCGCCAGCGACAGGAAGGGAGAAGGAAACTAATGCTTGTCGAGCCCTCACCACGTGCCAGACACTGGACTGGGCACTTAACACGCAACATTTTAAATTCTCATAACAAGTCTTTGAGTCAGTGGTTCTCTGTGGGGGCGGTTTCATCCCCAGGGAACATGTGGCAATGTCTGGGGGAGATTTTGGGATATCACACAAATGAGAGAGGGGGTGCTACTGGCATCTAGTGGATAGAGGCCAAGGAGGCTTCTAATATCCTGCAGAGAATCACCTAGCCTAAAATGCCAATAGTGCCAAGGTGGAGAAACCCTGCTTTGAGCTAAAGGCCGCTATTCCCAGTTTGCGTGTCCCCATGACTACAATAGTTGGGCTACAACCACCGTAATCACCTTTGTGGTGTGGGCCACCCGCTCCCCGTCCCCATGCTGAACAGACTCTGTTTCTCTCAGTGTCGTCTCCCGTGTGCTCCTGAATAGTTTTCTCTGCATCTCACGGCATCCACCAAGCTCTTCTTCAACTTCAGACCTCCTAGAGATGTCTCCTGGCCAGGACAGCGAACACCTGGGCAATCATAGGAAGGTATCTCATCTCTGCCTCTGACACCTACTGCCACGTGCCGATCTGCTGGGCACAGTTACAGCCTCTGCTGTTTGGCGATGCATCACAATCTCCGAAGTTCCAAAACTGTGCTCCTTTCCCAGGGGATCACAAAGGGCCAAAGGCACGAGGTGCCCCACGGAGAAAAGTTTCTCTCTCCCCAGCCTGGCATTGTACTTGGTCCTGGCATCTCAGCCCAATCGGGGCTGCCTAAGCACCAATATCTCAGGGAGATTTTTAAATGGCAAAAGCGAAACCATTTTTTTTTTTCAGAAAACAACAACAACAACAACAAAGACAGTTTTTCTAGGATCTGGATGCAGGCTTAGGCGTCTAGGTTAAAAGAACAATATGTGAGATTAATACTGTGGGCTTCTCCCGGCCCTCCTCCCCTCTGCTCGGGCACCAAGTGTGTCCTTTCCGCCTAACTCCTTAAGCGAGCTGACTCAGGAAAGCTGCATCCTGGGGTGTCGACCCTACGTTCCTTTACAGCTGCCCACATTAGACATATTTCAGGCCAAATCTTTGACATCTGCTACACCCTAAAGAGGAAACTGAGGCTCGGAAAGGTTAAGAAATGTGCCTAAAAGTACACGATAGTCAAATATCAGAGTCAATATTCTTTCAAGCTCCAAAACCTGTCCTGGGGGCATCTGTACATTTCTGCAGAGACAGAATCAAGTGCCCACCTTCTTCTTCCCGAATGTGAGAGAACAGCTGTTCACATCCGCACTGCACCCACCCGTCAATCACAAGACTCAGCCCTCCTAAGGCCGCTCTGTATGGAATAAATAGCTAAGACAATTCCGGGTTCTTCTCCATCTTTGATTTCATTTTAATCGACACTTCTTTTCTTCATATTATTTATCCTAAAGTGAGGGTCACATAAAAAGGTCAATCGGCTGAAATTTGCTCAGTGACAGGACAACTCCATTTCCTCTTGTGGGTTCACCGAAGCTGATCCATTTGACTTTTGTGAAGCTCATTCATTTTAGTCTTTTCTCTGAAGTTTAGGATTATTCTCCTCCCTTAGGAGAGCTGTAGTTTTCATCCGGCCAGAGCCCATCCGCCCCCACTCCCCATCTCTGGAGATTCTGACTGCTGCCCCACTGTCTCCCGGGCCTCCTGGTGGAGGGAGGCCTGGATGCTCCGATGCTCCCTCCTCCCAAGGCTCTCCAGGCTTCTTCTCTCAGCTCAGAGCCCTTTAGGGCCAGTTCCCATGGGAACAGCGGTTCGCGTTGCTGAGGCCTCATGTAGCCAGGAAATCAAGATTTCTCTGTGAAAACTCAAGACACACAAGGGGCTCAGTCTCAGCCCTCTGGCCTCCTTACCCTGTTCTAAGCCAGGCCTGCCAAGCCTTGCTAGGCATCAGAATCCCTGAAGCGGGGGGATTCGGTGGGTCTGGAGTAGAACCCAGGAATTGCCATTCTTAATAATTTTAATTATCCAGGTGAGTCTGATGTTTAGGCAAGCTCAGGAACCACTGTTCTAACCAAGTAGCAATCCTGCCAAGATACCCCGGGGTCCAAGAGTTTCCTGGCGTCATTTTTCAACTAAGGCCTTCCGCTAGTGAGGGCGAGGGCCAGGCAGAGTGGCCCCTTTGCCAGATCCGACGCTGTGCTCTTTTCAATCATTCATTCACTCACACGTGATTGTCGAGGACCTATCATGAGTCAGACACTGCTATCAGGAAACAGTTGCTCGAGGGACACGGTCCTCACCGAGGAAGCACCTACAAGTGCTTTCTACTCCTGGTCCCGCTCACTCTGGGCACCCTGATCCTGGCTCTGGTGCTCGGTGCAGGTGTACCACCCAGGCACGGAAGAGCAAACGTACCCAGAGGGTGTGGTGGGGGAGTGGTACATGTAGTCAGGAAGACAGGACGGGAGGAGGACACGTGTAGGCGAAGGTTGGAGTTGAAGTCCAAGAAGAGGTTCCTGGATACTCTACTATACTATTAAAAATGTAAGGACGCTGGGCCATACATAGACTGATGACGTAGAAGTACCATGAACGAAAAATTATAACTAATCCAATTCTGGTAATTATGGTCCATCGGGGAAAAACGATCGTAATTTTTCTGACGATCACAAAACGGTCTGCTCAGAATCACCGGATTTACACTTTAGAATGAGAAATAAATGCATTTTTTTCTATAACTTTGTACGTTATAAACCACGAAGACCATGTGAGGATGCTTCTAAAGTGATTTTCCCGAGTCCTTAAATTTTATTACTAACACGTACGTGTAGTAGATAATAAGTTAAGTAGCACAGCAAACAAATGCATCATATAAAATACAGAAAAAATAGCAAAATGACCCTTAATTCTGCTCTATCCAGTTATAACCCGTCAAAATTTTGGTGTATGTCTATCTATGTATGTATATATTATATAAACGTGTATGTAGATATTTTATAGATTGTATTTTTGCACTGAACACTCTATTGTGAGTTGTTTCTCCTGTCATCAGATATTTTTGAAATACCTGTATTAATAAGTAAATTTGAGTGCCAGTTTCGTGGCAGATACTAGGTTTGGCTCTCAGGATTTGAAGGTGACAAAACACACATGGCTCTTGTCCTCATGAAACTTACCAGAGTAGGAGATAATCACGTAGTCACATGAATAAATGTAAACTGACAGCTCATAAAAGCTACAAAGCCAAAACGCACGGTGCCAGTGAGTGCATACCGAGGGAGTAAGGCTGATGGGTCTTCTGGGAGGCGTGGTGGGCAGAGGCGAGGGGAAGACTGTCAAGGGCAGTGCAGAGGGTCTGAACGGAGTCCTCCCTCCCCAGACAACGTGTCATGTCCTAACCCCAGTACCTGTAAATATGCCTTTATTTGGAAACAGGGCCTTTGAAGATGCAATTAAGTTAAAGACCTTGAGATCAATTCATCCTGGATCTAGGGCGGGCCCTACATCCAAGGACTGGTGTCCTTATAAGAGAGAAGAGAGGAGAGTTAAAATACAGACATAAAAAATAGGACCATGTAAATACAGAAGCAGAGACTGGAGTAAGGAAACCCCAAGCCAAGGAACACCAAGGGTTGCCAGCAGCCACCAAATGCTAGATGAGAGGCATGAACAAATTCCCCGCTAGATCCGACCTTACTGGTGCCTTCATTTCGGACTTCTGGCCTCCAGAACTGAGATAGAGATTTCTGTTGCTTTAAGCCACCCAGACTGTAGTGGTTAGCCATGGTGGTCCCAGAAGATGGACACGGGAGCTTCCTGGAGAAAGTTACCTGTGGGCAGACATCCGAAGGATGGGAAGGTGCTCCGGGGGCGGCATTCCAGGCAGAGGAACTGGCTTGCTCAAGGACCGTGAGGTGAGAGGGAGATGCTGGATCTGAGGAACTCGAAGGAAGCCAGTGTGGCTGCAGAGCGTGACGAGGTAAGAGCCTGGGCCACCACAAATTCATCTCCTATCCTTGTAAGGGTCGTGGTGTTTAGCCAAAGAACCACGAGAAGCCATTGGAAAGTGTTATCAGGGTAGGGGTGGATATACAAAGCCAGTCAGGAGTCAAAGCCTCGGGAAGAGGTGAGGGTCAACGCTGACTGAGCAGGTGACTCCATTCGGAACAGGTTACATCTATTATTTGGTTTAATCCTCACAACCACCTTAAGTGGCAGGTACCCTTACTGCCCCATTTTATAGTTGAGAAAACTAAGACACAAAGAGATGAACTAACTTTCAGAGTGTCATGTTAACCGTCAGTGGTAGAGCTGAGGTTTGAATGCATGGAGTCTGGCCCCAGAGCTCACCTGGTTAAGCACAAGCACAAGGGAGACGACTGGCAAGATGGAGGTAAATGGACAGAATCTGGAAAGACTGCTTTGAAGGGTGGATGGATATTCAGGTGGGAGGAATGCATATGAGAGGGCATTCCATGAAGGAGAAGGAACACGTATATACAAAAGGAGAGGTATGGCATCTTCCTGCCATGGTGAGGTTAGTTTGCCTGGAGGAGAAATTGTGGTATCTGTTCACGTCACCAAAGAAGTTAGTTGTGAATTTTGTGCCTAGGAACCTTCACTAGGCTTTATACTTTGGCTGCTTCCATGAAACAGCTGAGGATGCTAATGAGGATGATGGTGGTTTATTATGCTGGGGGAGAAGACGGGGGGGGCAGTTGTTCCGTCCTCCTCCTTCGGATGAAATTTCTCTCTTCTCCATTTCTTCCTTTGCCCATTCTGCAGCATTAAAGAAAAGAAGTAGGAGATTTATTGGGCTGCAGAAGGCAGTCAAGTCAGGATGCTGAGCAGCAGCCCTTACACTCCAAGAAATCATAAAGCTCGAGCCATTCGGGCTGCCAGAGAACTTCTACCCAGGGTCCACTACAGGGTATGTTTATGTTCACACGTCAGCCACTTTCTGAGACTTATTCACAGCCCTGTTCCGCTGAAAGTCTTCTTTCTGTGATCCGGCGACCGAGAGCTCAGTGAGTGCTGTAAATAGGGAGAGAAAGGTCGGGGCGGGTGGGCGGGGGGCCCACTGCTCAGGCTCTGAGATGTGTGATTGAAGGTTTTCCTGTAGGACAATTCTTAGAGTCAAATGGCTGGGAGGGACCTCCAAGGTCAACTACTCTCATCCCTCCATTGTTTACAGATGTGGAAGCTAAGGTTCGGAGGATTTTCCTATGACCTTTTGACATATGGAGGGAGTGATTTGTTCAAGGTTACCTAGCAGGGCAGTGTAAGAGCCAACACAAAAGTCCTGAGTAGGACTCCATCGAGCTCTACCCAAGGGTATCTATACATGAAGCTGTGATATTTATCTATGTTGTAGAATTATAAATTATATTTAAATCATATAAGCGTCTTCCTATGAGGACGAGAATTTCTGGAGGTCAAAGAAATCCTTTTAATCCCCATATTTTAATACTTGGCATGTAAAGGGAACTGAGTGAGCAATAAACAAGTGGGTCGATGGACAGACGGATGGATCTATGGATGGACCTATGAAATCATGGATAAATTCAGGCAGAAGCTTTCTCCATCTTATCTCTTTCTCAAAATGTGATTTGCCTTTGAGATTACTCTAGTCTTTTCTTTTCTTTTAATTTTATTTTATTATTAGTTTCAAGTATACAGTACATTGGTTAGACATTTAGATGTTTATGAAACGATCTCACTGATTACTCTGCTCTGCTCTGGCTCTCCACCTAGCCATTACATTACTACTGACTGCATTCCCTATGCCATGCTCCCCATCCCCGTGACCCTCTATCAACTGCTAATTCGTACTTCTTTAACCCTTCACCCCTTTCTCCCAGCCCCCCAACCTCCCACCCCTCTGGCCATCACCAGATTGTGCTCTATATCTGTAAGTCTGTTTCTGATTAGTTTGTTATTTTTGTTCCTTAGATTCCTCGTATAAGTAAAATCATATGGTATATATCTTTTTCTGTCTGACTTATTTCCTGTAGAACCTCTAGGTCTATTCATGTTGTTGCGAATGGTAGGATTTCATTCTTTTTTTATGGCTGAGTAATATTCCAATGTATATATAAACCATAACTTCTTTACCCAATCACCTGTTGATGGGCGTTTAGGTTGCTTCCATATCTTGCTATTGTAAATAGTGCTGCCATGAACACAGGGATGCACAGATCTTTAGGAATTATTGTTTTGATTTTCTTTGGATAAATACCCAGAAGTGCAATTGTTAGACCAAAAGGTAGATCCATTTTTAATTTTTTGAGGAACCTCCAGACTGTTTTCCATAGTGGCAATCTGCAATCCCACCAACAGTGTATGAGGGTTCCCTTTCCACCACATCTTCACCAACACTTGCTGTTCTTTGAATTATTGATAGCCATTCTGACAGGTGTGAGGTGATAACTCATTGTGGTTTTAATTTGCATGTATCTGATGATTAGTGACTTTGAGCATCTTTTCATATGTCTATTGGCCATCAGTATTTCTTCTTTGGAGAAATACTTATTCAGATCTTCTGCTCATTTTTTAATTGGATTATTTGTTTTTTGGTTTTTTTTTTGTCATTGGATTGTATGAGTTCTTTATATATTTTGGATATTAACCCCTTATCAGATATAGCATAAGCGAATATCTTCTCTCATTCATTTGGGTGTCTCTAGTGTTTTCAAAGGTGCTATGTAATGCCTAGGACTGAACTTGAGAAAATGGTAAAATTTAATGAATTTCTTTTGACACCCTTTTTCCTGGTCAGTAGATATCTCTCACAGAACATATATCTTCCTACCCCTATAGATGTTAGAAAGCTTTCTACTATGCTCTATCACCTGTTCTGTTCTCTTCACCTGTTGCCTGCATCTTTGATGAGCACCTGTTTCTCATCAAAACACATCCATCCTGGCTCCCATTTCCTCATCTCTTCATCAGCTCAGCCTCTACACAGGGAAACCTGGTAATCACCACCGCCTTTCTCCTTTCTGTTGTCTGGACATGGAATCGTAGGGTCACCTTTGACTCATCTTAAATTCGACAGCTGAGCTGCCGTTCAATCCGCTTGCTGCACAGCATCGCTCTGTGCATTTGCCCTTTCCTGTCTCTGGCACCACTGATCTCTCTCAGGCCCTGACTCCCTGTCCCCTCGTCCATTACAATGACGACCTGACATCATTTCCTTCCCTCTTTCTCTTGATTTGTTCATTCTGGCACTAAAGTGGTTACTTCTCTAGTCATATCACTCCCTTCATACTCACACACATCCTCTCACACACTCATCCATACATGTTCACACATGCTCTTACACGTGTTCCCACACACACTCACGCATATGCTCACACACACTCACATTTTCTTCTAGCTTCAGTCTCATCATTTGCAAAATAGGGTCAGTGATAACCATGTCTCAGGATTACGGTGCTGTGTAAACGGGAGAATATTAACAAACACTCTCATTTATTAGGTATGTAATATGAGCCATGCCCTGCACCATGGACTGACAGTGTTAAGTCGTCTGTCTCTCACAGCAGTCCCACACACACCCAGTCCGCACCGAGGTCGGGGAAGACTGACACCAGGGACTCTAAACTCACCTGCAGAGTCACCCTTTCCTGATTCAACTTGTCTTCCAGCTTTATTCTCCTAGATCAGCTCTGTCATTTGACGAGGGAGTTAGGCAAGCTGTAGGCTACCATCTTTACAGTCTGCTTTCTAGTTGGGAAAGAAATTTTTCTTACTCTTCCTCAGTTCTCTAGTTGAGAAGTTTCAGGAAGGACTCTGATGGCCCTGGTTTGATTCACGTGCCCTCCCAACATTGGACTTGTCATTGTTTTCTAAGAGTAAAGTACTCTGCTTTTGTCCAAATTAGGCCACACATCATTGCTGGCCTGGGAATGGGGTGGGATCGGTAAGAGACTAGCAGCTCTTTCTTTGAACCATGTGGCTATAGAAAGACTAGAAGGATGAGCAGTTCCCTTGGCTTCCAAGGCTGTGGTTCCTGGTGGTACGACTGAAATGAAAAATGGCTCTAGCAGAGGATTTGGAAACATATGAAAGGGAGGAATATCAAGCCAGCTATTGCTGCATAAAAACGACCCTCAAACTTAGTAGTTAAAGATAACACCATTTAGTTAGCTCAGAATTCTGCAGGCTGACGACTGGTCTTGGCTCAGTTGGACGGTTTTTGTGGTCCTGGTTGGGTATATTCCTGAATCTATAGTCAACTGCCTGTCGATGAGTGGCTTTGCTTTGGTGGAGGGTGGGGGCAGTATAGTTGATTGGCTCAGTCAGAGGACCAGTGAGATGGCGCTATGCATCCGTCATCATCCAGCTGAACAGCCTGCAGTGGTTGACACAGCGGCTCAGCATAGTTCCAAGAAAATGAACAGAAATGTGTAAGATTTATTCAATCCTGGGATTGGAATTGGCACGAAGTCACTTTTGCCATATTCTACTCGTCAAAGAAAGGCATAGGACAGCCCGGATTCAAGGGGAGGGGGAACTAGAGTCTACATTTCAATGGGAAAGGCTGGAAAGCACAGGGAAGAGTGAGGAATTGTGGCCATTTTTGCAAACCGCCTATCATAGGAGGAGTGGAAGAGCTAAGAGGAAACAGAAGAACGTGAGGGGTTGAGGGCAGGGAGAGGATGGAGGAATCAGAAGGACTAAAATCATAAACAGTATCCCGGGATGACAGAGACGTATGGTCTGGTAAGATCTGAAGGCCACAAAGTCAAGTTCAGGTGTCGTTGTCTTTTCGGAAACTTGATGGTAAAGGCCAGAGGACCAACGTGCTGTGGCCTCAGCTTCATGGCACTCAGTTCCAACACTGCATCTTTGATTTTCGTCGACTTTTAATTTTAGTTGGCTCTCACTAGTAAGACTTCGAGACCCTGCCTTGGCCCGGAATCGCCAGAGAAAAGAACAAGCCAGAGAAGACTGGGAGGTATTTCTACAGCAGATCTAAGTTTGGTCCTCTCCTTTTGTTTCTGGGTTTTTCTTTATAAAAACTGAAAAGATAAAAGGAAGGCAGCCCCTGTGTTCCACTAAACTGGCTGTTAGGGGACTCTGGAGGTGAATTAGCAATTGTGTGTGGTGGTAATAGCATCCAGTTAAGCTAACAAAATGGCTTCTTGGACTCCGGCAGTGGGACTGGTGGGTGGGAGCTATCACAGCCTCTGAGAAAGCCAAGCTTTGTTCCTAACGGGTAAATTAGAAGTTGCAGCACAGAGAAACTCCTAACTCAGAAGTTTTTGCCTGGGGCGAATGTACCAGGAACTGCCAAAGGAAGTGGATGGATAGGGGGAAGATTGAGGACGGAGCCCTGGAAAGAGCTCATGGTTTGGCAAAGGAAACCTTTGTATTTGTGAAAAGTCCTTTCTGCCACTTTCAAGCTGAGTGACCTTGGGCAATTCAGTCTCTGAACCACAGTCCCCACATCTGCACAAGAAAGATAATAATAATATCTGCCCCCATGAAAAATATTAATGATTCAGTGAGATAAGCTGGTAGTAATGTGAAAAGTTTAAACACAAGGTATAGTGCTTGCTATTTGGAGGAAGTCGAGTTCCACAAGACAGAGGCAAGAAGCAGAACGAATGAGAAAATTTCTTCCCTGAGCTATAAGCACCTCTACTCCCATCCCACAGTTCCAAATAAATTAACTCTCTAATCAGAAATTTAAAGGAAAAGAGCTCACTTATCAATGTTACACTGCATCAATAATTCCAGAGTCATTTTCCCCCCACATAATTATTCAACATGTGTGGCAACGTAGGTCGAGCTTGGGCTGGACTGGGACCACCGGGCTGATTCTCAGGCCTGGCTCTCCAGTGCTCCTGCCCCCTCACTGAAATCCCGGAAAAGAAGTCTTGGGTAGAGGGATTATGCTCTAAGAGTGAACAAATATATCTGCATTCAAGCCAATTGGATAAAAACGGCAGTAAATGTCCACATTAAACTTATATCTCTTTTTAAAATCTGAAATCTGAAAATACAACAAGTACAACTATATTTCAGAACTGTTTCCTATTTCTTTGTCATCAAAGTCACGGTGTCTGCGAGTCAGTAATTATGCCAGTATCGTGCACCGCAGCGTCTGACTGTAACACACATGCCTTCTTGAGCAAAATGTATGGGCAGTGAAGCTTGCAGGTGCTAGATAGAGAGGCTGGAGGACTTGGAGGAAAAGGCAGTAAAATGGTATCAAATATTTGGGCACAGAAGAGAGTGAAAGAGAAAAGGACTGAGTGAGGCTGAGCGAGAACGTTAGGTGGGCTGAAGAGAAGTGTGAGGGTCACGGCAGAGCGGGTGTTTTTCCTTTTTTCCTTCTTTCTTCTCATCCTCATTTCCCGAGTGCCTTGAAAAATGCTGGCACCTAATGTGTTCTCAGTACAGATTTTCTAAATGAATAATTAAACATGTAAATAAAGGAGGGATCACAAATCAGGTGACATCCCAACTCTAGCGGAATACAAATGAAAACAATACACTTTGAAGGACTATATTGTTTTCCCCAGACCTAATCTTAAAAACAAAAGACAAACAAACAAACAAAAAACAACAAAAAACCCCAAACATAACTGGCAACAGTATTTCCTCAAAAGAAGAGGAAACGGGGCCTCCTACTCTTCTTCCTGGGGCCGGGCATCTCTCCCTCTCACTCATCTGGGACTGTGTCACATGCCATCTGTTCACAGTTCCTAGTGCCACTTCCCCACCAGTGTCCGGAGCCTGCGTCTGCAGCTGTGGTTTGGGTTCAGGAGCAGCATGAGGGCTGAGTGTGCCGTGCGGTGCCGTGAGCGTGTTCAGAGCAGGATGGCTACCAAGTGAGTGAGCAAGGTGGGGAAGCTTCGCGTTTATAAGATTCATTTCGTTGTTGTTTCCTTTTTCACTTGAATTGAGACAAATTACAACTGAGAGATACATTTATTTGACACATATTTATAAAGCTCCTACTATGTTTGAAGGTCTGTCCTAGGCTCTGAAGCTATAGAACACCACTACCCCGCCCCCTACACATGCACACATCACATACTGATGTGGAGGCCTACTAAAGAATTTTTCAAAAGTAACGATCACATAAAATAAAGTAAAATAAAACACGATAAGGAAAATAGGGACACACTCTTTTAAATAGGGTGTCCGGGAAAAGGGAGGTACACTGAGGACCTCAGCTTGAAAGAGTAGAGAACACACATGCACCTGGTGGGCATCTCCTTTCAAGAACAAGAAGAAGAGAAAGGGCTGACTTACTCATGAGTAGTTCCTCCTTCCCAGGTCACCAAAGAAAAATATCAACTTCTGCAGAGACAAACATGGGGGTGGAAGGTGAGAGGCGAGGAGTGTTACGCTAATTGGTGTCCCTCCAAATAAAAGGGAACAGCAGGAGCGGGAAGGAGATGTTCCATCCTCACAAAGTAAATATATGAGGGGACCCATGTGTTTACTGGTAAAACACAGTAGAGTGTTTGGCTCATAGCAGGCACTCAATAACAGCAGCTAAAATAATAGTGCTGATAATCATGAACATTACCGAGTGTGCAATACATGCCAGACATGACGCTAAGGACTTCTTGTGCGTGTTCTCAGTCTTCACAACAACCCTAGT
This sequence comes from Pteropus vampyrus, assembly GCF_000151845.1. NCBI lineage: Eukaryota > Metazoa > Chordata > Mammalia > Chiroptera > Pteropodidae > Pteropus > Pteropus vampyrus. Next base: position 8,332,277 of record NW_011888797.1, on the reverse strand, counting down.
TGGTAGTCAAGATTATTAGATTGAACCAAAGAAAGGTGCCAATATTTTACTGTTGAATCTAATAAGATCCCTACTTTATAGAATGAAAAATAATTTTGGTTATTGTTATTGCTGCTGTCAATGTACATTGTCAATTTTTAACTCACAGAAGCCCATCAAAAACAAAATGCAATGGGAGACAGGTACAGTGTTTTTCTCTCTCATTAACAGGGCTGAATTTGCACTGGGTCATCCTCTCCATCCTACAGCAATCCTCCTTGTGTCCTGGAGCATATTCCAAAATATTGGGGGTTCTTTAGTGACTTACTGTGTGCTCATCCTGGGACCTGCCCTCATCAATATTTTGACCAATAATTTTCATGAAGATTTAGCACACTAAGCCAACGTGCAGATGACATAGTGCCGAGAGAGCTAGATGAGTAAGTGTGACTCAAAAAATCAAATTTAGAGATTGCATCAATATGAGCAAAATTATCAGATTACATGCCACAAGAATAAACATTCATGCATGTGTGCATTCTTTCACTCAAAAATTACTTACTGGTCTTCTACCATAGGTCAGCCACTGTGCTAGACACTGGATATTCAGAGATGAATAAGGGAGACAAGGCATCTGTTGCTCTATTGAGCATACAGTCTAGTTCAAGAGACCAACCATAAACAAGTAGGCCAATAAGACAGATAATCACCAACTCTGACAAGTATTATGGAGCAGGATAAAATGGAGTAGAGATAGGTGGAGAAGGGCTCTTTAGAAGTTCGGGGTTTCGGGTTTGGGAAGAACCTGCATCATGAGGATACAGTCAAGAGAAATTGTGGGAGTGGGGAGAGCTTTCCTGGCCAAGGCAGTACCTTGTATGAGGCTCCCGAGCTGGCGTTGGCCTTGGCGAATTGCAAGGATTTGAGACCCGAAAGACTGGAGTGAAAGAGGTAACATCAGCAGGGGACAGATGGCACAGAGCCTTGGCAAGGAAAATGAGTTCTGTCTCATGACGATTTGTGTCCTAATCCCCCCAGGCTCAAAAATTACCTGCTCCAATACTGGATGAGGGAGACTGAGAGAGACCATGAACTTCTTTAATGACTTAACGATTGGACTGTGCCATGAGTCTGCATAGCAACAGCAGGACATGTCTATGGAGAGCTAAGGTAGACTGACACTGTATTAATAGAGCTATGTTGTTTTTTACGAAGGAGGAGAGCATCCTGGTCCCTCTGGGATGCTCAGAGCACAGCTGCAGTCCTGTGCTCAGACCTGAGAACCGCACTTTCAAAACAGTATTAACCAACTGAAGCACATCTAGAAGATGGAAAACAGAATCCCGACGGGGGAGGGTCTGTAAATAACGTGACATGCAGAACCATTGAGGAAAATGGCTGCTTAGACTAAGAAAAGGAGCTTGGGGATGATCCAAGAAATGTATTGTATTTTAAAGTCATTATCTCGTTCAATCTGTCCAACCACCCTTGTGAAACATAGAGCATTGTCCTTACTTTTATTTTTCACATAAGGAAACTGGCACTCATCAGTTTCCTCATCAAAATCCCTTACCTAGGATTTTATAACTGGTCAGTGGAAAGGTAGAATTTAAACTCAGGACCAAGCTGATATTCTTTCTATTACATCGCGCTACCCTCAAGTGGAAGAGGGTCATTTACTCATTATGAACCCAAAGGACAGAGAGAGGTAGAAGTTATACAGAGGCAAAACTGGTCTCCTAAAAAGAAGGAACTTCCTAGGGATTCGTGTGCTGTATAACAATGGAGTTACACAGCATTATCACAGGAGGTATTTGACCAGAGGCTTGGGGAACTTTTGTAGAGGACGCTGTGGTGGGATCCCATCTATTGGGGGAGGATGGACTTGGGCTCTAAAGGCCCTTTCATCATTCACATAATTCTCTGCTTGTATCCCTAGAACAATTTCCATCTATGCAGAATTAGGATGTTCATAATACTATGGGAGATATATAGACCAATGGAATAGAATTGAGAATCCAGAAATAGACCTATATATTTATGGTCTATTGATTTTTGACAATGGTGCCAAAAAAAGAGAATGCATGATAGAACTCACTCCCTTCTCTCTGGCCAGCCCTGGGAACAAACCTCCACTGTCTCAACCCTCACAGCTCTGTCCAAGGTCATCTAAGGCAAAATGGAACAAGTCCATGAGCTCTGATTTGACTCTTGGCTCTGTTCCCCTCTTGGACTAAGACCTATCTCAAGATGCTGGCTCAGGGATACTGCGCAAACTCTTCTTCAGACTAGACTCAAATTCATTTCACAGATCCATTTGGCCCAGATATGAAACTGATCTAGCTCTAGACCTAAGTTTCATAAGAAAGACCTCAAAAGAGTAAAATTTTCCTTTCTTTTTGAAGAACCAATCACCTCAAATTAGAATAAAACCCCCCATAGATTGACATAATCATGACTATACTCCTCATGAAGGTGTATGATATTACTCACATTCACAGTATATCTTAGATTAGAAAGTACATCTATATGACTTGCATTCTACACAGGAGCAAACGTACACAAAATCATAGCACATGAACACACACACACACACACACATCTTTCTGCAGACCCAAAATCTCCCACCACCTGCACCATCACAAATATTCAATGCATGTGCCCTTTCAAATTCACACACACACAAATGCACACAAATGCATGCACACACATGGGACAGGCATATTCATAGTGTGCACGCATATACTTCTATCATTAGAAATCAATCCCCAGCCTGCCCGATTTTTCCCTCCTCCCCAGCCCCATTACACAAGGGAGCAGATGGGGAAACTGCCTTAGCTCATCAGAGGCAACGTGCTCCCTGCCTTCGTACAACTCCATCTATAAATACATGTAACGCCACATTCCCTGGTCCCTTAGGACTGGGGATTAGTGAGGAGCATGGGTTGGTAATCTCTAGATAAACAATTACTCATATCTCTCAAATTGGAAACCAGGTGATCTTGGCCAACTGAAAAAGTATGAAAAGGCCTCCCCTTCCGCCTTGAACAAAATGAACTCTCTTCTAATACCCTGTAGCCGAAAAGCAGGAGATAAGAAGCAGATGGAAGGCTACTAAGCTCCCTCTTCTTCCTTAAGAACAATGCCTTTTTCCCCGCTTTTAACTTTTTTCATTCCACGGCAATTGCTAATAAAATTTTAAACCAGTCTAAAAGCTCATGCAACAGGAGAGAAATAAAATTATAGCCACAGAGATTCCAGACTTAAGATATGGTTCTCCCCGCTCCCTCCAAGACTCAGTTTCCCCACCAATGGATAAGATAGACTCAGACTAGAAGTCTCTTGGCTCCATTTCATGTCTAACGTCCAACGCAAGCCACTTTTACTTCACAATAAATACCAGACTGACCAGAATTCGAATTCTAGCTACACAGCTTATTTCACTAAACTTCAGATTTCTCTTCTGGAAAAGGGGGAACTGACATCTGCCTTACAGGATTATTGGAGAATTCAATGACACAATGATTGTGAAAGTGTTCTGTACAACATAAGGAATCTAAATTTACTAGCTGTTGGTTGACTTGGGGAAGTATCTAGGTGAATCATTTTTTACATTTATGAAAATTGAAAATTGTAGAGAAAAAACACATGTAAAATGCAGTATGAGGCACCAAAAAAAGTGCTAATTATGTCGATTCCTTCCCTTTTACTACAGCAAGATTAGGCTCTTACCATAGATAGAGCACACATCATATTTTTATGACACCTTTTGTAGGGGTCTTATCCTATAGCTGCGTACAAGCTCTCTAATAAGATTATTGGACAGTAAGGACTATGCTTGTCTTATAAGTCAGTGCAACATTCTGCACCAGAAGCCATGAGGTCAGAGACATAGCCCCAGCTTGGCACCCACATGCTGGATAATTCCAGGGAGTCATCATTAGGAGTGATGACTAATTTTTCTAATTTATACACTATAAGTGCTATTAATCTATTAATGGTCTACTTCAGTGGGCTATTGTGAAGATCAGTGGGATAAAGAATGGGAAAGCACTTTGGAAAGTATTCGATTTTGAATCAGATCCTTGTCTGGATCAGCAGATGTTGCCTAAGTAGATACTCAGCCAAGGCGCTTGGCTAGATTTTTGAAATCTCTCAACCATGACCTCTTGGCCAATGGATCATCTAGAGCAGGGGTTGGCAAGCTTTTTCTCTAAAGGGCCTGATAATAAATATCTTATGCCCAGTCACCTCAATATTTCTTAGTGGAAAAAAGGGAAGGTAATCTCTGTCATGATTACTCAACCCTGCTGTGGTAGCACAAAAGAAGCCATAGACGATATAGAAAATGAATGGGAGTAGCTGTGTTCCAATGAAATGTTATTTACAAAAATAGGAGCTAGACCTTCTGGTCCAGGTGAGATGACCTAGACCTGATTTTCCCTGTTCCTCCCCATTAAACACAACTATAAACCCTGAAAATGATGCAAAAGACAAGCAAGGGAGAATCCTGACAAGTAGTGAGAAGAAGCCCAGCAGGTTTGGGAGCCCAGGAGTAAGGGAACAGAACAGTGGCTGGGCATATTGAACCCTAGCCCCGACACAAGAAGGCCATCCAGCCCTAATATGTTTTGAGCCTTGGCCTCATAACAAAAGGCATCTCATGGAGATTCATTCCTTCACCAGATCAACCAGGAGACCCTCTGCCAACGTCAGAGAAGACTAACACTACCGCGGGCGAAGTGCTCTCCTTTCTCACTGGGCCAGAGACTCCCCTTTTCTACTGATAGAGAGCGAGGTGAACAGGTAGAATGACAGGGGATACTCAGCTATTGGAAGCACTGGTCCAGAAAGCCTCTTTGTACCCATGGACTTGAGACTCTACTCACCTGTCCAGAGACACCAGGGCAACCCAGGGGCGCCAGTGGGAAAACCTCACTACACCCTCCCCCACAAAGGGACACCCAGAAGCCCCTCCCCAGGGCTTAGGAAATCCCTTCCAGCCCAGTAGGTAGCATCAGCCAGGAACCAGTGGCAACTTGAGTAGGACCAGATAAAGTGGGCAGACCAAAAATCACACCACAAAGTCTCCGAAAACTAAACTTCCTTTGGAATCACAGTCCAGAAAAGGAGGCTGAGACCCACATGCAAAATCAAAATGAGGTGACTGTCTACTAAAATAAAATATTTAAATAAAATCCAGTGTCTCCCAACACAATAGATAAAATGAATACAATTTTAAAAATCACTCATCATACCAAGAACCAAGAACATCACAACTTGAATGAGCTAAAACATTCAATTGACACCATTACTGATTTGAGTACTATATTGGACTTATCTGACAAAGATTTTTAAAAGCAGCTGTCACAAAAAAATACTTCAAAAGTCAATCATAAATAATCTTGAAACAATTTTTTTAAAAAATTCAGCAAATAAAACAAGTTATTTTTTTAAAAAACTAAATGAATATTATAGAACTGAAAAATACAATAACAGAAATTAAAAAAAAAACAAAAACCTTCACAGGATAGGCTCAATAATAGAAGAACGGAGATGACAAAGAACAGAATCGATTACGAACAGAACAACAGAGTTCACCCAATTTGGACACTAGGGACCTAATGGAGTAGGAAAAAAAAAGGAATGTCTCTGTGGGACCATAACAAAGATCTGACATTCATCTGTCAGAGTTGTTAGTAGGAAAGAAAAGAGAGAACGGGGCTAAAACAATATCTGAAGAAATACGGCTGCAAACTTCATAGATTTGGAGAAAGACATAAACCTATTAATACAAGAGGCTGAGGTAATTCGAAGCAGGATAACCCCAAGGGAATCAAAAATAAAATACATCACAATTAAAAATGTGAAAACTAAAGGCAAAGGAAAATAATCTTGAAAGCAGCCAGAGAGAAATGGCACATTACCTATAATGGAATTTAAATAAAAGAGGATTTCTCATGTGAAACCATGCAAGATGAAGAAAGTAGCTAATTCTATATCCAGTGAAACTGTCCTACAAGAATTAAAGGGAAATAAAAACATTCTAAAATGAAAGGAAACTAAAATAATTTTCTCTAGCAGACCTACCCTTAAAGGCAGTTCTTCAAACAGAAGGAAAAGAAGAAAGAAGAAATACTGGAGTGACAGAAAGAGAATTAAAAAAAAAAAAAGATGAGAAGTAGAGATACGTAAAATAGACTGTTGTTTTCTTCAGGAGTTTTATAAATCATATTTCATTATTAAGACAAATATTATAACGCCGTCCGATACTTAAGACAAAGATATTTCAAAATGAGCGAAAAAGAATCTTAAATCCAAGTGGGCTTTCCATATTTTACTTGAAATAGTAAAATGATAATAGTAGTTGGCAATTTTAAGTCACATATGTTCGTTTTAATACCCAGAACAATCCCTATAAAAACTATACAAATAGATTCACTCAAAAACGCTATAAATAAGCCAAGATAGAATCCTAAAATGTGTCAAGGAACCCTCAAGAAGACAAAAAAAGAGACACAGAGGAAACAAATAGAAAACAAAAACTAAAAATGGCAGACTTGAGCACTAAGATATCCATGATTATTTTAAATATAAATGACCTAAATACACCAATCAAAAAACAGATTGGCAAAGTAGATTAAAAAATAACAGCAAACTAAATGTTGTTTATAAGGAACTCCTTTTGAATCCAATAACATAGGTAGGTTGAAAGTAAAAGAACAGAAAAAAACGTACCATGCAAACATTAAAAAAAAAAAAGAAGCAGGAGTGGTTATATTAATATCTGATAAAGCAGATTTCAGAGGAAAGAAAATTACTAGAGACCAAGAGGGATATTATATCAAAGGAAAAAAGTATCAATCTACTGGAAAGACATAATGTGACACTATGTACACACCAAACAACAGAGTCCCAAAATATATGAAGCAAAAATTGATATAAAGCTGAAAGGAGAAATATTCAAATCTACACTTATAGCTGTAGATTTCAGCCCTGCTTTCTCAGCAACTAATAAAACTACTAGACAGAAAATCAGCAAGGTTATAGAAGATTTGAACAACACAATCAACCAGCAAGATCTAAATGACATATATGGATCACTGTGCCCAACCATAGCAGGATACATATTTTTTCAGGTGGCCATGGAACATTCGCTAAGATGCCATATGTAGACCACACAGCAAATCTTAACAAATTTAAAAGAATTCATGTCATACAAAGTGTGTTTTCTGACCAATGGTACCTAACTAGAAATCACTAATAGAAGGCAATAGAAAAATCTCTAAACATTAAACAAATTAAACAAAATACATCTAAATAATCCATGGTCCAATGAGGGTGTCTCAAAGTCAACTAAAAATTACATAGAACTGAATAAAGATGAAAACGCAACATATCAAATGGGTAGGATATAGCTAAAGTGTACCAAGAGGGAAATTAATATCACTGAATGCTTACCTTAGAAATGAAGAAAGATCACAAATCAATAACCTAAATTTCTATCTCAAAAAAATAAAACTAGAAAAAGAAGAGTAAGATAAACCCAAAGCAAGCAAAAGTAAAGGAATAGTAAAAATAAAAGCATGATTTAATAAAATTAAAAATAGGAAAATAATAGAAAATCAATGAAATACAAATATAAATAAAATTGCAAAAATATCAATAAAATTCATAAACCTTTACAGAGACTGACAAAACAAAAGAGAAGGTACAAATCACCAATATTAGGAATGAAATGGGCTACATTGCGGTCCTGAAGCCATTAAAAGGATAATAAAGGAGTACTGCAAACAACTTTATGCTCGTAAATTTGACAACTTCGAAGAAAGGGACCAATTCCTTAAAAATCACAAACTACCAAAACACATCCAAGATAAAACTGACAATCTGAATAGCCCTATAACCATTAAAGAAATGGAATTTGTAATCAAAAACAACTATGCAGGACCAGATGGTTTCATTGGAGAATTCTACCAAAACTTTAAATATGAATTAACATAATTTTACACAATGCCTTCCCCAAAAAAAGAAGAGAAGGGAATACTTCCCAGCTCATCTTATCGAGCCGGTATTATCCTGACATTGAAACCAAACAAAAACAGTACAAGAAAAGAAAACTATGAGCCAATAACTCCGATGAATATAAACACAAAAATCCTCAACATAGGCAAGGGAACCTTGATCTAAGTCTCACACACACATATATAAAATAACTCAAAATGGATCATGGATTTAAATATAAAGTATAAACCTATAAAACTTTTAGGAGAAATCTGGTATTTAGGGTGAGACAAAGAGGTCTTAGATTTGACAACAAAAGCACAGCCCATAAATAGAAAAATTGATAAACTAGATTTAATTAAGATTAAAAAAAACTTATGCTGTGTGAAATCCCACATAGGATAAGAGAGGAGGAGACAAAAATAAAAAGCCAAGCTGAAGAGCAGGAGAAAATATTTGTAAGCCATATATCTGACAAAGTACAAGTATGTAGACTATACAGAAAACTCTCAAAATGGGACAGTAACAAAACAATACAATTGGAAAATGGGCAAATACACCAACAGACATTTCACTGAAGAGAATATGAAAATGGCAAATAAGCACATGAAAAGATCTTCTTCATTAGTCATCAGGAAATGAATGCCTATCAGAGCAGCTGAAATAAAAAACAGGGAATGACATCACCAAATACTGGTGAGGATGCAGAAAAACTGGATCACTCTTACATTGCTGGTGGAAATGTACAATGGCACGGCCACTCTAGAAAACAATTCTTATAAAATTAAACGTTCAACTACTACACCACATAGCAATTTTACTCGTGCACATACGTACCAGAAAAAAGAAAACTGTCCACACAAAAATCTGTATGTGAATGTTTATAGCAACTCTACTTGCGGTAGCATGAAAGTGGAATCATTTCAGATGTCCTTCAACAGCTGAATGGTTGAACAACTGTGGTACATGTAACCACAGAATACTACTCAGCAAAAGAAAAAAAATTAAAAAGTAAATAAAAAGAACAAACTATTGATAAACAAAATAATTCCAAGGACTTCACCCTGGAGCAAAAAAATAAAAATAAAAATAAAAATAAAAATTTAAAGCCAATCCCAAAAAGTTACATTCCAGGTGATTCCATTTATATAAAATTTTTGACATGACAATATTTTAGAATGGAGCCTAGGTGAGTGGTTCTCAGTGGTTAGGGACGTGAGATTGAGGGTGGGAGGCAGGTGGGTGTGATCAGAAAGGGCAGCAGGAGAGATCCTTGTGGTGTTGGACCTGTTCATTACCTTCACAACTGTGGTGATGGATACACACACTTACACAGGAGAAAAAATGGCGTTGCACCTAATAAAAACACATAAGTGAGCACAAGCAGAGCTGGAAAAAATCTGAATAAGATCCTTGGGTCGTACTCATGTGAATTTCCTGGTTATTAAATTATACTATAGTTTTACAAAGTGTTTGTTGTATTACTTTTTACAACTGCATGTGAATCTACCAACTATCACAATAAACATTTCAGTTTTTTAAAAAAATAATAAAAAGAAATACAGTTGGTAGACCATATTTGGCCCGTGAGCCATTGTTTGCAGACCCCTGATCTAGACCACTGTTTCTCAATTCTAGAAGCACATTACAAACCACCTAGCCATACTTTTAAAACTAAGTATGGCTAGGCTGTACCCCAGAGATTTTGATTTGTTTTGGTCTGGGGCCCTGGAATGCATATTTTTTGAAAGCCTCCCAGGTGATTCTAGTATACAGTTAGATTAGTGAACCACTGATCTCTTGTACATAAAATGTCAATCATTTTTGTCTTGTCACCTCTTATCCCACATTTAATCAGACACCAAAACCTAGAAATGTACCCACAGAAAACTTTTAAACGTTTCTTTTTTTATCTATCAAGAGTACCAGTGCCCTAAATCAGGTCTTCATCACCCGACACCTGAACCAAAAGCTTGTCTCCTGTTCTTCCTTCCCCTAGAGAGCTAGTTGTAAATGGCATTTCCAAACTGCAAACTTGACTGTGGCACCTTTTTGCATAAAATCATTTGCAAATTCCACTTTGCCTGAAAGAGCACATCTCCGGTCTTGCATTGGGCAGAGGTCATCTAGCCCCCACCCACCTCTCCATTCTCATTCCATCATACATACACATGTAGCACTTCTCACGATTTCCTGGACATTCCTGGACTTCTCACGGCTTCGTACCTCTGCACATGCTAGACCGGAAGTCAACTTTTCAAACCTTCTTCACTGGGAAAATTCCTCTGATCCTTTCAACCCTCTCAATGAAACCTTTTCCAAAGGAGGTTCTTCACTTCTCTGTGCTCCTCTCCAGAGCACTTTGCTCATGCCACCTTCCTGTGCGTCTGTCCCCATGCTCCATTATGTGTCTCTAGAGTCATTAACCAGGTCCCTTTCAG
>NW_011888797.1:8317173-8321158 GCF_000151845.1 Pteropus vampyrus | reverse complement strand
GATCTCTTGTACATAAAATGTCAATCATTTTTGTCTTGTCACCTCTTATCCCACATTTAATCAGACACCAAAACCTAGAAATGTACCCAAAGAAAACTTTTAAACATTTCTTTTTTTATCTATCAAGAGTACCAGTGACCTAAATCAGGTCTTCATCACCCGACACCTGAACCAAAAGCTTGTCTCCTGTACTTCCTTCCCCTAGAGAGCTAGCTGTAAATGGCATTTCCAAATTGCAAACTTGACTGTGGCACCTTTTTGCATAAAATCATTTGCAAATTCCACTTTGCCTGAAAGAGCACATCTCCGGTCTTGCATTGGGCAGATGTCATCCAGCCCCCACCCACCTCTCCATTCTCATTCCATCATACACACACATGTAGCACTTCTCACGATTCCCTGGACATTCCTGGACTTCTCACGGCTTCGTACCTCTGCACATGCTAGACCGGAAGTCAACTTTTCAAACCTCCTTCACTGGGAAAATTCCTTTGTTCCTTTCAACCCTCTCAATGAAACCTTTTCCAAAGGAGGTTCTACATTTCTCTGTGTTCCTCTCCAGAGCACTTTGCTCATGCCACCTTCCTGTGCGTCTGTCCCCATGCTCCATTATGTGTCTCTAGAGTCATTAACCAGGTCCCTTTCAGCTCTATATACCAAATGACTGGTACAGAACTTGGAACACAGTCACGTTTTTAAATGCTGAAATAAGTGAAATAAAGAGATGGGGCCAAGTGCCTGTTAGAATCTGAATACTGGCACTCATCCTTGAGTCCTGGTGTAAATAGTACCTTCAGGAAGCCTTTTCTGAGGCCCATGAATAGGTATGATGCCCTCAGGTATTTCTCCAATAACACTATGCTTTTTCTACTGTAGCACTTATCACATTTTCTCCTATACTCACTGGTTTAGTTGTCTGTGTGTCCTACAGGCTTACAAATTCCATGAAGATAGGGGCCAGGATCTTTGTTGCTTGTCGCTTTAGGTCTAGGGCCTGGTACAGAGTAGACGTTCAATAAAGAGTGGCTCCATGAATGAATAAATGATCTGTGTAGGGATCTCTTAGTACATAAATAATCTCTCTTCTTTGATTTTTACCCTAGAACTACAGCTTCACTGTTCCAACATCATTTCTTAACAGCAGGATACACTATTTCCAAGCCAAGCTGTTGAAGAATCTGTACTCCTCCCGCCCGACTTGGGAATGTCTTCGCTGTCCAAGTGCTGAAGAGATGACAATCCACAACCAATCTGCTCTGTTGGGAGTTGGAGGTGACATCACTGCCTGCTGAGCCTACCACAGTCAACGATTCTGATGGGCTTTGGGACCTGTTTACCGTAATTACAGAATATCTTTTTGTATAGGGAGCAGGAGGCTCTGAACTGAATGCGAGGAATCCCAAGAGAAGAGGCGGCTTTGAAAGATGAGATGTTATCATCTGTGCTATGCAAATCGAGTTCGGGTTGAAATAAGGAGTTCTGTTTGCCTGACTCAAAAGCGTCCGGTGAAAACATCGGCACTACTGTAAAATATGGGACATGCTGGAGCTCACACACTGTGCCGAGCGAGAGGCCTCCAATACGGCAACGCAGCACAGTCCTTCTTTATCCTTTTATTCGGTGTTTAAAGCAGTCGCCGACCTAATAATAAATCCTTCTTCTTAGGAAAGAGGGCATCAGATAAGTACAAGATGGCATTTTTTGATTAAAAAAGAAAAAGTATGCACGCTGGGGGAGGAATCATTTTGCATTATTTTCAGCTCCTTTCATAGAAGGAAGAGGTGGTGTCGGAAAAACACACACTCATTTATTGTCGCAGTGTGGGGGCTCCACACTGTCTGTTTTTCTAAGGAAGGAAAATGGAGCCACAGGGGAGTTCCTGAGAACTAACAGCAAGACGGCACAGGGACCAGAATGTAGGAACGGGGCCATCCCTCTGGGGACCAGTAAAGTTTTGGAGGATAGCACCATCTGAAAGGATAAAGAATGTCCGGTCTGACTCCAAAACACATGCTGGGCTTATATAAAATGGAATGAACTTGACTGTGATATGCAGACTAAACAAGTGATTTCTAAACTTTTAAAAATCAATTACCCCATAAATTTTAAAAAATTGCACATGCGTCATTAACATATCCATCCCTGTCTCTCCCTCATCTTCCATGAGGAAAATATAAGCTCCATGAGGACAAAGACTGCTGTATCTGAAGGGCCTCACACGGTGCCTGGGGCACGATGAGCGCTCAAGATATATTTGTTGATTGAAATAATAAACACATGAATAAATACACATATATTTGTTTATGCATTATGTTCATGTATTCAAACTAATGTATATTCATGTAATGAAATAGTATGCAAATTTTAATGCACATTGTAAAATGGAAAACTTTAAAGAGATACAAAGAAATATAGAAAGTATTTCTAGTGATTTCCACCCTCTAAAAAATATTACTATCTGTGTACTGGATATAAAATTATTTTTTAACTTCAGGGTGAATATGAATCACCAGGAAAGCTTTTTAAAAATGAATATTTTCAGCCAGCCTTCCCCCTCTTTCTTCCCTCTAATCTTCGCTTTAGATTCTGATTTAATAGGCTGGATTAGGCAAGGCTTGGAAATTGCAATTTTAATAAGCCCTGGGAAATTATGTTGTATATATAGTTGGAGCTATACTTTGTTAAACTTGTTGTAGAAGAAAGTGTTGATTTCATGGGGTGTTAAGTCACTCCAGGTCCAAATCTCTGGAGTGAGCCAGCCCTGCCTTTTACAATGATGCAGTTCTTTGGAGCCTGGCTTTTAAGCATGCGCATGCACACATACACACACACACGGTGCTTGGTACTCTAAGTGTCATATTTAATGACCGACAACACACGGCAGAGTCTAAGATCATCTACAGCAATGCCTTGGCCAGGCTGGGTACTGAAGGCATCTCAGAACCACGGACAGCTCCTAGGAGCCTTCCAGCCACCCAATTAAGAGGTCTCCTATGCATCTTTCTTGGTTGCCTGCTGTCCCCTACCACTGCAGTGCAGAGAAGTACTTAACGTTTCTAAGATGCTGGGGCTGGGCCCCTGCTCCCAAGGCCCCAGCAATGTCTGTACTGTGCCTGAAGGACCTCGTCGTGTACTTCTCTGCACTCCAGTGGTAGGGGACACAGGCGACCGAGAATGATGCATAGGAAACCCTTGTTTCTCCTCTAGTGCCTAGTTCTTGGGATGCTCAGAGCACTGACCGACAGTTCACCTCAACATCACATAAGTCATGGCTACACATGACGTCATAAAATGGACCAGGAAATGTGGAGATGAGAGAATAGCACCCCGAGCAGGGTGCTTGATTGAAATGATTGACTAAGGATACGGTGGCAAAACAATTCCACAGACACGTGTTAGATTTCTACTGTATGCCAGGTGCTGTGAAAGAAGCAACAAGATTAAGTATCTTTTCCCACCTTTTAAAAAACTTTTTATTTTTAAAATAATTTTAGACTTACAGAAAAATGTTACAAAAATAGCACAGAATCTTTATACTTCTAATATTAACAACTTACTTAAGCACTGGGGGTGGAGAAGAAAGGGCAGCAGGCAAAGTCGGGAGGCCGTGGTGGTGGGCGGGCTGCTGCCGGGGAAGAGACCCCTACGTGCCTGCAGCTGCTCGCTCTGTCACCAGTGGAATCAGGGCACAGGGACCATGGATGTGCTCTGCTGAGGCTGAGGTCGTGAGAGGGATGACAGAAGGCCCAAGAAGGTTGGGCGGCTACTGGAGGGAGACCAGGCATGAGGAGGCCGACAGTGGCAACTGCACTGCCTCTGCCATCGTCACCATTCCGTGCTCTGTGCTTCGTCCCAGGCAGCGCAAGCTGGTGGCCTATCTCACCATTCTCAGTCATAGGGTGTTGGCTTGCTCACCCGCCTCTACAATATCCGGAAGGCATGTGGAGACCCCAAGGCAAAGCCATTCTGCCTTATTGACAAAAAT
>NW_011888797.1:8310262-8316598 GCF_000151845.1 Pteropus vampyrus | reverse complement strand
CAAACTGTATCTTACGTAATAGATATAAGAATTAAAAGTTTAGATTGTTCCATCAGGTAGTTCTGTCCTAATGATTGAGAGAAAAATGTACTAGTTAATCATGAACATTAATAATAATATACTCTATAAGATTTTCTGCTTCGCCTAACCACAGAAATTTAACTCCCTGCTACCTTAACTACAAAGTATAATCAAATGCCAAAATAAAAAGTATAAAAGTTGTGCTCAAATCACAATAAAACGGAACAGTGTCACACTGCCTCTGAGTTGTGTAGTCGACTGTCTCCCGTGCCGACGCCTTGCCCACCTTCGGGGCCCCCTGGATCCTGTCTTGGCTGGACCGCGGCAAAGGACCATGTTTGTGAATTGCTGAACACTACTGATGTTTGCCAAGTCTTCTTTGAAACTACTGTAAACTTTGATTTAACAAAGAACTACTAAGATTTGATCTTAACGACAGGAATGATACTGTTGTCTTGAATTGAAGAAAGGAAGGCAATCATTGAATTTTACAACTACACTCAGGAAATGATGCCTACAGCAAGTGACCGAGAATACACACGGCTTGGTCAGATAATTGTGGATTATAAAACCCCTTTAAAGAAGATGAAGGAAGAATTTGTACCCCCATAGCAAGTCTTTCAGATGCACTAATTTCTTTTCAGATGGTATATCCTTGAAAGAATCTTCCACCTGACCGGTGGAGAAACACCGATTATTGAGTCTCGTCAGTGCACACAGCATAATGCTCACT
The DNA here is from genome assembly GCF_000151845.1 of Pteropus vampyrus. NCBI lineage: Eukaryota > Metazoa > Chordata > Mammalia > Chiroptera > Pteropodidae > Pteropus > Pteropus vampyrus. The sequence goes on along the minus strand of NW_011888797.1, from coordinate 8,315,844 downwards.
CCTGCACAGTCTGACACCATGGCTTGTGAATATCTCTTTTTGGATGCAGTGAGCAATGGGTTATCTTTGGCTTTATTTTGGGCTGTGGGATCCTAAATACTGATGCAACAGCACTGAACCTTTGGGAGCTAGCTCTCTGAAGCAGCTCTTGCCTTTCTCTCTCTTTCAGGATGAAGTTTTCTGCATTCACAAAGCTTGCAGTAAACATACAAGGCTATAATAAGCATAAGCATATTAAGGACATAAGAGAATGCAAAAAGACAGCTGTGTCACATGCTGGTTCAACGCACAGAGAAAGACAAGTTTTTATGGTCCTTACTGAAAGAACTGGCTGTGATCCTATCTGATTAACCTGGCTTACTAGGTCTCAAGGCACTTTCTGATTTTATAGTGTTATCCTTTGCATGTGATGAAGTTATCTGGCTACTTCATCATGCAGATAACATGCCAAAGAAGAGGGCAGATGACTTTATAGATAAGCACACTGATGAATTAATGTTTTACATGAAAGAGCTTAGAGCACATGAAGGAAATACGGACCTGTAACGCAGAGGTACTGTGTGTGGTACCTTCCTGGCTTTGATGCTCTTGTCCTCAATGAACTCGTGTGTAATCTTTCTATTTGCCCTGAAGATGAGTCCATCATCATGTCCTCTTCTGTTAACACTGTGACCCCCCTCCCCAAGTGTACAGCAAGTTAATTTCAGAGGAATGTGATTAGATAGGTTCAGGTTACAGCATATCTTAGTGTCACTTAGTCTTGCAGATCACAGCTACCTTGGAAAGATGATGAATATGAAAATTTTTTCATACAAAAATGATGGATTCCTCAGTGGAAACGTGGGTGGAAATATCAGATCTCTCCATATTTTGTTTCTGTAGTCATGCTTTTGAGAAGATGTTTCAACAGTGTTTGGAGTTTTCCTCTCAGTCGAGAGACTCAATTGCCATTTCCACTACTTTTCACTCATTTTATGAGTTGCACACAAGAACTGTGTCCAGGAGAGTCACATCATATTAGAGATCACAGTCTTTTCTTATGTAATATGCTCCTGGATGACATGGCCAAACAAGCTTGAAATCTTATCAATGATTATTGCACAGAACAGTGCACTCAGAGTGACCAGTTGTTGCCCAAGCATTGTGCCCAAACCATTAGTCAAGCAGTGAATAAGAAGTTAAAAAAAAAAAAACTGTTAAGAAAGGAAAACCTGAAAAGGGAAAACCAGACTGGTAGTGACCGACCTTGATAAACTGCACACAGCACTTTCTGAATTGTTCCTCTATAAATTAAATACCAAGCATGGTGACTTGGGAACGTGCCTTTACTCTATGAGAATATTAGACTTCTCATCCAGAAATCCACTTCACTAAGTCAATTGTTGTAAGGACTATGTATAATCAAGCCACACAGGAAACTGCAAGACTCTCAAGAGCTTCTAACGAGTGCAAGAACATATACGACTATACTCCAGTAGATAGAAAACTATGTGCAAATTGGTATCACGAGAACGTTCAATAATGTTCTTCTTCAAAAAAACACAACATTTAGACAGTCACGGAGAGTCTACCACTACAGGTCTATACACACATTGGTATTTGGAAACTTTGTTAAGACAAGTCAGTGATGGGCGTACAGCTCATTTACCTGTAATGAAAGCGTTTGTGAACTTACCTACAGAAAATGAATTCACACCCAATGCAGAGGACTATTCTGACACATCAGAAATGAGGTCATTATCAGAACTGCTAGACCCATATGGTAGGATGTTGCTAAGTGGAAGCCTTATGTGGCATATTTCTTTGCCAGTTGCTGAACTTAAGAAACTTGTGGCGGAGAATGTTGATGTGCTAACGCAAATGAGGACCGGCTTTGACAAACCAGACCAGATGGCTGCACTCTTTAAAAGATTATCATCTGTTGACAGTGTCTTGAAGAAGATGAGAATAATTGGTGTAATTTTATCCTTCCGCTCATTGGTATAAGAAGCACTTAGAGATGTCTTGTCCTGCCACGTTCCTCTTCCTATAAGTTCAGTTGAAGATTTTAAGGATCACGTTGCAAGGGAAACTAATGTTAAGGCTGCCATGAATGTGTATGAGTTCTCATCAGCTGCTGGGTTACCTTGCAAGATTGATCCTGCCTTAGTCATAGCTCTCTCCTCACAAAATTCAGAAAACGTTAAGTCTAGAAGAGGAATATAAAATTGCCTGCCTCCTCATGGTCTTTGTGGCTGATTCTTTGCCAGCGCTGGCCAGTAATGCGATGTCTCAGCATAGCCTTGCCACAGAAGGGCACTGCAGCGACATACATTGCCTTGCCGAAGCCATCAACCAGATCGCTGCAGCTTTGTTTATAATTCACAAAGGAAGCACTGAGGACCGTCTTAAAGAATTTTTGGTGCCTGCACATCCTGCAGTCTACTGCAAATTGGCCAGGTGACGGATAAAACAACAACAAGAAATAGAAAATCTGTTTATTTACTGATAGATGTGATTGTGTAGGAATCCCTATTCCTGACAATGGATCTTTAGAAATCATGTTTTCCTTCTGTCTTGCTGAGAAATGCATACCACGCTGTCTACACGCCAAGTGTTACGCTTTCCACATAAAATATCTACTTATTGAAGATAAGCATGCATTTCTGTTGCCTCGGTTTTACCTATGAACTGGAGCTATTTTTACCTCCAGTTTTGTGGGTTATAAATTTCTTTCATATGGTTGTATTTTCTGGTCATTGGTTTCTTAATATGGTTGCACTATAATATACCTGGTTTATTTAGATTGCACATTCACTAAATTCGCAGAAATTAGTCCTATAATGTTAGACTATCATTTGTTTTTAAAAAAAACACATTATCTCTATGTTTTTGATATTTGATAACGAAAAAATCCTTTGCTTATTTATCTCTGAAAAGGAACTATATTTAGTGATTATTTTAGATAGTGATATTATAGCATTCATCTGTGTATAAATTATTTCATGTAGGGAAGAGTTCTGATCTTGTCAAAAACAAAATTGGATGCGCATTTCTGTGATGTTATGAATACAGTTCTACTTTTTTAAGAAACATTTGCCAAGCTAAGTACTACAACACTGTATGACATTAAAAATGTTAAAGGACTGTTTAGCATTAGAAACAGACTATGTCCCCAAATTCTAAAATGGCACCATATATTGGTGCTTGTATAAAGCCTAGTGTTGACTTTTAGATTAACTTCCATGGTGCCTGTCTGGTATCAGCACCACCATTGTATTCTGCTGTATAAAAAACAATCTTAGACATTTATCAACTGTTGATAACAAATGTTATTCCCTAACCACTTTTTATATGTTTTAAATTTTTGAAATTCAAGTGTACCTGCCATAACATAAAATAAACACTAGACTATAAAAAAAAAACTTACTTAACTACAGTTTAATTACCAAAATCAAGAATTAACATTATAGACTCTTTAAGCCTAACCAGATTTTCTCTAACATCCTATTCCTGTTCCAGAGTCTAATCCAGAATCCCACATTCCATATATAGTTATTAGTCATATTTCATTAGTACCCGTGAATCTGTAACAGTCTCTCATTATCTCCTTGTGTTTTATTCATTCTAGCTGTTTTTCTTTCCTTATTTGTAACTTCTTACTCTGACAAGATACCTGGCTCTCATTAGCTACAATTTATTCACTTGTTTGTGCAACAAGTTTACACATGCAGTAACAGAACTGTAACGCACACCCTCTGAGAATACAGTATTTGTGTACAGTTCTTTGGGGGCTTTAACCTTATAGCATCTGTCTAGAAGAAAAAACAAAACACCTGCTTCCAAATGTAGAGTATCTCTGATGTCAATTTACAGTGTATGTATGTTCATGAGTGTACGTGCTTTATTCAGTACCCTGCATGATTTAGATACTTCTACCAGCCCCATTTCCCAAGTGTAAATTGAAATTAAGCCAGTAGAAACAGCCGTTAATATACGAGATGATTATAGTAGGTGAAGGAACACTATGAGTCTCTCAGACGGGGTTCTGTCTCATGCGTTTCCTCCTCCCTGCTTGAACCCTCTTGGTGTGTGTATCTAGACTTGCTTCACAAAGTTCAGGATTAATCCCTTGTCAGACTTTTACACAAGCAACAACCAAACCCTCTCATTTTACGACATCCGTGCTTCCACAGACACTTGTACTTGCCTCTGTCACAGCATTTATTGCCCTCTATTATAAACGATCTTTTGTCGATTCTGTCTTCATCTCAAACGATCTTTTTTGTCTATTCTGTCTTCATTTCACCCCTACCCTGAACTCCAAATTTTTGAGAACACAGATATTGCCTTACTTACATCTCTATCTTCACTGCCTCTCTTAGTGCCCAGGATGGAGTAGACACTCAATCAGTGTTCCTTGAGTGACTGAATGAACGTGAGTTAGATTAGGGTAGCTTTGCCTAAACTGTATCCTTGAATCCCTGCAGAAGATCATCCAGCGTACTTTTTAAAAATGTCAACCCGGACCCTACACAAATGTCTTAAGGTTCAGTATATTGGGGCAAAGCCCAAGAACATGCATTTTTGCAAGACACCCAGGACATTCTTACTTTCAAGTTTGCTAACCATATGCATAATACTGACAAGAAGAGTTTGGTGAAATGAAGTAATCAGGGGAAGCATCTTGAAGGAGGAGTTAACATCTGACTTTGTAAAGATGAATCTGACCAAGCCAAGGGGAGACCAGCATATCCAGACGACAAAAGGGCTATTTCATATCTCCTTCAGTGGTCCAGGAGGGTAAAGAAGCCTTTAGAAATTCTGCTCAGAAGCCCCAACTCTTCCCTATGGGTACAGCTACTATTTATATAAAAATGCAGTAGACATGTTCTAAGGCCAGTTCTGTCCCTAAGTTTCTGAATGACCTTGAGAAATACTACTACTACTACTACTACTACTACTACTACTAATTACTTCTATATTAATACCTTTATTATTATCATTACTTACCAAACATTAAAATATTTCCTACAGTGTGCTAATTAAGCATTTTGTGCACATTGTCTCTGTATATTAATTGACCTTAGACCCAGTTACTATTATAATTTCTATATTTCACGAGGACATGCAGATTCAGAAAGATTCGGCAGCTTTCTTTGCGTAATGGCCACCTTGCTCATCTATAAACTGAGAACAGTATTACCTCCTTCACAGGGCTGTCATGAGTTTTAAATTATAGGACTTGCTGGGAAGTTGTCTGGAAGAAATGCAAAAAAAAAAGCTATTGACAGTGCTATCTCTAGGAATTGAGATGAGAGGGAGAATGTACATTCCTTGTATATTATTTAGTACTTTCTGAAATTTGTGAGTTTTCGTTATAATAAACAAATAAAGTAAAAAATTGAAAATAAGAGTGAGGCAAAGTAGAAACTGGAAAAAGCAGAAAGCTGCTAACAGCTGGAGAGACAAAAAGAGGAGGGGGCATTATCAGAGCCCCAGGATCATCGTCATGAGCAGAAGCTGGAACCAAAATACGCCTGTCAGAGGAAGCTGGAGTCATTGGCATATGCAGCCCCAAACAGAGACAAGGCAGAGGATGA
>NW_011888797.1:8307129-8308802 GCF_000151845.1 Pteropus vampyrus | reverse complement strand
GAGCCAGGTTGATGGAGCTGAAGCCATAAATCCTCCTTCTGGGAGCAAACCCTCTTCCTGGGAGAGTGAGGCTGACAAGCAGAGGAAAGGGACACTGTTCTCGGACTGCAGATACGACTGACAGGCACCTTCTCTGGGAGCACTCCCCCCACCCCCCCAGCTCAAGGACAGAATAATTCATGAGTGACAAGAGTAGTCCTGTATTCTCTCCTCATGTGGAGGAGGAGGGGACAACTCAGGGACTGGTGCCAGAAGCTCTAAGGGGTAATGGGTTTTGGAATTAGAGAAACCTCAGCTGGTCTCAGTCTGGGCTCTTCTTCTTATGGGATGTGGCCCCAAGGAAATCATCTACTGTCTCTCAACCAACCCACCGACATGGGCAACTCCCCACCTGAAAGCTGGATGATAATCATATCTACTTCAGAAGCCTGTCAGGAAGATTCAGTAAGATAATGTTTATTAAAACATCAGCTTGGTGCCTGGCATTTGGGGGTATTCAATGCTTGTTGGAGATAAGCCCTTTCTCTCCTTAACTGATTGTATTGAGACTAATAATGGTAGTAAGTGGATTACCTATAATCAGACCCCAAGCATCATCGCTGCACATTCTGCAAGAAGCTCAATTAAAAGGAAAGGCTTGCCACAGGTGTTACAGGTGGTATAGCCAACGGGCTATGTGCATGGGCTTTGGCATAAGTTACCTGGGTTCTAAGTCCAAACCAACTACTCACCTGCTAAGTAGTTTGCAGTAAGCTAGTTAATGTCTTGAAGACTTAGTTTCGTCATCTGTGAATGGGTGATAGTAACAGTGTCTCTACCACTAGGGAGTTATGAGAGCTCGCTGAGCTAAGGCACTTCATGCACTTGATACAATACAGTCCATGGCACACAGTCCACTCCTCATGTGTATTGCTTGTGATTATCAGTGGTGCATTATGTAAGATGCATTGATCGAGGGGGTGAGCTCTAGAACCAAACTTAATTAGCTCGAAACCTGGCTCTGCCAGTTACAGTTGTGTAGTGAGCAACCGTAGACAATAGCTCATTCTCCCCGTGTCTCAGCTTGCCCACTTGTGATGTGGTGAAAACAATGCAATCTTCATCAGGGAGTTTGCTGTGAAGATTGACTGAGTCGGCCATACGTGCAAAACACTCAGGATCATATAAATAAGAATTAAATAGGATTCAGTAACCATTATGTTGTCTTAATTTCTGAAAAATATCTACTTTTGGGGGGCAAAAAACATCTTATCGGGTCACAAGATCACTGCGTATATACACAAAACTCATTCCATCAGGGACATGGAGAAGAAATGATCAAATCAAACACCAATAAAATACCTCGTAGAAAGAGGTTAAAAGCAGGCAGTGGTTATTAACTGAAAAGGAAATGAAGTTAGAGGGTGGTTTCTAAGATCTACTGAAATGAAACAAACAAACAAACAATTGTGCCTATAATAAAGAAGAGGTCTTTGAAAATTTATATGTATATGACATATAATTTACATATATTTTATATTTACATATTTATCATATGTCTAGATGTTGAATATGTAAAATATGAAAATGTGGCAAAATGATAAATGACTTTCTAGGAAAGTTAAGCTGGTATATAGATGTGGGAAGCAGTGAGGTATTTAGATGTTCAGTAATGTTTCACTGAATGAATGAGT
>NW_011888797.1:8304516-8306394 GCF_000151845.1 Pteropus vampyrus | reverse complement strand
CTGGATGGACTCCTGACCTCTCCTTCCCTTCCTGCAGAGACTTCTCTCTTCTCAGACTGTCGCTGGAGGACTCCTTGTGTTACTCTATTACTCTTCTTAATCCTTCATCCTTAAATAACTTGTCTTTACTTTCTTATGTCTTTCTCCCCACTCTTGACCCCTCCCCCACTATACTTTTTACTTGAACTTCTGATCTATCTGTTGTTTCTCAAATGTTTTTTTGTTTGTTTTTTTTTTGTTTTGTTTTGTTTTTTTGCATCTGAATCTCTGATCCCTATGATTCTAAGAGCCTTGTAAGTTGTCTATTTGGGCCCTCTCCTTAACTCCATCTTCGGAATTCGTGTCTGGCATCATTCCCTCTAGCAAATCTTCTTGTACAACCAACCCAGACTATTAAAAAAGCCATTCAGGATTCAAGCCAAGCTAAACTGGGACTCCCAAACCAGGATGGACCACCCTCCTCCTCCACACCCTTGCTGTATTTTCATTTCCACTTGACGTACTTGCAATGTTCCTGGAAAGCTTCCCACTGTTCTGGCTTGGCTTACAGGCTACATGCTGTGACACAGGGAGTTCTGTGTCAAACTCACAATTAACTAACTACTGTACTTAAGCTTATCCTCAGCCTAATTAATGGCTGCTGGAGCCATCAGTGCTGATAAAGCGGGACTGTTCTTTGCTGAGGGAGCTCTGTTTCCACCAGACTCGACCATGTCGGAATAAGGTGGTGGCACCTGTCCAGCCTCAATCAGAACCTGAAGATTTCTTAGTTCAATCACATGGGACTAAGTATGAAGATGAACTTGGGTTTCCCAGCCTTCTAGGGCTCTTGGGAAGTGCTGAGGTCCCAGCTCCCGTCACCTTCCCCACCTCACACAGAGGTGCTTTCAGGAATCTGCAGTATTCAGTGAACTATTTGCCAGGCAAATTTGCTGATACTTGGTAAAACTGACGTTGTACTGGTAAAATGTTTCCAAGCTTTTCTATTCATTTCCTTTAAGGAGTAAGGTAACATAGCATACAGTTTAAAAGCATATATAAAATTAAATTTTCCCATTAACAAAATATTAAATGCTGATCACAGAAGATTTAGAAAATACCAAAGAGTGAAAAGGAGCACCCCCTCTAAAGAACATCTTTAAAACAATTTTGGTACATTTCTCTCTACTCTTTCTTCTACGTAGTTATTTTCATTCTCAATGTTTGCATAGTTTTGATCATTCTGTATATGTGATTTTCAATCTTGCTTTTTTAAAATTAATATTTTCTAAGACACTTCTTTGCCCTTTACTTTATGTTGAATACAACATAACTAGCTCATACTGAACATCTACTGTGGTCCATAGTACATATCACTGTTACATATATTTTTCAATTGTGAATCCATACACCAATCCGGTGAGGTAGAGACTTATTTAGCCACCCAGGACACTGGGGCTCAGAGAAATGAAATAACCCACCCAAGTTCACAGGGCCAGGAAACAGAAGAGGTATAGTCAAAATTCAGATAATCTAGATCCCAACGCCTGTCCTCTTCACTACTAATAATATTGCAGCCTAAAAACAGTTCGACTGATTTTGTCCACACTAATGGATTTTGCACATGTTCATGCACATGTGAGAGAAAAACCTAAAATATCTACTTAGAGTTCAAGCATTGTTGGGATTTGCTTTCTATTTGTGGTAGGTGGTTTCTAGTCATTTCTCTACGTTGATAGACAAGGCAGGAGCAAAACAGAATGGGAGTTGTATGGATTTCTCTTTGTCATCCATTTAAATCTCACTCTCTAGATCGCATTATTCTTTCCCTAATTTTATTATTTGGAGAGTATAATCCTTATGGCTGTTGATATAAAAGGGCTGGGGAGCACACGGACT
>NW_011888797.1:8301277-8304136 GCF_000151845.1 Pteropus vampyrus | reverse complement strand
ACCCTTCCTAACAATATATATTACCATTCATTCAGTCATATCTTTCAGCTAAGTTAGAGAGATGCGAAGGCTAAAATTTTTGGCTCATCTCGGATGTTCTCTCTATCTCTTCTGAGAGGTCCAGCTATTACTGCCTAAAAGCAGGAGCCTGGGAGAGAAAATAAGCCACAGGCCACTTTGATGGCTCCTGGCCCAGGCAACTTAATGGACCACAAGAAAAAGGTGCTCCACTAGCCCAAAGTCCCTCCCCACAGTGGTGGTGCTGGGTGATGCATTTGTGGCATGAGGCTTTCCAAAACATTTATTGCGTTATTTATATTAATCGCAACTAAAGTCGGTGGTTTACCCAAGAAAGTTCTGCAAACATCGGACCCTTTACACATGGTTCAAATTCTTCTCCTCCTGAGCTTTTTCTTTGCTGCACAAATCCTTGCCAAATATTTTCCTGTACCTGCTTCCAAAGTGGATCTGGGCAGAACATTGGTTGCTTGTCTCTAGCTATGATTTATTCCATTAACATATGGATGGGTTCCTTATTTCAATATTATTATCATAAGGTGGCTCTATTACCAGGATTTGGCTTGATTATATATGCACCTCTTGCTTTATTTGGACCAATTCCGTATACGTGTACAGCTGATCTCACTTTTGTGAACACAAGGGTATAAACACACAGCAGTTCCTGTTCCTTATTTTCTGATGCTCCATCTGTCTATATACTTTTTTCTACATTCACAAATGTATCTTATTCTACTTCCATTAATATCGATAAATTTTCCTCATCTGATATAAAACATTTCCCTTGTGATCGATCCTGCCTATTATGCAGAGTTCACCAAATAAGAGGACAGACAGACATTAAATCAAATATGAAAATAAGATTATTAGGTAAAAAAATCTTATCTGAAGAGTATGCACAAGGTAGAGTGGTGACACGGAGGAGAGTAGTTAATTTTGCTTAAAACAATCATCAAAAGCTTCTTAGGGAGGTAAAATCTGAATTGTGTCTTTGAGATTCAGTGCAAGACTTCTAGACATCCCCAAATCATCACCAAAAAAAAAAAAAAAAAAAAAAAAGACCATAACATGTGTAAAGACATGGAGGCCTGAACCATCACATGGACCAAGTAACTATTAGGTTCTCCAATTTGGTTAGAACATAGGGAGTGTGCAATTGACAGGTATAAGATGTTTGGAGCCAGATCAAGAAAGGCTGTAGGACTCTATACGGCTTCAAACTATAGGTGAGCAGGTATGATTAAATAATAAACAAGTAAAACAAAAATCTATAATCAAAATAGCGATCATTAGTGAGTCCAAAATAATGTGGCAGGCACTGTGCTAAGCACTCTATATACATTTCGTGTTAGAGATTAAAGGGGAATTTTTCATAACATCACATGGTATTAGTTAGGAATGCCTGGATCCTGCCTTGGAAATCATCCCGAAATGTTCTGACATATATATCTGAGAACAGTGTGTGTGCGCGTGCATGCGTGTGTGTGTATTTGTGTGTGTGTGTGTGTGTGTGTGTGTGTGTGTATGTGACATAATACATAATAGTAAAACAGACATAATTTAAACCCAGGCCTGTCACACGCCAAAGTCTATATTCAAACCGCATTTTAGAATGATTGCTGGTGATTGGGTGGAGAAGAGATTGGAGGAGGTAGAAAGAAAAGCAGAATATTATTGCATTAGTCAAGGTTAAGAAGGATCAGAATTAAAGGAGTGGCCTTGGGGAGGGAGAGAAGGGAACAGATCAAAGAGATATTTGGGAGATAGAATGAGCAGGATTTATTAATTGAAAGTGAAAAGTTAGCAAAAGAGAGAAAAAGTCTAATCTGCTGACTCTGAACTCTCAGGGCGGAAATGACAGTTTTGACAGTTCTCCAGCTCACGTTCACTAACCTCCCATCCAGAATCTCAGCTTATCTCATCTTGAAACTTTCTGAAAACCTCCCCGAATGCCACGACACCCACCCACTGCTTCCTGAGCCTTCCTCCATCACTACCGCAAACTCTGAGATGACTTAACTGCTCCTTCTCAAGCTTCTCATCACCTTTGATTTGTCAACTAATGCTACCTGATTCTTCGCTAATCATTCTTCAAGACACAGCCTTGCTCTGCCATTTCTAGTCCAGCTAGCTCAAGCCCAACACAGAGTTTAGTTCTCCTGAACTCCTGTGGCACCATTTATATAGTAATGATCAATCAATTTCTATTTTTGAATCTTCAATGCCTGTCACAGTATCTGATATATAGATTGGCAAGTGAATAAATGAACCTTGTACTTGAGTTTTGTCAGCTTAAGTTACCTCGTATATGAAAAAGGATAGAAAATCCTATCTCAGTGCCTGATTTTTGAGGATAAAATAAGATACACGAAGGTAAAAGTGTCTTGTAGGTTGCACTGTGCAATGTATACATGTGGAAGGAGATATTATTGTCCTCATTACCATGTATGATGGTTAATTTCATATGTCAACTTGCTGGGTCATGGGGTATGCAGACATTTGGTCAAACATTGTTCTGGGTGTGCCTGTGAGAGTATTTCTGTATGAGACTAGCATGTGAATCAGTAGACTCAGCAAAGTAGATCGCCCTCCACCACATGGGTCAAATGAAGGTCTAAATAGATCAAAAGGCTGACTCTCTCACAAGTGGAGAAAAACTCCTCCTGCCTGACTTCCTTTAAGCTGGGATGTTGGTTCTTTTCTTGACTTTAAACTTGAACTGAAAAATCAGCTCTTCTTGGGTTTCGAGCCTGCAGCTTTCAAACTGGAATTTCAGCCTCAGACTGGAACTACACCATCAGCTGTCCTGGGCCTCCAGCTTGCCAGCTGCAGATCTTAGGA
>NW_011888797.1:8284097-8300397 GCF_000151845.1 Pteropus vampyrus | reverse complement strand
AAAGGCCAGGGTGTCAGGGGTCTGTGTTTAAGCGGTAGGTGGCTCCTGCTTGCTATGATAGCAAGAGGGAAATGCTGTCTTTAAAAAGTCAGGGGTAATGTCCTAAAGATGCTGAAAGAAAGTTTTTTCATTTCTTTCTTCATTTTTTAAAATATTTGAAGCTATGCACCCACTTTCCAAAAGAACTTCTCTCTAGAAACCTATGAAGGAATAGTCCTGGACTTGAGTCGGAAATGAGTACTTTCCATACAGTTTCTGTTTGTCAGGCCTGAAACAAACTGCCCCTAAGCTGAGGAACCGCCCGTTCCCTGGTGCCACAAGGTTCCCGGGCAGCGTGTCCACAGACAGCAGAGATGTGGGGGAAACGTGAGTGCACTGCCCAAGCTGAAGGGAGACCCTGACCCGTGGGCTCTTGAATGTCTAGGAAGAACCAGTTATAAACAAAGTCGGCCTTACTGGGAATGGGTATGCGAAGCACTTGACAGAGGAACGGCCCAATCTTGAATCAATCGTAAAAGGCACCGACATGATAAGGGACAAACTAGAGGATCGATGCTGGGTCTGAGCCAAGTCGGCTGGTGGAGCCAGATGAGTTACTCAATTTCAAGGTCAGTTGTCTGAGTCAAGAAAGGTCATACATAATACATTAGGCAAAGTGTGTGGCTCAGTGGCCTGGGTTGATCTCCATGAACACATATATTCTTACAGAGGCACCTATGCATTAGCAGAAGGAAAATATCTTCTAAAAGAATTGTTTGTTCAAAATCGTGTATACCGCTGTGAGCTGCGAGACCTTCGTAGATTTACGTAACCTCTCGGTTAAATAGAAATTAAAGTGCTTTGGATACAAGTGACAGGCACCCAACTTAATCGAGCCTCAGGAAAAAGAATTTGTTGACTCATTGACTCACATCATTAAAAAGTCTAGAAAAATACAAAAGTTCAGCAAGGCCAGATCCTGGGGTTCGGTCAAAATAGTTAAGATTCTGTTATTCTCTCCAGTTCTCAGATACATAACGTCTTTCCATGAGATGAAAAGATGGCGACCGGAAACCCCAGACCCACTGGAAACAAGTCTTTCCAAAAATTCCAGCAGAAGTCTCCACGGATGATCTAATTGGTCCAGCTTGGGCCATATTTCTATATTCCTACATAAATCACTTGGGTAAGGAGAAGAGGACATTCTTATAAAAAGAGAGACGCAAGAAAAGGGGGTGCAGTGGTAAAATGGGTACCGTATAGATCAAAGGAGCAGATGCCTCTACGTGCTTCCTTTTCTGTGTACTTAGGACCCAATGAGATAACTACTGGGGAATTGTGCTGTAAAGCTAAAATTCTTATAAAAATTCAGAGGGGTCTAGCACTTAACTTAGGGATATAGTACATGTTAATGTTTTATTTGCTGGTGTCCACAAACAGCTGAGAGACGAATCTAAGATCTTTTCTAGAATTTTCTTCCTGCATTGAGTCATAGAAAAATACAGTTCCTGGAATAATAAGACTGGAGAGGGGCATGTGAATGGTTAGGTTAGAGTACAAAGATGCCTTCTATGCCAGGATCTCGGATTTGATCTTATCTGGTGGGCCCTGCCAGCTAGAGAGAAAGGGCAGCCCTGCTTTTGGCCATACCCCCACTTAATACATGGATTCAATTCAAATACTTATTCTTATTCTCTAAAAAACATCCAATAGTGTTGCTCACTGTTGTTCTATTAAAATTCACCAAGTCCCTGCTCTCTACCACGTCCCGTACTAGGGTTTGGGGTGTGAGGATGAGTGACGCATGGTTCCTGTCAGTCCCAGGGGCCAAGCAGGTGAGTGCGATGCAGCATGATGAATGCTCTGGGGATGCACAGGCACAGGTGAGTTGGAGGAAAAGAAGTGTGATATCAAACCCAGCCCAAGGGGGCATTTCAAGAATGCTTCCTAAGGGAGGTGATCACTAAGCAGAACTGGCATCATCCAGGTACAGGAACGTGGGAAGGGCATTTCGTGGTAAGGAAATAGGAGCAGCAGCATGTGTCGAGATTATAAAAAGATCTGTTATAGTAGGAGGATAAAGTGTGAAGTGAAAAAGAGGTTGTTGAGAATGCAGTATCTCGAGGGCATGTGGTGTGTGCTAAGGGACAAGGACCTTATCCTGCAGTTGTTAGGGAGCCACTGAAGGACCTTAAGTGGAGTGTCATGGTCTTCTTCTTATTTCAGAAATATTTTTATGACACCTGCATGGATGATCTATTAGAGGTGAACCTGGGTATAGGAAATAGAAAGCTGGTGCAATAATTCAGGTGAAAAATAATGAGGTTTGGAATGAAGACAGAGCTCTGGTAGGGATGAGAGAAGAGAATTAATTAAAATGTATATGTAGGTAAAATTGGCCAGATAGGCACTGACTGAATGTAAAGCTGGGGGAGAGGACAGAATCAAGAATAACTCCTAGGCTTCTGACACCAGGTACTAATGGCCCTATTAAATGAGTTCGTTGAAATGAGAGGGGCAGGGTTAATGCGGACCACGGTAAGTTTGATTTAGGACACCTTCCCAACTGTGATGTTCATGGAACATCAAAACAAAGAGGTCTATTAAGTAGCTACATCCACAAGGCTCTACATTGGGCAAGAGATAAAGATGGGTATCATCAGACAAGAGGTGGTCGTTAGGACCACGGAAGCATGGGATTGCTCAAGGATAATTTAAAGACTGATAAAAGGAGTTAAGTATATATGCCAAGAGTCTCACGTTTAAGGGAAGGGAGGAGGAGGTAGAGCAGATAAAAGATTCCAAGAAAAGAATGGCCAGGAAAGACAAAGAAAAAAAAAGTTTGAAGATGGAAGGAAGTGGTCATTGGTATCAGATGTTACTGAGACACCACGTGAGGTAAGGACTAACGAGAATTCTTTGGACGGGGTGAATTAGGAAGTCACCGATGAGAAGAATGATTGCAACTGAGCTTGATCAGTTTGGGGGAACCTATTAATGGCATCTCTAGCTTCCCAGCCTGCGGGCAGAACCAACTGAGAAATCAAGACATAAAAATCAGATGGAAAGCACAATGTGGCTTTGAAGTGTGGTTGGATGAGCTTGCTACTTCTTTCTCTCCCTAGAACTGACCTGCCCTTCCCCAGTTTAGTTCTCTTGGTTGCAGAGTAGACTGTACTGAAGGAGACTTACTGCATGGATGAACAGATAAGCCTGAAAGAAGGGGAAGAAAGGGTGGAGCAAACGGGCTTCAGCCTTCTTCCCGCACCAGCAGTCAGATGAGTTTATCCATCCTTAGAGATGTGGAGGGAACAGTGAAGTTGCTTTTTAGTGAAACTCCACTCTGAAGAGGAAAGAACAAATAAGAGGGGGCAAGCAGAGGCTGCTAATGTAGACGACTCATTCTGGGACCGGCTGGGACGAGCAGGAGAGAGACTGGAGAGAGGAGATTTGAATGACTGGATCAGAGCAAGTGGACTCTTAGATTTTGTCTTATCTGGTGGGTCCGGCCTCCAGGCTGACTTTTTCAGTAAACAATACACCTCAATGCAAGAAGGGCATCACCTTGTCCCAATCCAGCTGCGTTAGCAAGGTTGATCCTTTTGCCTCAAATACTCAGTTCTGTGAAGGTAGAAAGATCACTGGGCTTGGAGTCAGAACATCTGGACTCAAACGCCAGTTCCTGCACTCATTTCCTATATCCCCTTGAGTAAGTCTTTCCTATTCTGAGCCTCAATGTCCCGTCTCTGAAATGGAAATAACTGGTCATCTCTCACACAGTTGTTGTTAAGATCAAGTCAAATGAAATCAAATCAGATTAGGTTCCTATCAATAGGGGAATGGATTTGAGAAGACCTCAGTGCAGAGCTTGGGTGCTCAATAAATGCTTATTGATTCTAAATCTATTTACTGGCGACGATGCTCTTCCATAAAAAGGTCTAAGAACTGCAATTTAGGACTCTTACGCAGGACAGCTGGTATACTGCTGTCCCTCTGGGGAGATTCCCTTTCTGTTTATAGAGAAGAAATATCAGTCCAGGAGTCTGGCTGCCCACTCTGAGCACAGCGGTGCCTTGTCAGAATCGCTCTTTTCTATTTTGTCACCGGTTTGCAGCACTGGATCCTCAATTTCGTCTCAATACCTAGAGGTGATATGACTCAATGGGACAGATTAACACTGCCCACATTTGCAAGAGACCTGATGTGCAATGCGGGTGCCAATACATTTTTTAACAAATCTCCTGGTTAACTGGTGATAATTTAATGTGTTATATTTGCTCAATCATTCATTCAATGTTTAGTTTCATTATGTGCTATATATTGTAAATACAAAGATAACAAATAATTATCTCTACCCTTGAGGACCTGACAGTCTGTTGGCAGAGATAGGCATGCAAACAAATGCATACAAAGCGAGAGATGAGTGCAAAAATCCAAGTCTAGGGACCTTAGTGCCACTAAAGAGATTTCCTCCCTGCTTGGAGGAAATCAGGGGGTGGGGGGGATTTGAGAGTAGCAGCTGCTTTAAATTGGGTCTTAAAGGGTAAGGAGGAATTTGTCAGATAGAGATGGTGAGAAAGAGCGCTCCAGACAGAGGAAATAGCACTCACAAAGCTATGGAGCCATGAAAAGAGTCTGCTCATTCTAGGAACTGCCCATTCAAACAACAAGGTCAGTGAGAATAAAGGATAGAATGCAAGTGATGGAAGCTGCATTGGAAAGTGGAAAGGTAGATGCCCCATCAGGGAATATCCCGAATACCTGGAGTTTGAACACAGCTTACAGGCAAGAGGGTAGTGATGGGGAGGGGCTGGGATGAGCCAGTCTCTGCCTTTAGGGAGGCCGTAGGTGACAACAAATTCTCCCAGGAAACTGCTTGCTGATCCTGATGTCAGAACAAGCATATTTTGATGACATCTGTCAAGATCATCCAATTCACCTCATTGGTTTATTACTCAGTTGGCCTGCCATCATTACGTGGCAGAGCACCACCCCCACCCCCTTCCAGGAATGAAAGAAATACTCGAGGCTCCATATGGATAACCTGCTTCCCTTAACAAAATCTTTTTTTTCTAATCTAGTTCAAATATAGCAATTAAGAGCATGGAGCCAGACTACTTGGGTGTGAATCCTGGCTTCGTCACTGACTAGTTGTGGGCCCTATAATGTGAGCTTAAGCCTTTTATGCCTCAGTTTCCTCATCTGTAAAATAGGGGATAAATAACTGCCTATCTTAAAGTGTTATTGGATTAAACAAGTAATAATATATATAGTATGTCTTAGAAGAAGGCCTGGCTCATAGAAAAAATTATATGATGTTAGTTGTTATTATACCTTAGCTATTAGATTACAGCTTAAAATTTTCTAGACCCAAAGGGTTTCTCTAGACTCGGGGGGATTTTGTCCAGTGTTAATCAACAAGATTCAATTGCCAAGATTCAAGTTCTAACTCTTGCCCTCAGTGTCCATTTAATTTGGGGGAAGTAACAAAACTGTTAGCCTCAATGTTCTCATCTATAATATAAAAGCAATAATATGCACTCAAAAGGTTATTGTAAGGGTTTAACACAATAATGTTTGCAAATGTCTCTATCACACAGAAGAGATGCAATGACTTCCTTTCCCCTCCATTGGGAATCGGCCAACGTGATTCTTCCCTGTGTCTTGAATAAGAATGTAAAGCCAACAAGAAAAAATCCCGTAGGGGATTTTTGTCAAATAGGTTCCAGAGATTAAAAAAAAAAAAAAAACTGAATAAGAATTGACTTTGAATTTGTCTTTAAAGCCCAGTGAATAGATTAGTCATGATTTGTTCAGACACTAATTTGCCTAAGCTGATTTGAAAATGATGGAAAATGTCTTCTACCTTGACCCTAAACTCGAGTCATCCCAGAAACCTTTCATGTACATAAATGGTGCTGAAGTTGCACTAACTGTGATAACTCACCTTGGCGATAGCCTTTCAACTCCTGTACGAGTTGTTTTTGAAGTCCCAAAGTGTATATCTATCTGACCCAAAGAGGTGTCAGTTTGAAGCTGACTTTGAATTAATCTAGTTGCCCTTTTGAGACACCTGAACTTTCCCCATTGCAGACTCACCTTAAGCGAACATCCATTTACAAACATTTCTTCTGCAATTTACCCATGTGGACAGCCCATTTCCCATTGGTAAAATACAGTTTAAATTATCAGAGATTCTTAATGAAAATATATATAGGATGCAGAAAGGATTTGGAGTTGTCAATATTTTCAGGGTAGGTATACTTTCTGCAAACTGTAAGGCCTCCTGGGGATTGTGATAGTTGTTGCCTTTTCCTGCAGGAGGAAAAGAATTGGAAAATGGTGTAACCCTCTCAACTGCCCTCATTACCGAGAAGCACAGCAACAAGTAAGGAAAGCTGTTGTATAGGAATAGGAATAGCATCCGTAAGGAGAAAATGGTGAGAACTATAGGATTACAATACTGGAGAGCTCTGGCAAGCTCTCAGAAGTAAGGCAATTGAAAGAGTATAAGTTTACATGCTTGACAAGTAATTTTCACATCCCAATTATACTTTTTATTAGGGAGAGTGAAAGGTTGTTCAACTTGGCTTAGCCTTGATTTCTCCATCTGTGAAATGGGGATGATGATAACTACCTCACAGAAGAGTGAGTGGGAGAGTGAATGTAAATCATAATTATTATAACAAATAATAAGTGCTCAAAAATATTAGATACCTTTTCTCTAACATCCTGAATCTATGATTCAAGGAGCTGAGATTATAGGCATGTATAATTTTGCTCATGTATATTAGGAAAATTTTTCCAATATTTGGAGTTTCTCAGTAGTGGAATAGGCTGCTTCATACGATGCTGAGCTCCCCAACTACTGTTGTCTGCTGCCATTGCTGAGAAATACTCAAACCTGGATTGAATAATTTGTTTTAATGGCCATTTAAAAAGATGATGAGATAGGAAGTTGGATTAAATGTCATTTAAACTCAGAGACATTAAGATCCTTTAAAAGTCACTTCTAATTTTTCAAATACCTTAACAAAGAAGCTAGATACTTCTAAAGGCATCCAGATTCTTTGCAGGAGTCCACAGTGAGATACTCCCATGACCCAGAGAAAGAAGATTCTGGAATATGAACTTGATCACGGGAAGGAAGTTCTGTGGACATTCTTGAACCTCAAGGGCATCTACCTCTTTGAGACACCGTGGAATTAGTTGCTTTAATGTGTAAAAATTGAGATTATATAGTGTCACAACTGTCAACTGAAAAAATGAACAGAAAAAAGGTAGCGAAATGGCTGCTCATTTACATGACCCCAAAACAACCAGTTTGACTTTTTGCTCTCAGTGAGTTGACTTGAACTAACTTCAGTGTTTATTAGAGAGAGGAAGAATAAGCCAGAGTCTCGAGGTTGCTGTTGCCTCTTTTTTTTTAAGAGAGAAAGCAAGCTTCATGATGAGATCCTAAGCTTTAGCTCCATCCTAGTTCCTTACAGCTATATGTCCTTGGGCTAATCATGAAATGCCCTGGAATTTCAATGTCCTCATCTCCAAAATAGGGGTAAAATTTTAACTTGTAGAGTTGTTGTTGTAAGTATAATTGAGATTTGATTTTCAAGTGAGTTTCCTTGCAAAACGGTACAGCCACTTTGCAAAGTAATTTTGTGGTTTCTTTCAAAACTAAACATACTTGTATGATCCAGTATTCATACTCCTTGGTATTTATCTAAAGGAGTAGAAAACTTGTGTCCACACACAAACCTGCACAGAGAAGTTTACAGCAGCTTTATTTATAATTGCCAAAACTTGGCAGCAATCAAAATGTCCTTCAATAGGTGAAGAGATAAACTGTGGTACATCCAGACAATGGAATATTACTCAGCACTAAAAAGAAATGAGCTATCAAGCCATGAAAAGACAGAGGAGCTTTAAATACATATTACTAAGTGAAATAATCCAACCTGAAAAGGCTCCATACTATATGATTCCAACTATATGACTTTTTGAAAAAGGCAAGATTATAGGGACAATAAGAAGACGGGTAGTTGCCAAGGGTTGGGAGGAGGGAGAGACGAAGAGAGGAAGCACAGAGGGTTTTCAGGATGATGAAAATATTCTGTATGATACTATAATGGAGATACATCCTTATACATTTGTCCAAATCTATAGATTGTACAATACCAAGAGTGAGCCCTAATGTAACTTATGGACTTTGAGTAATTACAATGTGTCTATATAGGTTCATCAGTTGTCACAAAGTCCCACTCTGGCGGGGTACACATACCTGGGGAGGCTGTGCACGTGAGAGACAAGGAGTATGTGGAAATCTCTGTTCCTTCCTCTTAATTTTCCTGTGAACCTAAAACTCCCCGCCCACCACTGCCAAAAAAAAAAAAAAAAAAAAAAGAAGTCTTCAAAAAATGTGTTCCTTGAATCACTCCAGTTCTGCCATTGAAGAGGGTATAAAGAAACCAAAGAGACAAAGTCTGAAGGCCTCTTACTCCAAAATAGCCAAAGAAGCTTTATATTGGTTCGGGATTTCTTTTCAAAAAAGAAATCAAAGATTATAAAAGTTTGAAAACCCTTGATTAATTTCATTTATTCATCCATGTACTCATATTTACCGCCGTTATATGCCAGGCACTGTTACATAGAGGATATAACAGTGACCGAGACAGACAAAGTGCTGGCCTTCATGAGGCCGCATGCTGATGGATAATGCTCACAGGCCTGTGCAGGAAATAGAAGGGAAAATGTGAATTATTATTTTACTAGAGAATTGGTTCTAAGAAAACCAGTAAGTCTGGCTGCTATGCGGAGACCATGCGAAATCAGAGTGTGGAAGCTGAATCCCTATGTCAGGTTTCTTGAGAAGTTATGCCCATCTGGCCCCAAACACATTTGCTTTTGGGGAAGAGAGGTGCCAAATGGCAAGGTGGGCTCCAACGGGCTGGTCCAAGCATCCTTCCCCCAGCCAGGGCAGGAAGCCTGCCGTTCAAAGTCAGGTGACAAACATCCTCTCTGTAATATGCACACTCCACCTCTGCCCACTCTTTAATGGTATCCATGTTCAATCTGCACTTAATGCCTTTCTGTGGATTTGCTCTGGGGCGCTTTTTCCTAAGCATGGGTCATTTCATACCACTTTTGAGATTTTTTTTCTCTCTTTTTTGCTGTGTCTATATACCTCCACTATTATTATTTATTCACTATATAGGTTTGAATCTATCCACATGTTGCTCAGATAAATTTACTTGAACAGGAATCGCTAGTAAGTAAAAAAATTGGAACCGCTTTCTGAAAATCGGAAGGTACGGGGAGGGAATAAATTCTATGCAGATGAAATGATGTTATTAAACCCTATGGGGCTTCCTGGTAACGATTCTAAGCCTGAGGCCTGCTCTCTCCCTTTGTTAAAATGTAACATAGCAAGGGCAAGGATGCTGCTAAAGATGATTCTAAGCCTGAGGCCTGCTCTCTCCCTTTGTTAAAATGTAACACAGCAAGGGCAAGGATGCTGAAGATGCGCTGATACTAAACTGGGGCTTTCTGGTCACCTTAATCAGAAATATAGACGGAAGGAAATTTAACTTTGGGTGGTGAACACACAATCCAATATACATATGATGTATTATTGACTTATACACTTGAAACCTATATAATTTTATTAACAAATGTCACCCCAAGAAGTTTAATTAAAAAAAAAAAAAAGAAATATAGAAATTGGACGACTATCTCAGTACATTGCTCAGTGCAATGTTATTTAATTCCATGGCTGTGCACACCTAAATGCATCTCATGTACTACCCAAACTCATCTCAGATTCCAACAGCACCAAGCAGCCCACTTCAGGAAAGCCATTTTTAGGGAGCTTGCCTTTTGTAGACCTTTACTCGAAGCTTTGTGAAGCCTCAGATCTAGGAGACAAGCCCCGTGAGCCAGGAGGTCCCTGTGTCTCAGCGGCAAGCCCCCCGCCTTCTTTACTCTGCTTCTGATTCTGAGCCTGGGGCCCCCCTTTGACAGTACACCTGCGCCCCAGCGCCGTGGGGTCCTCTGAACTTCTAAAGCAGCACCACTGACTGGGCAGTGCTTTCTCCTCGGAGGTCCGAGTCCAGCTCCTCACGGCCCCTCTTCCAAGTTCTTGGTTTCTGGGGCCAACCTCTCCTTTTGTTCCCGCAGCCCTAGCGGTGGAGGCCGCTTCCTACGGTTCCCCTCTCTGTAGTACGGCAGTGCTCCCTTTCGGCCTTTTCACTTCTCCAACAGGTGCGTGTTCACCAAGTCCTTTGATGGAATTCTCTAGGTTGACATATCTAGTGTCACTTCTGTTCCCCGACTGGACCGTGACTAACAGGTACTTGTTTACATCTTTCTCACTAGAGGGAGCCCGTTCAGAATAGAATCATTACTGAGCACGCAAACGCCGTCTCCCGACTCTGACTCAGTCTCCCTGGAAGGAGAGCTGATGGGCCAGCACCCAAGATGCTGGCTTCGCATCACTGCCGAGGTGGGCGGGTCCCCGGGAGCCATGCCCTTGTCTGCGTCTCCCCTTTCACTCTGTATTGATTCAGACCCTTTTCAGGATCTAGCCATATTTTTCTTTCTCTCACAGACAACTGAAAACATGCCGCTGCTAAGATTTTGAATCAGAGGAAAATAGGAATCTCACTTGGACCTCCAGGGCTAAACCCCATAATAGCTCAACAGAACTTTCATCAGAAGTCTATCCACTGGTGTCACTGGGTGCTAGGTCTACTAAGGAGCAAGCGGAACTGCGACATATGCTCCTGTTGGTTCTGGCATATTTTGCTTCCTTAGGAACTTGGTGGAGATGGGAGTTATATCATTTTCTATTGCTGCATATCAAACCACCCCCAAACCTAGTAGCTTGAAACAACAAGCATTTATTTGCTCATAGTTCTGTGGACTGGCAGTGGGGATGGCTTATTTCTGTTCCATGTGCTGTCATCTGGGCTCATTCATGGGTCTGTGTTCAGTTACTGGGTCAACCAAGGGCTGGCTGGCCCTGGATGCCTGGTGACTGGCCGGGGTGATGGGGGCGACTGGGCCCATGCCTCTCTCCATCCAGCTAGTTAGTTTGAATGTTTTAATACAGCAGCCAAGTCTGAAGAGCAGCAAGAAAAACAGAGCAAGTCCTAATGGGAAGTGATTTTAATGCCTTTGCTATCATGCCATTGGCCCAAACGAACCAACTGACATGACCAAGCCCAGAGTAAATGCGGGAAGAACATGGGATCTCATGCCTTGGATGATCTGGGGCCATGTTTGCCTCTCTGGTTTTATCTCCAGCTAGCTTCGGCCTCCCTACCAAATCTCCTTCCAGCCTCCTTTGTGCCTTACTCCAACACTATCTTATGAGCTAGACTTCCAGAGCTGATTGCATTTCTTTTCATTTCTGTGTTTCTTTGCAACCCCAGGCCTTTGCACATGAAATCTCCCCAGCCTTGGACTTTTTTTCACTATCACCACCCCTCTTCTGCTTCTCATGACCAACTGCTGATCATCCTTCAGCTTTAGTTAAAAATTCCAACTAGAAGCTTTCTGCCAATCCTCCAAGACTGTGTAAACTGTTCCTAAGATGTGTTTCCATGGCACCTGGCTCTTGTCTTATTATATGATATATGGAACCCATCAGACTGTGTGAGCTTTGTAAGTATTGAAACCAAGCACATTGGACCAGGAGACAGTTCCATTTCTGTGAATGTAGCCCACCAAATTTGTTTTCTTTAAACTTCCCAAGAAAAGAGTTCTCTAGAAGAAAGTAGTCTGTTTGCCTCGTGCATTAAGATGGTATGAGAGCTGGGCAAGCCCAAGATATCGACACATGGAATTTTTCCATCCTTTCCGACTATATGTTTGTTTAATATGCTCTATAATTGGTCTTCCTGAATTTGAATAGTCCTCCTTAGAAAGCAGTTTATCTACCAAACACAGCCATTCTATCATGCTCCCCGGGGGTGTTACTGGGGTAGAGAAGAGAAGATTTAACTGCTAACATATAAAGATTTTTTCCCACCTTACAAAGATCTTATATCTGTGGATATAAATGGGAAAAATGGCTAACTGGAAAATTTGATGATGTTTTTTGTGCTATGTGCAACTCAAACACCTTAGGTAAAATCTCTATCTTTGAATGTCTTTGTAGTTTGATTTGAGAGTTACAATCGGCTAAAGATGAGTACCTCTTAAGAGCAGAGACTGCCTAGGGGGTTGGCCCAGGAAATGCACGGGCTGTGGATCTTCCTGGTCACACTATTCTCCTGCATAAAATCCACATCCTTCTTTCCTACTCAACGATGCGCCTCCTAGAAGCAAGAACCATTCTTTTTTTGCATCCGCAGTTCGCTTTCCATCACTTTCACGTTAAATCCAAGTTCTTCAGATAAGGACATAGGGCCTCCAAGATTTGATTTACTTCTCAATTCTTTTATTCCTCCAAAGCATTGTTAACTTCGTCGTTACCAGAATGCGCCTTACTCTTCCACGCCCTCATGCCTTCACGCCTGATGTTCCCGCTCTCTGCAATAACTAATGTCACCAAGCAAATTTAAGCTTTCCTTTAAGCCTCGGCTTAAGTATCTTTGTCTTTGAATTAATTCCAGATTCTCATTGTTCCCCAGGCCCACTGAGTCATTCATTCTTCTTTGTAATACCTGCATTACAACATCCATCACAGTGTGGTGTAGTTACCTCTTTTAAAGAATGATCATTCCAAAGGTATTCAGAGCAAAAGATGATAGTAAGTATATTATTCCAAAGTATATTGGCCCCCATCTGTTAATATTCTACAGATGGAACCCTGACCCCATCTATGTGCCTCTCTCTGCCCGTTAGCCAGTGTGCTTCCTGCTGAATCTGTGTATGTGAATGGATAAATTAAGAAATGAAACATTTATTCCTGAGGTCTCCCAAGGAAGACTGCTCCCCTTTCTGCCCACATTCTCTTGGCTCTCACATACTGAGGCTGAATCCCTTCATGGCCAAATTAACTGTACACTTGACATCCCTATCACTGCCTGATGAGTCCTATGCTTTTGTCTTCCTAGGCCGGAACCAGTGCTGCTGAAGATGGTTGGCCGCCACGGTGCCAAGGGCCCCCTCTCTGAGTCACAAACTCTCCCTGCAAGAGGCCGAATTAAGCCTCTGGCATAATTCTTCAATGTACGCTTCTTTATTGAATCAGCAGATGTTCTTCAGCCCCCTGCTTGTCCTCTTTCTCACTGTGCAGTGAAAGCCTTCCCAAAGGGTGAAACTCGATCGCTGGGACGGTTCTCATTTATCAGACACCTGCATCATTCTCTGAGGTTTTTTCCCTAGTTCCACAAAACAGATTCGATGCTCTCCCTAGGGGACGGCGCCGTGCTGGAGAGCTCATCCTGGCTTCTGGGCACCTCCCTTAGCTTTCTGCTTTCTCCTCCCTTTCCAGCCATTTCTCATTCAGCTCACTTGGCTTAATTCTTGCATTTCTCTTGAATGCTTTTGTCACACACAGAGGTCTACCTCTCTCACTGGACAGGGGGCTTCGGAGGAATAGGAACGATTTTTTTGTCATCTTTATGGAATTTGGCATAGCACTGGCCAAAAGAAGGTATTTAATAATTATTTGTTTAATGAACAACTGTCTTAATACCTGGCATTTCATTGTAATAATAACTATAATATTAATGCTACCTATAACGTAGTGAGCACTGACACACATACATTATGTCACTTAATTCTCCCCCAAATCCTGAGTGGTCATATTATTTTCTCCATTTTTCAAATGAAGGATCTGTGACTTGCCCAGAGTCACACAATTTAGAAATAGCATCCAGCTGAGATTTGATCAAAAACCCGACTTCGAATCACATCCACAGAATGACTATGTGAATGGTTGCATTTTGAAGTAAATAAACAATAAGTGGAGGCTAAGTGTGCAGTGACGACACGCTCATACCATACCCACAAATGCTGTAACGCTGCACAGCCCTTATGAGCTGCAGGTGCCTGGGGTCTGAGAGGCAAGAAGCCTCCAAGTGATTGCTCAGCTGATGAAGAAAACTGAGGACTAGGGTGAGTGAGGAGGAGAGAAGACAGGGGAAGAAGTTGACAGTCTCACTCTGTTCTGTTCATCTCTTTTGAGCTTGACGTATATTTTTCTCCAATCCAAAAGGAAATAAAACAGAAGCCTCTTTTGCCTCCCTCTGCTCTTCCAAAACTCTCAATCTCTTTCCCACAGGTCCACGAAACCATCAAATATCCATTGAGGTGGAAAAAAACAAGAAGTTCTTTATAGTTCAAGTCACAAACCTGGGAGCCTCTCTGGGGACTGCTCTTTCAAATAGAAGACTTGATCTGTCACCTCAGTAATTACACTGCCTTCCACTAACTCCCCGGTGCCTGCAGCAGACTTCACTGTCACTGGAAGAGGTGACCCAAGACCAGGGGAGCCTCCGCTTATCGACGCAGGCCAGCAGGGCCTAGAGTCCTCTTCTGCCAGTGGATTTTGCATGTGCTGTCAAGACAAGGGCTGGAAGGGGTCCTGAGCTTCTCATGGCCCCTGAGCTTCTCATGGCCCCTGTGCTGCAGGACTTCGGGACTTCCCACAGAGGCTGGAACATGCCACGCCCTCTTCGGTCTGTGTGTGTGTGGGTGGGGGGAGGGGGGCTTTCGCACTTCCTGCTCTCTTACCCTGTGTGCTTCCCTGATCCCCTCACCTAAGCCATTCCAACTGGACTTGTGGTCTCAGCTGAAATATCACTTCTTCCAGGTCGTCTCCCCCGACCCTGAGATTTCGTCCGAATTCTGGTGTGGTTAAGAGAGTGGGCACTGGGCTCCCTAGGCCTGGAGTTGAAGCCGCAGCTGCCAGGGACTGGCCTTGGGCTTTGGGCAAGTTATTCCACCTCTCCGTGCATCAGTGTCCCCTGGGAGAGTGATGTCATGGGCATTGACCACGTTGTGGCATAGAACTCACAGAAAACAGTCTGCTATATAATAAGAACCCCATAACCGTCAGTTATTGTCATGATGACTATGATTTTCCTCTATTGCATTCTTGACACTTGGAGTTATTTGTTCAATATCTGCATTTGCCCCTAGACTTCAAGATCCAAGAGCTTCAGCAAGTGTCTGTCTTCGTTACTGCTAAATGATGACTGCTTAACAGGGCACGTCAAAGACCGAACAGATTTTGAATAATGAGTGAATCGATCAATGAATTTAACATCTTCAACAAACACTAAAGTGACACCAGACCCCTCCAAGAATATCTATATCTATCATGTTTTCTTTTAAAAGCCCAGGGCCAACCACAATTTGGGCGTCTAACAGACATGAAATAAATATCTTTTGGATGAGCAAATGAAGCTTTTGGGGGGAGGAAGTGGAAGGATAATAGAAGTACAAACTGCAATTGCCAAGCACGTGCAAAAATGCCAGAAAATGTTCTTGCAAACACTTCACATCCAATGAGAGTCACCTGTGATAAAAGGGCTTGCCATGTAGCAGCCCGCGAAAACACAGAAAAGAAGCTCAGTCGTGGCAGCCAAGTTAATCCGTTGCAGACAAGTTAAGCCAGTTTGCATTGTGGGGGAAAAAGCAAAATACTCACTGCTTAGATCAATGAAGTTTTATTTCTGCTCTTGTTATCTATGCAGTACTGATCTACAGGGAAGCTCTGCTCTCCGGAATCCCCTAGGCACCAAGCTACAGAGGCTCAACCATCTTATAATGTTGCCATGTCAACACAAGACTTCAGTCTTTCTAGCAGCAAAGGAAAGAGCTCAGAGAATCACACACCCAGCAGTTCAGGGAAAGGAATCAAATCTTGGGCTCTGACCTGAGTCGGTGCCACTGGATCTGAATCTTTTGTACAATTCCTAGAAGGTGAAAGTTTTGGGAAATAGAGTGGAACTGAAAATGCATTATCTTAACAGCTGGTACCAGAATATTTTTTTTTTTTTAATGAAATAAACTGTCTTTTTTAAAGAGAAATACCTTAGTAAGTTTTTTGGAGTAGAAGAAGGTGGGCCTCTGAAAACACCGATGACAGCAGAAGCTATGACAACAAAGAAAAAAATAAGCCATTCTGCATGAGATGAAAGAGAAGACTAGAAAGGAGAGGACCCCTCTTTTGTTCCTAGGAAGGGAAAGATGGTTAAGGGAGTGATATGCTTGAGATATAAACCATGCCCCGACTCTCCTCTCGTACATACATGTCTTCAGCAAAGTCGAGCAACACATGGAGGGTTTAAAAAGAGCCTACTGTGTCCGAGTGTATGTGTGTGTAGGAAGCTGAGTTCTTAGGCGGGTTGAGCGTGTATGCGGCTGA
>NW_011888797.1:8282035-8284047 GCF_000151845.1 Pteropus vampyrus | reverse complement strand
GCAGACAAGTTAAGCCAGTTTGCATTGTGGGGGAAAAAGCAAAATACTCACTGCTTAGATCAATGAAGTTTTATTTCTGCTCTTGTTATCTATGCAGTACTGATCTACAGGGAAGCTCTGCTCTCCGGAATCCCCTAGGCACCAAGCTACAGAGGCTCAACCATCTTATAATGTTGCCATGTCAACACAAGACTTCAGTCTTTCTAGCAGCAAAGGAAAGAGCTCAGAGAATCACACACCCAGCAGTTCAGGGAAAGGAATCAAATCTTGGGCTCTGACCTGAGTCGGTGCCACTGGATCTGAATCTTTTGTACAATTCCTAGAAGGTAAAAGTTTTGGGAAATAGAGTGGAACTGAAAATGCATTATCTTAACAGCTGGTACCAGAATATTTTTTTTTTTTTAATGAAATAAACTGTCTTTTTTAAAGAGAAATACCTTAGTAAGTTTTTTGGAGTAGAAGAAGGTGGGCCTCTGAAAACACCGATGACAGCAGAAGCTATGACAACAAAGAAAAAAATAAGCCATTCTGCATGAGATGAAAGAGAAGACTAGAAAGGAGAGGACCCCTCTTTTGTTCCTAGGAAGGGAAAGATGGTTAAGGGAGTGATATGCTTGAGATATAAACCATGCCCCGACTCTCCTCTCGTACATACATGTCTTCAGCAAAGTCGAGCAACACATGGAGGGTTTAAAAAGAGCCTACTGTGTCCGAGTGTATGTGTGTGTAGGAAGCTGAGTTCTTAGGCGGGTTGAGCGTGTATGCGGCTGAGCTGCCGTGCACTAGAGGGTGAGATTTCCTGTAAAGCAAAGCGAGGAAGCCAAAGCCCGGGGCCGAAGACTGCGAAGGGAAATGTAAAGGCCCTGGGAACACGAGACAATGCTTTGAACCTCCAGGGCCTTGGATGGAAGCCAAATACATCTCATTTAGATCACAAGAGGTGGGAAGACTTTGGCTGGAGTCTGAGGGACCTGCAAATGAAACACTCATAAAAGCATCACTGCCCTAATGCCTTGCAGTGGTAAAAACTGCGTGCTAAAAATAAAAGCATTCACAGGAAGAACGGGTTGGGGAAGACCGTTCAAAACTGCTTGTAATGAGAGCACTCAGAAAACAACTACCGCAGTATAAATACCGACAAGGCTGACTTTGCACCAGCAAGTGCGCCTAGACCACAGCCAACCCACAGCAGCTTTTACACCTTGGGCCTTATGTCTCATTTGACTAATAATTTCATTAGAATTAAAAATACTACCCAGAGTGTAGCCTTCTTCCCGAATCCACTGCTTTAATATGGGAGGAAAGCCTTCCCAGATTCTCTAGAAGCTTAACATGTGGAAAGCGCAGTAATTTTCAAAGCCATCAAACTAGCCATTGCATGTACTAAAGAAAGACATGTTGTCTTCTGTTGCAGGGTCTTCAATTACTGGAACACTTGCTCCTGGGCACATCAAAGCATTAGTGTGTTGGGAAAACTTGTGAATGCACTTCTGTATGACACAGACATCAAGGCCCTCTTAACTGATCACGTGAGATGAAATGTGTTGAGATCTCAGGCAGAAAGCCAGAGGATCCATGAAACATCATGGGAAAACTCATCAGAGCCTCTGGCACTCAAATGTTCTGTTACTCTTTCAAGATTGAGTTTTGTCTTAGAAATGTAATTATATTTTCAGAAATTCTTCATTGTCGCATATTCGTTTTTATTCATTTATTCTTTCATTAAATATATATTAAGTGGTTGCCGTGTTTAAGTGGAGAATACGAGGCATGAATATTTATTAATATATATTTGTTTTCTAGGCTATCTCTGTCTGTCAATTTTGAAATCATTTAAGTCAAATGCTTTCCTCTCTATCCTAATGGTTTAAGTCATGGCCTGGCATAGAACAGGTCTCTGTAAAGCCTGTTGAATGAATGCACAAAACTACAACTTACTTATTCAGCAGTTAAAAGCACATGCTCCAGATCCAGAAAGAGCCAAATCTGCATCCTTGTTCTACCACACAGCT
>NW_011888797.1:8271735-8277750 GCF_000151845.1 Pteropus vampyrus | reverse complement strand
AAAAAACAATGCTGCAATGAACATTCTTTACATGCCTCTTAGTACTCATAAAAATGTATTTATGAAGAGTATAATCCTAGTTACAGAATGTTGGCTAATAGGGCAAGCACATGTTCAACTTAGTGCCAAGCTGTTTATCAGAACAGTTTTTCTAATTTCCACTCCCTCTGTGGATGAATATGTATTCCTATTGTTTCATACCTTTTAAACTTTTTCAATTTAATAAAGTTATTTTGCCTTTCTTTGATCAATAATGAGGTTAAGATCTCTCTGTCATGTATTTGTTGGCCAGTCCTGTTCCTGGTTTTGTCTTTTGCTCATTTTCTATTTTGTGGTTTGTCTTTTCATCTTGTTTCCTAAGCATTCACTATACATTCTGGATACTAATCCTTTCCTGGTTATATACATATTGAAAATATCTACTCCAACACTGTGGCATGTATTTGTGGTGTCTTGTGATGAGTAGATATTCTGAAAATTAATGCAGTCAAAATGAATGCAAACTTTTCCATATGGGTTGCACACTTTGGTATCTTGTTAAAAAATCCTACCCTTTCCGAGACTGAAGACATTGTCTTACACTGTCTTCCAACAATTTAAAAATTTTTCTTTTACATTTATATCTTAGATCCATCTGGAAGCGATTTTTATGTGCGATGTGTGGAAAAGATCCATTACTATTTTTTTTCATATGAATTTCTACTTATCAACTATTGAAAAACAGGCCATCGCTTCCATTGCTATGAAACATCAGCTCCATCATGTGTCACGACTCATTTTAGGTGAAGGTATGTTTTTATGCCTCTTTTTGCACCAGTGGGCCAACTATTACTGAAAATGGCTTTATAACTAAACAGTCTCACTATCTGTCAGGGTGAGTCTCTTTGACTAGTTCTCCTTCGTTGGCAGTGTCTTGACTATTAATTGGCTCGTGGTTCTCCTTTATGACTATTCAAATTGAGTTCCATAAAAATTCTTGGAATACTGACTGGAATTCTGGCGAATTTAGACATGAATTTGGAAGAAATTGACATATTTATGACATTGAGTTTTACTGTTATTAGCATAGTATCTCTTTCTTAGTATTTGAATCTTCTTTTATGCCTTTCCTAGAACAGTTTATACGTTTTACTATAAAAATTTTTAAGCGATTTCTCTTAGAAGTATTTTTGGTGATTTTCATTTTTTGTAAATGTTATTTGTTATTGCATTTTCAACTTGACTGCTGCTAATGTATTAAAATGTAATTGATTTTTGCATATTGATACTTTATCTGGAAAATTCCCTTTGCTAAAATTATTTGCTAAAATTTCTAATGCATTATAACCATTTTCGATAGATTCTTAAATTTTTGATATAGAAAATCTCATCTTCAAGCAACAACACTTTGATTCTTTGTTTTCACTGTATTTATCTTTCCTTTTCTTGTCTTATTTTACTGAATAGAAATTTCCAATAAACTACTGAAAATAACCGGTGATTTTTGTTTTTCCTGATTGTAAAGGAAACGTATTAAATATTTTATGACTGAGTATGATGTTTGCTGCAGGGTTTTGTGTATATGCCGGAGTAATTTTTTTTTGAATTCCAAGTCTGAGAAGAATTTTAATGTTATCATGAATGGTAGCGATATTCTGATACATTCATTTTTTTAATCCACTGAGGTGATCATTTATTAATATTTTTTAACTTGGAATGTAATACTTATAATAATAAATTTTTCTGATTTTAAACCAATCAGGCATCCTTGGAAAAAAACTTAATTTGGTCATGTTATACTATTATTTTATGTATTGTTTGATTTAGAGTATGTGCTTATATTCGGTAGTAAGATTGCTCTATAATTTTTTTATTTTTACAGCATGGTACAGTCGTGATGTCTACATTATAGAAGACTTAAAGAGTTGAAAGAATTTTAATTATTTTATTTTACTTTTTAAAAAAATTATTTTAAATTTACACGTAGTAAAATTCATTCCTTTTGATGCACATTTGGTTTGGTTTATTTTTTCTATAGATGTGCAGTGGTATCTCAACCAATAATTAATGATGTTGAATATTTTTCCACGTACCATCTGTGTATCTTTTTTAGTAAAGCATTGGGTCAGATTTTTTGCTCATTTTAAAAACTAGGTTATTTGTTTTCTTATTGTTGAGTTCTAAAAATTCTTTGTATATTCCATACAAGTCCTTTACCAGATAGATGATTTACAAATGTTTTCTCACCCTTACAGTATTGATGATTCTTCAAGTTTGACTTCCTGCCCCACCTGGCCTGCTATTAATAATTTTTCAGGATCCTCCAGTAGTTGATTATTGGTTTTTTTTTGGTATAGAATTTTCAGTTGTAATCAGCTAGAAAGATAGGCTACAAAGAACTAATTCCGTTTCAGTTGACACAAAAAGTCAGTAATTTTTTTTATACTCAAAAGGTTTCTATGAAATACTGGAAAGATCAGTCCCTTTATGTTGTTTAGAATTCTCATGTAAGACCTTTTGATTCTCTGTGGGTAGATTTTAACTATCCACATATTTTGGAATAATTATAAGATCATTCAGTTTTTCTGTTTCTCCTTCAGTCAGTTTAGTAACATACATTTTGGGGGAATTTTTGATTTCACTTAAGTTTTTATTGTATCAACATAAAGTAATAATATTCTCCTTTATTATTTTATTTCTAGTCGTGGCTCTCTTTTGTTACAGTATTGTTTATTTCTTCTTCCTCTTTTTGGGGGGGATATGTCAACTTGCTAGAGGTTGATAATTACTGAATTATTTACAGATAGTATATCTTCTTTTTCATACATTTGCATTCTATTTAATCTCTTCCTGTTTTTTTTATTATTTTCTTCCTTTTACTTTCTTTGGATTTTTGTACTTGTTCTATTTATTAACTTCTATAGTTGGATGCTTATTTATTTCCATCTGTCCTAGATGATAAGCATTGAAAGCTCTGCTTCCCCTCTAAGTAATGCTCAAGTTTTATTCCCCATGAATATAGGTTTGTAGTTAAGAATTTTTAGGATAGACTCTTATATTTCTAATAGTTTATCTCATAGGGAAAAAAAAATTAGCCTTTCTTTCGAGGCTTTTCTAGTTTCCGGTCCACTGTGCTGTTGGCCTCTTCCTCCAGGAGAGTCCCTCGTGTATGCCATGCCTGAGCCTCAACCTGTATCCAGAATGGCAGAACCCTCAGGGCATTAGTGGCTGAGAACTGTTAGTTCACCTAGAAAAGGCTCTTTTCTCTCTGGAATTTTCATTCATCTCTTCCTCTTCAGGTTCACAGCCCACTCTCTCAGATGTCTTTAAAAATGTGAGTTTTGTAACTTACTAAATTTTTTTTTTTTCTGGAATGTGAGTCTGCTACAACCTACTATATATTACTTAGAAGTAAAAGTCCTCTTTGGGCATTTTAAAACTATTTTTTATATCCTGTGACTCATAAATTTATAACTCTAGTTCTAAGCACTCCCCTGAACCCTTGAATTGATATATTCAACTGCCCTGAGACCCATTCAACTGACCTGAAACGTCCTACTTACAGTTCTAACTCAGAGCACCCAAAGCTGGATGCATCATGTACTGCCTCTCATATCAGTTCAATCCCCTCATGCTCCCTGCCTCAGTTGATGACATCGCCATCTCTCCAATCATCCAAGCTGTTTCTGTAAACATTTGCCATACCACACAGTGCTAACGTGAATTGCTATCTGCTTACTTTATATCTGTAACCACAAAGATTGATTAATGGATAAAAACTTGACTCTAGATGAGCCAATCCAAATTTTTCCCTAGAAATTTCATGTCTAGACCTAGAACAAAAGGGTCTTTTCCATTTGGAAAGACATGTGCCTATAGCTATTTGAGACCATGGTTCCGATCTCATGAGTAATATTGATATGAAGAGAGTAAGCAAAGATGAAAAAGAGCGAAAGAGATAATCCTATTAGCATTTGTGTCTATTTTTCTAGCTGTTCATGTTTTTCCCTAGGCTGGGAAATTTCTATAGTCTCAGCTAGTACAAATTAGGTTTCTGTCATATACAACCCTTAGAGCTCTGATTATTCTATGAACTTTACCATCATTGAGTGTTGCATACTTCGGAGAGGGGACAGTGCACTTCTGCATAGGGTCATCTATGAAGTCCTTATGGAGGACAGAAATAAACAATATCCTGGGAGGCGGCAACAAACAGAAACAGTAATGATAGCTCAAGTTAACTGAACACTCACTATTTGCCTGGCACTGTTCTTAGTGCCTTGCATGTATTAACCACATAAATCCTTAAAATAACCCTATGAGGCAGGTACTATTATTCTCCCCATTATACAGATGAGAAACTGAGGCACGAAGAGATTAAATAATGGCCAAGATGGCACAGGTAGTCAGCACCCAGGCGTAACTACACACACAGGCAGTCGGCTCTTCTCTTAGCCACTATGCTACACTGCCCCCTGATGGCCAATCAGGCATTGCAGCTGGAGCACATCACATGGCAAGAGCATGATCATGTGCAAGTTCATGGTAATGAGAACTCCCTCCCGTTTGTCTGGAGTAAACGTCCCTACAGAAAAGATGTGTAAGGTAAGGCTGGAAAGTTCGCTTGTAGGTCACACGTAAAAGCCTTTCAATGCCATGAGAGTCTTTTCTTGAGATTAATGCTGCTAAATCATGATAGGTCCACAATGCAGAAATCAGTCTTCAGAGTCACCAGGCACAACTGTTGAAGTTGTGCACTACACACAGGCAGCTAGCTGCAGGGCCTGCTTGGGGCTGAAATCCAGCCTGTGCATCTCTCCAAACCAGAGACCCTGGCATAAGAAGTAGCCATCTGCAGATTGTACTCTTTAAAAATAAATAAATAAATAGATAGATAGATAGATAGATAGATAAATAAATAACTGCACAAAGTACTGTATTAACTAGCAGCAACCAACCTATCTTTTCTGCAGGGTTGTCTGACGTTAAGAAAGTAGGAAACCTTTCACAGAAACCATTATTGAGAGCATCCCCAGTTACAGGCAATGAACTGGTTGTTTGTTCTAATCTTTACACAATCCAGAGTGGTTATGACCATAATTTTGTACAAAGAAGACAAGGCAACGAGAAGCTATGTCAGTCGCTCAAGGCAGCAGAGCAAACATTCAAATCCAGATCAGTCTCCAAACAGCAGTGATGTTCAGTCCCTTCCACCCTACCCCTTCGACATCAAAAATAACACAAAATTTCCACCTGGGAGCTCCATGCCATTAACATGCCAGTGCCAGGAGAAAGCCAGCCAGCTGGTTTGATCAACCACATTTCGGACCAAAGACCTCACCAAAACCTCCCAGTGGCCAAAGAGGAGTTAAGAAAGTCAGCTTCTGGGTTAGAACAGCAGGTACAGATGGAGTGGACTGCCATTTGCCTTGAATCCCACCAGGAGATAAAGCATGGAAGACAGGTGAGCCGTGTTCCTGGCAGCGGACGAGAGTGAGAATGGAATCTATTCTCAGCTGCCAACTCGCACCTCTCCTTCAGGTGAACAAGTGTATTATTGTTGAATTTGCAGCTACGGACATGCCAGTTACGGGTCAAAACCCTTTCTGCTTTAGCCCCGACTCAGTCAGAATTGGAAGAGAAGGGTTTTTTTTTTTTTTTTTTTTAAGATACTCTTTAGCCATTGTTCTGCAAAATGAATCTTAACTTACTGTGACTTGTGTGTGAGGACTGGTCGGGGAAGTCCTCTGAGGTTTCTCTCCGGCAAGTGAGAAAGGCATCTCCTCCACTTCCGCCCCCTGCTCTTTAACTGGTACCATTTTCAAATAGAGGGTTTTTTCCCCTGGAGTTGTTTAAAATGTCAAACATTGAGCGCGGCCTTCGAAGAATCCTGGTTGAGGGCACAGGATCTGAGCTGAAGGAAAGGAAAAAGGAATGATTTTGAATTAAGGAACTTACTTTGAAGAGATGCTACACTGAGACCTGGAGAATGGATGAGGAGTCAGAAAACTCAGAGATTTATTTAAGGGATAAGAA
>NW_011888797.1:8255904-8270540 GCF_000151845.1 Pteropus vampyrus | reverse complement strand
AGGTCAGAAGCCCAGGTAATTACTTCACTGAGGTCTTCAGGTCTCCATCCTAGTTATCAAGGTCAGTCCACTGGTTCCTCCATCCTAGACCAGAGGGTAGGTCTCGATGGCCTGAACCAAGCTACCTTTTCTATGAACCGCATTCTGGTTCCTGCCTGGGACCTTCAGGATGAGGCTTCTCTCAAGAAGAGGCAGCCCCTGACCTGTCTTATCAAGCCAGACACGTGAGAAGGAAAAAAGAGAAAAATACAGATGAGAGAGAGACAAGTCCAAGACAGAACGAGGAAAGGAGCAGCAAAAAATCTCTCAAATATAAAACAAGAAATCTCCAAATAAAATGGTAGCCAAATGCAACATGAAGTTGATTTTTACATCCCAAATTTCCACTCCCCTCACTCCCCCAAGATCACAGCTCGAGATGGTCTTTGACAAACAGGAAACTCTCCTTTGGAGTAAAATGAAGCCCAGGAAACCTTAAGCTCCTTTTAGAAGTCAAATTGTGGCACTATCATACAGTCTGTCTGCCAAGTAAACAGTAGGTGCACAATCAATGTCTGGCAAGGGAAGAATGACTACATTACCATTGCATGTTCTACTCAACAAAATTTTAATAGCAAGATCCAATTCAAGCCATGTCAAGTATCTGACCAAATAAAGCAAAGCTACTTTCCTTCCTTCCTTTTTTTCCCCAACCACTTAATCTTTAGATCCTGGTTAAGTTTTTGTTTTGTTTTAGAAATCTGTCTATTTAAAACATACCATTATCATTATATTCACTTTATTGAGGAGGAAGCTGAGGTTCAGGGGGTCTAGGAACTAAGTGCCAAGTAACAAAGTTGAGAGGAGAGCCAGGATTTAAACTCAGCTCTATCTCGCTTCCAAGCATTGATAGGGAGAAATGTGAACAAAATGGAAGACAAATAGGTTTCAGTTTTATCATCTTCCTCTTCCTCTAGCTTGCTGAGAAAGAACTTTGCTTTTCTATTTGCCTGGTCAATACATGCCTCTTAGAAGCTGTGTCAAGAGGGAGATAGTGTTTCCTGAAGGAGTATCTCTGTCCCATTTCTAGGAATGATGACTTCACGGCAAGACTAACATTGCATTACTATGGATTTTTTTAAACTTAATTGAAATTAACGAGTTTTGCAGCTGAACTCCCTCCTCCTAAGAATCCATCTTGTGATGCTGAAGTGCTATCAGGTGTATTGTGTTTTTCTCTTTCCTTCTGTGGGTGTGGGACGAGATGGGAGAGGACTCCGGTCTTGTCCTTTCCCCTTTCCCATCTGTCACGATAAGCCAACCTGTTCCACTTGTGGTTGAACTGATTTTTTACACCCCTGCTGATTCTTATGGAATCCACTGGTCTTTCCAAAAGACCTCTGCCAAAAATGTAAAGGCCTCGGTCGAACTCAGCATTAGCTGGCTCATCTGGACATTAGCTCAACCGAATGTGGCTGATGGTAAATCTTGGGAGGAAAAACAGAAAATGTTTACATCCTGCAAAGGCTTTTTGGTCTTTCAGATGAGTGATCCGTACACTTGTAGTTTTAAGAATTTCTGTTCTTTAAAGATAACGTTTGTGACAATATTTCGATTTCTGTATCTCGGTGAGGTAAAATATCAGTAAAACTACTGCTTGGCTAGTGTCAGTATCAATTAATATTGAGGTAGGCACACATTCACATGTACCCATGTGTAAGACACACACAGACACACACACACACACACACACACACAGAGCAGCTCTCCTCCACCCCCTTAGAATTGTGAGAGAGGAAGTCTCATTCCTATAACCTGATACGTCCTAGAACATGAACTACTACTACTCACTAATGTGACTCCCCTGCCTCTTGCTGATGCCTCCTTTCCTCCTCCCCTGGGTGCTGGGGACAGTGCCTGCTCTGACAGTGAGTTTGGGAAGAAGAACCGAGTGTGTGTACATTGGCCTCTTCCGGTCCTGCACATTCCTTGGGACTGGCCTGTGCTCAAGCATGTGGTCGTATATTTGTGAAGTCTCCACTCCTGTTGGTAAAACATTTCCAGCCCTGCCTATGTCTTTGGATAAGTCTACTTCATTCTGAAGCTGAGGATCAGGAAGCCCACGGTGACGACTCATTCAAGCCACGTTACCAAATCTAGTTTTAACCATGGCAATACCTCACTCACCGTTCACTGGATTCCTTTTTCTCTCTCAATTGGTCCAGAACACAGGTAGGGAAAGAAGTATATATTTACACCAACGACTTCAATAATTACAACTACTTCCACTTCCTAACCTGTGAGCAGACACTGGCTAAGGGAAGGGAGCAAATGCGGGCTATCATGATGGAACGCAAAGGCCCCTCTTAGAGACCAGCTGTCAAATACCCCTTCTTTTAAATATCAGGGGCAGAAGGGAATCCTGGCTTCCTTTCTGGAGTCAGCCAGGAGGGAATAAGGCCCTGCATTACTGCCAAACAGGAATAAGCCCCTTCCACACGCCCCTCATGGCATAACTGTCCTCCACTGACCCATCCTACACACCGGGCACCTGGGCAACTGGGATAATAGATAATAGTACCCTCCACCCCATGGGGTGACTGGAGGATAAAATGAGATTATAGATGGAAAGTATTTAGTTGCTGGCACCCGAAAGGTTTCTATGAAGTTTACCTAGATTTGTTCTTTCTTTGTCTTATTTTTGTTTCATGTTGCTGTTTCTGTTGTAATGATGACAACGAGGCCCAGTGAATTTGTGCCTCTTATGCAAACACTCATTCACAGCTTGGCATCTGTCCGCTTTGCATCTCGCCTGTCTTTCATCTGGTTGTTAGCGTAATGCTGAATTAGCCTAAGTGGACAGGTCTCCCTTTTATGTGAATGTCATTAGAGTCCTAATCATTATTTCAAAGTGATCATCTTTAATCAAGAGAGACAGGACCTCCGTGTGTCAGGAGCCCTCGCTCAGTCTGGCTCAGTCCTGCATTGACTGGTAAAGGTATTAACGGCACCGGCTTATAATTAATTACACCATCCTCAAAGGTCAGCTCCATTATCTCCAGCTCTATCTCTGATGTGTCTAAGGGGAGGAAAGGAGTAATGGAAAGGTGGGGGCCACACTGTGCAGTGCGAGCAGATCAGGTCAGGAGGAAGCGGTGATTTTAAGAGCGGGATGGTTCAGAGAGCTGGGAAGTACAACGGGAAGGGTACTGGCCTCTAAGTCAGGAGTTCTGCGTTCAAGTCACCTATCTGCCTGCCACTAACTAGCTGGTCAAATCGTGACAGCAGATGGAAACTAGGGTTATTGAATGCTTACTTGGCCAGACCCCTCGGTGCATGATTTTATTTCGCCTCTTTAAAATCACATCACCAGGAGGGATACATCGTTATTCCCCTCCAATCTACAAGGTGTAGAAGTTAAGCTCAGACTAGTGAATACTTACTCCAGGGCACACAGTCGGCAGATCACGAGTATGAAATTCACCTCTGGAGGCTGGCTTGCTGCACTGCATCCTTCTGTCTCCAGGATACCATGTTTCTAAACTTCAAGGTGAGGGACTGCGCCTGATCACAGTCTGTTCCTATCCTGCTCATCAACCAAAGAGAAGCCCTGTGCTATGTCCTCCATGATGCTGACTTTAATCCCGGTCAGACGAGGCATTGCCTCACCTTTTACATGCCAGGGTTATGGTGAGTTAGAGGAATCATACGTCCACTCTGCCTCAAATATAATAATAACATATAATTACATTTTATTATATTATTATATTGTCGTATGTTATTGTAATAAACAACAAAAAATATTGTTATATTTTATTATAATAAAATATATCGTGAAAATATATTGTTATATTTTATTATTAGAATAAAATAAAAACAGCTCTTTTAAAAACATTTTGATTGTGCCTATAATGGACGGAAATCACTGGGCCTTCCCAGAATCTCGCTCTTCTACAGGGAACAGTACTTTCTTTTCCCGGAGCCTCTTCTGCAATTCCCATCACGGTCTTCAAACAGGTACTCTATCTTCTTCCAAACCCCATCGCCCTGATTACATCGAGTTTGAGCCAGTCGGTCATGATACCACATCTTCTCTCCTCTCTGCATCCTCAGCGGATTGGTCCAGGGGTAAAACGAGCAAAGGAGACTCTGAAAGTGGAAGCAAAGGGTTCGAACTGTGGAACCCACGGGCGGCCGTGTCCTGTGCCAAGTGGAGCAAGCAGTGTGCACGGGACACACTGAAGCGGAGACCGAGGCAAAGGGAATCGGGTGGCGCTCGATCCCTCCCCACCCGGCTCAGCCGCGTCTCTACACTACCGGCCGTTTGTAGCTCAGCTGACATCAGGGCATCCTGAGAACAATGCTTTTTGCCTCCCTAGGTTCAGTTACTGGTAACTAAAAAATCCTAATACAATATCTATCCATTTACCTTGTGGCATGCATATATGTATATATATACACACACACACATACACATGCACATACACATATCATGTGTGTATAGATCATATTCTATATTGTATGTATACATATGTACATGTGTGTGTATATATATAACATAACTACTGTCACTGAGAATCTACTATGTGCACACATATATACATGTCAATTTTCATTCACACACGTGTGTATGTGTATATAGAGAGAACATAATTACCACTAATATGGATACATATACATATACAAATACATATACATATACATATATGTGTGTGTGTGTTTGTATGTGTGTGTGTGTGAGAGAGAGAGAGACCGATTTACCATAAACATTTTCCAATAATCCTTAGTAGGGCAGGGGCAGTTTCTTATACATTCTTGATTTCTTTCCTTACCAGTGCCCTGCTTTACTCCTAATATTGAGGAAATAAATGTCCGCTGAATAAAAAGATGTTGATTATCTCACCCATCTAATCAGATGCTGATTATCAAGCACCTACTATATCACTACAGACCATATATAATGGCTCATCGGCACAGCAACCCTGCAAAGGCAGCATGATCCTCCCACAGGCGGGAGGGTGGCTTATTCAGGATTTGCCCCCTGTTGGAGGACATATGGACTCTAATCTCTACACCTAATCGTAGGCCTGGACTGTAATTTCAAGAGGAAGATGTGAAGTGGAAATCCTGGACTTTCATGGCCAAAATACCTGAGTTCAATTCTTGGCTGTGGACCTTGGGCTAGTCACTTAATATTCATTCCATGAAATGTTCCTCTCACCATAAAAAGGCACTGAGACTCATCCTTGTCCAGATACAGTCTGAGCTTTGTGCCAGCGGGGATGTCCCTGCAGTCACACAGAGGATGGGGTGCTTCTAGAGAACAACATGGTCTCAGTGCCTCCCCTGACACCTACTCGTACAACAGGTAAGGCTGGAGAGTTTCCGGAAGATGCCACAGCGCTGCCATACAAAACGACCAGCGGAAATAGCCAGCCAGAGACCAAGCTAAAGATGCCAGAGGGAATGAAAGGAGGCTGAGTAATTAAAAGCCCCAGTGAGGATTCTATAATAAGGGGAAAGGTGAACTGTGGCCTGGTGGGCAGAAGCGATCCTGAGGCTACTCTCAAACTAGGAGAACACACAGACAGCCCCCTGGGGGACCTTTAGTGATCTGAGAGCCAGGCCTCAGTGGCCGAGCCTCTTGTGCATGCAAACACAGAAGCTGCTGACTCGTCAAATTCATTGCATAAAAGAGCATAACTGCTTACACATGGCCTGAACACTTTTAGTTGGCAAAGCACTTTCCTTATGTTGTCTCCTGTTTGATTCTTCAAGCACCCTAGAAAGCAGGCAGTTGAGATTTTACTGAAAAGGAAATCAAAGCACAGAAATTGGGTGAATTGCATGAGGTCGTATTGGCAATGAGGGTGAGCCGGGGCTAGAACTCAGGGTTTCTGATTCTAAACCCAAAGCCCTTTCTGTTCACCATCACTGTCCCCACTAGACTTGAGGACACTAGGGACTCTTGGGAGCATGTTCTGGGCTCCTTCACAGGAGACCAGCAGGCATAAGCCTAACTGCCTATATGAAGAGCAAAGAAGCTGGATACTGACAATGAACAAATATCAGGCCAGACCCAAGTGTCTTCTCATGGAATAGGAGAAATTGCTTTTAAGTATTTCCCAGATGACTCCGATGGGCAGCCAGGGTTGAGAACCACAAACGAAGACAGTGTTTGTCAAACTCTATCGTGCGGCAGAGTCACCTGAAGGATGTGTTAAAACACAGACTGCTGGGCTCCAATCCCCGAGGTTCTGATTCAGTAGTTCTAAGTGGGGCCCATTAATTTTCACCTTTAATAAATTGCCAGGTGGTTCTTATTGCTACTGCTGGTCCAGGGACCACACTTTGAGAACCACCGGGTCTTGCCTCTTTCTCCTCTTCAGTCTTCCAAGCATGGAGAGACATTTCTTGCTGATCAGCATCTCTCTCAGTGGTTAACTCTTTGGGACAGACTCTGACTCCTCCATCGTGAGGTGTGCAGTTTTTTAAAGAGAACCCCCAAAATATTAGGTTAAAGCTCTATTTCCATCTAGCTGTGCTTGAAATGAAGCTCATATCTATGATTCCTTGTACAATTTTTCAATTGATGCTGTACTTGGAAGAAGAAGAAGACAAAGATACTATTCACAGGTACTCTTCAAGTTCCAATAA
Source organism: Pteropus vampyrus (assembly GCF_000151845.1). Lineage (NCBI taxonomy): Eukaryota > Metazoa > Chordata > Mammalia > Chiroptera > Pteropodidae > Pteropus > Pteropus vampyrus. The sequence continues at coordinate 8,263,904 of NW_011888797.1, read as the reverse complement.
CAGAGAACACGATTTTCTGAACTCTGAGCCTGATGTTGTATGGGATGAAACTTCTGGGGGTCTTGGGGTGCGAGTGAGTGTATTTTGCATGTGTGGCCAAGGAAGCCGGCTGTGATAGATAGAACCACTAGCCCAGGTGCTTCGTTCCCCCACCGTAGTGTTCTGCACCTACATCCTTGCCATGGCCCTGAGGTGGGTGGACAGTGCTTCCCTTTGCCTTGACTTGACTTTGCTCAGTGGAATATTAATCAACGTGATATGATAAAGATTTAAAATATGCCTCCCTGCTGGGGTTTTCCCTCTTGTGCTTCTGAACCACCTCACATAGAAAAATCATGTCTTGAGAAGCCCTGACCCTCGGACTTTAGCCCCAAAGGGGCTACGTGGAACAGAGCTGATCTGACCAGCACTCAGACCTGAAGCACAAGCAGAGCCATCTCAGCCGATCTGTCAACATCCGAATGAGAAATACATGCTTACAATTAAATGCCACTGCATTTTGGGGTGGACTGCTATGCAGCGTTAATATAATAATCACTGACTAATACAAGAGGAACAGTAGGCATGCCAGAATGAGATTAGAAAATAAACCGAAGATTAAAAAATATTTGGAGAAATTATGAGTGTATTAGTCAGGGTTTTCTAAAGAAAGAGAAACAATATATACGAAATAAGGAATTGGCTCATGTGATTAATGAGGCTGACTAGTCCCAAGATTTGCAGTTGATAAGCTGGAGACCAGGAAGGCTGAGTTCCAGTGTGAAGGCCAGCAGACTCAAGACCTACAAAGAGCCAATGTTTCAGCTCAAGTCTGAAAGCAGGGAAGTGGGGTGTGGGAAGGTGTCGTAGCTTCAAGGCAGTCATTCAGGAGTGGTTCCCTCTTGTTCAGGGGAGGCTCAGCCTTTTTGTTCTATTCAGGCCTTCAACTGACTGGCTGGGGCCCATCCAGATTGGAAGGGCAATCTGCTTTACTCACTCTAATGATTCAAATGTTAATCTCATCCAAAAATACTCCCACAGACAAACCCAGAATAACACTGGATCACATATCTGGGAACTCCATGGCCCAGTCAAGTTGACACATAAATTTAATATTGCAATGAGCACAAATGTTCCACAAGTAAAGAAAGAATAAGACTGAATATTGAAAAACCTCATAGAATATTAAACAAGATAGAAAAGCGAAGCCCTTACTAGATACGTATAGTGAAACTGAAGCACTTTAAGGATAGGAAGAAAACATAAGTGCTTATAGAGAGAAACTACAGGTCAAGTACAAATGGATAACAATTGGCTTTTAAAGCAACACAATGTGGTGTTCAACCTCTAGCCGCTGACTGTCTGAGTCAAATTCATCTGCACCAGTACTAGTGACACATCATTGTGTAAGTTATTTAACTGCTCTGTGCCTTAGTTTCCTTTTTTATAAAAAGAGCTAATAATAACGATACCCACTTTTATTAGGTTCTGTATGAGCAGTGAATAGATTAACCTGCAGTGAGTACCTGGAATAATACCTGGCACACAGGAAGTGATATGTTATGTTTACTGGTATTATTTATATCAGAATTTTAAAATGAGCACCAGATGCTGGATGACAGTGGATAATATTTTAAAGTGTTGTGTAATGAAAATTTTGAACTTGTATTTTACATTCCACTCAACTATAAGTTAAAATTAATATATGATGCATTCTTACATGTTTGAGGTCTCACAATCTTTACCTTTAAAATGTCCTTTATGATAACAGTCAAGGAAGAAGAAATATGGCAGGAAAAGAACCAGAGAAACATGGGATTAATGGTAATAGCTCAATAAAAGTTGATGTCGCTTAAACAGTAACTAAAAATACAAGGAAAGGAAAATTATAACTATGACAGCACAGAAAGAGAATCTTCTTGCTTAAATCAATATGGTAGGGGTGCGTGACTGGGTAGGTATACAACATGAGAAATGAAATCGTACGTCCATGCAAAAATTTGTGCACAGATGTTCATAGCGGCATTATTCCTAATAGACAAAAAGTAGAAACAACACTGTCCAATGACCAACGAATGGATAAGTAATATGTGGTATCCGTATAATGGCATATTATTTAGTAATAAAAAGTAATCATACATTCTACAACATGGATGAACTTTGAAAACACTGTGCTAGGTGAAAGAAGTCAGTCACATACGTATTGGGTGATTCATTTATATGAAATGTTTAGAACAAGTGAACCTATAGAGACCAAGAGGAGATAGGTGGCTGTCTAGGGCTCAGGGGTGGAGGGTGGGACGGAATGTGAGGAGTGACTGCTAATGGGTACAGGGCTTCATTTTGGGGGTTCAGGAATATATTCTAGTATAGACTCTGGCAATGGTTGCATAATGTGTGATTGTATCGAAACTACTGAATTGCATACTTTAAAGAGGTAAATTGTATGATATGTAAATTATATCTCAAGGAAAAAAAGAAAGTTTTAGAAAATTTAAACAAAAATGCTTTGGGAATAATTAATAACAACACAGAAAAATAATTTGAGGCAAAAATCACTTCAAAAGGTCATTTTAAACTGATAAAATAGTAATTCCAGAGTTAAGATAAAAGAATCATACATTTTAAAGGTCAAAAATAAGAAAAAATATAAAAAAAATTAATGTATTAGATGAAAAATTTATAAAAGCACAATTCTTATGAAAGACTTCAATACACCTTTCTTAGCCTTTGCGAGAATAGGATATAAAAAGAAGAGAATGACAGGAGATGTAATAATTTAAACAGTATGATAAAATTAAGAACATATAAATATAATTATATTAACATCAAACAGAATACACCTTTGTAAGCATTCATGTGATGTTTACAGAATTTAATTATACAGTAGAAATTACAGAGGCCACATTCTCTGGCAGCATTGCATTAAAGCTTGAAATTAATCACAAAGTATAATCAAAACAATGTGAGAAAACCACTTGAAAATTAAACAACATTCTATTAAATAAGGATTGGTTCAAAAAAGAAATAAAAATTATAATTACGTGCTATTTAGAGAATAGCAAAAATGAGAACAATATTTATCAAAATCGATGGGAAAAGGTTATCATTTACCTAAAGTCAAATCCCTTAAAAGCTTCCACTATTAAATAGAAAATATTGTAATTAGAGTAACTAAGCATTTAATTTTTAAAAACTAACTAAAATAACACTAAAATCAACATCAAGAAAGGAAGCACTGATAATGTTAAAAATAGATATTTGTGAAATATAAATAAATAAACTAGAATTCTTCTTTAAATTCTAGAAGTAATTCCTGGTTCCTGGATTCTGAGACTATCACAACACTAGAGAGACTTCTCAGAACAACATATAAAATGCCGAATAAAATATGGGGGGCGGGGTTGAGATTTTAAATGCATGGTTTAGCTGGCTAGGAGGTAATATAAATCTTAAAAGGCCAAAAACAAAATAAAAAGAACGAATGGAGAAAGGTAAGTGAGCCTTTGTCTTCAGGACTTGTCATTGCCTGGCGACCTAGAATGTGCATTTTAAAGGATTCTATGCATGATGGGGACAAGACCCATAATCGGAAGACAAAACCTTAGACACACAGATGAAGACTCTTGCATAAAGTCAAAATCATCTAAGATGAATGCCATCTTTGGTGATCTAAAATTTCTCTCTCTCTCTCTCTCTCTCTCTCTCTCTCTCTCTCTCTCTCTCTCTCTCTCTATCTCTTTCTCACTCAGAGATAGACAAAATGGATTCTCGTCTTTTTTGTATTTGACTCAGGCTCATGTGAAAAAAAAAGCAAAAGATAAAAGATTTCACCCAGGGAATCCTTAACACCAATTTTATACTCATGTGAGTTTTAACTGCCTTGATCCCTGCCCTCAAAAATAATATTAAAAATATAGTTTAAAGTGTTCTGGAATGACAATCTTCACTGAGCTACTGGCATTAGCAAATGTATTCCTTTCTGGAGAAATGCACCTTAAATTTATACCTTGAAAACTCCCACAGATAATGTTTCACAAAACATCATCCCATAATCATAAATCACAGGACTTATGTGAGAAATTAAGCCACCATAATGCACGGCAGCAGAAACAACCAATCATACCCACAAGGATTGTAGATATAGAAATGGTCAGATAAACAATATATAATTGGATATATAATTTATTTAAAACTAAAGCAATCAAAGTGATTTACATTTCAATGCGATCCCTATCAAAATCCCAATGACTTCTTTTATTTTTTTATTTTTTGCAAAAAGAGAAAAATCCTTCCTAAAATTCACATGCAATCTTAAGGGACCCCAAATAGCCAAAATAATCTTGAAATGGAAGAATTAAGTTGGAGAACTTACACTTCTTGATTTTGAAACTTAATAACTAGCTACCAAATCAGCAGGAAAATTAAAAATAATGATTCTCAATGACTAAATAGGACTTATCCAAGAAATGCAAAGATTATTTTATTATGAGATCTATTAATGAAACGTTTCATGTGAATATGTTTAAGAAGAAAATAGGAATAACAGTTTTAACAGAGGAAGAAAAAGCAGTCAGTAACATTCCAAGTACATTCTCTAAACCCCAAATTAGTTTTGTGGGGGTAAATTAGTAATCAATTTTTTTTTTTTTAGCACAGTAAGACTTTATATCTTAAACTAACTACCAACATTATCCCTAAAGTGAAAAAACTGAAGAGAATTTCCATTAAAACCAAAGGCAAAAGCAAGCAAATAAGATGCTCGTTGTCATTTAGCATTGTTCTGAAAATTCTCAGCAATGCAATTAGCATGAAACATGAAGCGATATGACTCTTGAAAAGATGACAAAATCATCACTTTGCATAATAATGCAATTATATTCTCATAAAACGCAAGAGAATCCAGTTTTGAAACATATCTTTTAAGTTAGTTTTGTAAAGTAACTTCATAGAAGGTATTGTTTTAAATCTGTATATTTCATAAGTATCAATAATAATCCAATGAAAGAATGACAAAAAAGACATTTCACAATGGTAACCAGAACATAAAATTCTGAGGAAAAGAAAAACTTTTTGAAGAATAAATAGGATCTATGGGATACACCCCCAAATTTGCTGAAAAATAACAATGAACGTTTTTAACGTACAGGCAAAAATATTCGTGTATGAGAAATTTGTACATTCAGTCTTCTGAAATTAATTATGGACTTAATGAAATCCCAATTACATTCCTAATGGAATTTGTTTGGACTTTATTAAATCTTTAAGTCCACCTGGGGGAAAAAGAGATCATACAAACAAAGCAGATTATTAAAAAGCTACTGAGAACTTTTTTTAAAGAGTGATTAAGAGGAAATTTTCCTACAAAAAGAAATGAGTCAAAACATACAACCATCAAAATTGTGTGATAAAAGGAAAAGGAAGATCATTAGAGGTGTGTGGCTGAGAAACAGGCCTGGTTCCTGACTGAGAAGAGAAACCTCAGACATCGATGAGAAAGTGAGAGATTATTAAGAATATTTTTAGAGAGCGATTCACTACTGGGTAAAGAGAATAAAATTACAGCCTCAAGTGAACCACTAAAAACAAATTGTGTTCTGATAAAGAGTTAAACATAAAAATAAACAAATATACAAAACCTAGAAATCAGAAAACTAGGGGGTAACACGGATGAGTCTTCAACTGTCTTCAGTGGGCCAGGACCCACCAAGCCCACCTCCCTCCTCACCCCCATATCCATCCCATCGAGTCCCATGGAACCAAGGGCTAAAGCATGTCATGATGCTTCCCCATCTCTCCACCTCCGCGCCATGTCACCAGCCCAGGCTACTCACCCCTGGGCCACTAAAGTTGTCTCCATGGGTCTTCTGGTTTTGCACCCTGCCCGGCCATTCCTCGCCTAGTAGCCGAAGTGACTTTCATCACACACAGATTAACTGCATCACTGTTCTGCTTGCTTCTCTTTCTGACTATCAGTTGTACTTAGAATACATTCCGAAGCCTAAAAACTCATGTTTTCTGATTCCTCGCCACTTCTCTCCAATCCCAGTTTTGCTCCCCTCCCCTCCCCACCTCCCTCAATCTGCTGCTCCAGCTACATCACCTTCCATCAGTTTCTCGAAAGTAAAAAAAAAAAGGGAAAAAAACAAAAACAGGCAGCGAAAGAAATAACTAAAAGATTGACCGATCTGATTACCTAAAACTTTAAACCCTCTCTACATAAAAATCATCATTTAAAAAAAAATCATGAATTCCTTTCATCATGAAGAAAGATGATGAACAAGAGAAAGATATGCAACAAATAACTAGACGAAGATTCAAATACACTGCGATTTAACAAGACTTTTCAAATTAGTGAGATAAGAACAAACATTCAGATTGGAACCTGGGTCTGGAATAGCCCAGGCAATTCACCAAATAAATGCTTAAGACAGGGAGGTAAACATGTGAAAGAGTTTCTTCTTTAACCAAAGAAATGAAAGTTTGAACTACCAGATAGCATTTTTCACCTACTTCTTTGATAAATACATATTTTTTCCTTTTAAAAATGTTTTATTGAGTAAATGCAGTAAAGTATGTACATGTTCAGCATACAGCTGGCTTCCTTTTTACATATTTTTTAATCCATAAAACCACACCCAGATCAGGTTATAAAACATTTACAGACCCCCAGAAGCTTCTCTCGAGCCTTTCTTAGTTAATAACCCCCCCTCACAAAAATAACCACCATTCTGACTTCTATCTCTACAGTTGCGTTTGGTCTGTTCTTGAACTTGATAAAAAAAAAAATGGAATTTTACAGAATGTACCTTTTGTGCATCTGTCTTGTTTGGCTCAACAAAATACCACGTAGTTGCAATTATCACAAATGGTCTCTTGAGGTTTTCTTTATAAACTTGCTGTGTGGCACCCCATTGTATGGCCTCTATTCTCCTGTGGAAGGACATGAGGACTGTTCCACTATGGCCCTAATACAGATATGTCTGCCAGGAACATTCTCGTACATGTCTTTAAAGAGCATGTATGTTTATTTCTCTTCGATACAAACCTTGGAGTGGATGGCCTGGGTCATAGATTTGGCATAGATAATGTCAAACAGTTTTTCAAAGTTATTATACCAATACTTGGTGCTCGGCCCTTTTGAAATGAAGACTGGTGCTCTTTCTAGTCATAGAGAGTGAAGGTGAAATGCTCCTTTCTCTTTTTCCTCCTTCCTCCCCTGCTTCCATCCTTCTTTCCTTCCTTTTATCTTCATTTCTCTCTCCTCATCCCCTCTCTGTCCGTTAATCTCCTACTCCACTCTCCCCAGCCCCAGCCCCTTCCCTCCTCTTCCCACACCATTTCAGACCACGTACAGCTGGAAGATGCTTCTGGCCTGAGCGAGCCTGTAAACCAGCTTCCAAGCTCCTTGCATCAGCAGCTGCCTAATGAGAGGCACAATCTGCGGTCCAGTGAGGTCTCCACCAGCCTTATGTGTCTCGTGGAGCTGTGCTTCTGCCAGCAATTACCTCCGGCCTCCAGTTAACAGAAGGGGTAGAACATCTGTATCAAGAGCGATGAGCAAGCCCTTGCCCGGATTCCTCTGGACCTGGAGTGTGCAGCAGGAGCCGGCAGGGACACTCAGTAAGCCGGCCATCATTACTTACTCCCTGACAGCTCCTCAGCTCCTCCTCTGGTCTGATTCCCTTGCCTAGGGGAGATAACTTAGTTTCTGCTTCCGGAACCAGGTCTCTGGCCAGTACTTATTATTTAAATGGGAGAATAGGGAGAAAATGCGGCGTGGAACGCAGATTCTGAAACAGAAGGATGCTGAGGCATGCTGCAAAGGTAGTTGGGTCCCGATGATGAGAAGGCTCAAGTCTCCAACAGCTTCCCTTTTCCAGTGGGGAGATGAAGGGTTCTCTTACAATTACATCCCTCTCACTCACAATTCAATATTCACGTATTTAACTCTCTCCTCTGCACCTGCCATGTGCCAGGTAGCGGGAATTCAACGGTGAGGAAAACAAAAGTGATCCTTA
>NW_011888797.1:8252160-8254419 GCF_000151845.1 Pteropus vampyrus | reverse complement strand
TGGAAGGAAACACTCCAAATATGGAGACAAACTGCCTCCGCATATTGGGATTTGGGATGATTTTTATTTCTTTCTTCAGACTTTTCTCTATTTTCTAAACTTTCTAAAACTGACATGTATTATTGCCATAATCAGAGAGGAAACAGGAGAAGTCTTTCCCTCGCTCCCTCCTCCTCTCTCTCTCTCCTTCCTTCGTCTCGTGTTTTCATTCAGGTTTGTAAATTGCAGGATGCCTTCACTGAACACAAGCTCCTGAAATTCTACCTCCTGCGCTTCAAGCTGCGTTCTTGTTCCCTTCTAACTGCCGTGAGCGGCCGCTATCATCATCACCAGCTTCCTCCCCCGTCGCCTGGAGACCGCGAGTGAGAGGGGGTTTCTCGGGGCTGCTCGGATCTCAATTAAGCCAGGAGGAGGGAGAGAGACAACTGGGACAGAAAGATTGAAGATGCCACAGAGCCGGTCCCGCAATTTTGTGTGTTTTGACAAGAGTAATTTAGTTCTAATTACTGACAATAATTATGTCCCAGCCCACAGTGGGAAGCTGTCGTGTTGCGGCCACTGTGGATTCCAAGGGTCTCCGCTTGGACGGTGCCTCTTCGGAAGCGGTTTGGACCTAGGGGCTCTCTCTGGTAAGAAAGGCTGAGCCTAAAGATGAAGGGGACGGGGGGTGGGGAGGACCTCCAGGACCTTCCCAGAAAAGACTGCAGGAGACCGGGCTAGTGGCCAGGAGAGGAAGGCGTCAGAGCACGGTCCCGTGGGAGGAACACCAGCTCCGGGGCCAGGAGACCCAGCTCTGCTGCTAACGTGCTCTGCAAATGCAGACCGACTTCGTTAAGCCTCGATTTTCTCGTCTATAAAATGGCAGGAACACAGTGCCAACCTCACACGCTCGCTGTGAAGATGAACTGGAAAGTTCTAGAAGAGGGGGCCTTCATTGAGTTTTGGCCTCCCAGCACTCTTCCTACCTGCCCTGGGTAACTATACTTTGATTTGCCTGAGGAACTCCCCCCTTCCCCACCCTCTGTTCAGTGGGCACCCCTCACCTGGCTCAAGTATCCCCAAGCCGATCAATACGCCCAGCTCCAAGGCCCTCAGGGTCTCACAGGAAGAATGCGTATGTGCATGCTCAGTTACAAAGCCAAATGGAAACTGTACATGTCCCCGAGGTGAGGCCACTTAAGCAAACTGAAACATTGTTTTTTATCTTTTATTTATTTTTTAACTTAAGATGCAAACTATATTCATTCAATATAGAAAAACTGATTAATTCATGCCCATCAGATGGTCTCTTTGTGGAATGCTTTTGGTTTTTAAAAAGCAGAAGTACAAATTAATTATTGCTTAGCAGATGCACTCTTAGACATAGCCTTCAAAAACATTAGATCGGGGGAAACTGCTCCAGGGGACCTTGGGTGTTAAAAATGATGAGACCCTAATTCCCTCTGGCTCTAACAACCTCTGAGTACCATGCAAACTGGAAGCCTCCTGACAGGCAGAAGGAAGTGTTTGAGGATTTGAGAGCATAGTTCCACAAACCCGAAACCACAAAGCATTGCCAAGCCAAGGAAGGGATGGCTACGAAGGAGGGCCCCTGCTGACCCCTTCCGTGGGTTTTCTCATTGAAGTCTCACACAAACCTGACAGGTGAGATTACTGTCGGCATTTTACAGATGGGAAAACTGAGGCTCGGAGAGGCGACCTTTCACAAGGTCTCCCACAAGAGAGAGAGCGGAACAGTCAAGGCTTCAGAGGCTCGGGTGCCCAGCACCAGGCACAGCTCCTCCGTGCAGGCCAGAGGCAGCAGCTGCCGCGTTTCCAGACCCCTGGATAGCAGCGCAGTCATTCTGTTGCTGGATCCAATAGTTCCAGTGTTGGACCTTCTTGATTCCCCAGATTCTTGATAGTGGCAGAGGAAGCAGCCCCACAGGTGGGTAGGTTCTGTAGTGTTGCTCCACGGTGTTCCCGGAGCCCCAGACTCATGGCTGTTGTTCCAACCTCAACGATTTTTTATATCCTACTGCTCAGTTTAAAATACTTCCTGCTAAAATCATCTACCATAAACCGCAACTGATTCCTGATCGAGTTAACTCTCAACCTCACTTGCCATAAACCTTCTCCTCTTTCTTGGGAACAGGGGGAAAGGAAAGAGCCAAAGTATTGGACCACAAAGCAGAACTATGCCACGGGGCTGATTTTCACTCCCTTTCCCACTGAGTTCCATTTTCTTCTCCTGGGATAGCTATGACTGGAACGGGTTTG
>NW_011888797.1:8249457-8251735 GCF_000151845.1 Pteropus vampyrus | reverse complement strand
ACTGCATTAATTGTTGTAAGAATTAAATAAAATAATGCATAGACTTCGCTTAGAACAGGCTCGAGCAAGAGTAAGTTCTGTATAGGCATTCACTGTTACCGTCGCTCATTTAATTTATAATGTGGACATTATTCTCCCATTTTACATTTGGGGAATGAGAGGCTCAGAGAAGTGAAATAATTTACATGAAATAACTTACACTTCCCGTCTGTCGGACAAAACATGATTCTACTTCCTGGTCCATCACTCTTCTTCACGAGGCTCTCTCATACGTGCACACTCACGCACGCACGCGCACACACACACACACACACACACACTCCAGGTTAGATGTCATATTTTCTTTCACTCATTGTATTTTGTACTTCTCATAAGACTCAACACATTTTGCCATACACAGTTTTGAAGGATACTAACATTATCCTCTTTTATAAATTGCAAGAAGCTAGACTGCAGGACCCTACGCTCTAGCGTTGGAATTTGTCCCAGTGGTGAGCGTAGTGCCTTGCACATAATAATGACAAGTTTCATAACACGCACATATGTATTTGCAGTTGATAACCACCTTTGACTCACATCCCAGCATTCTGTTCTCACCATTTCCCTGTGGATTCGACACTGCTCTCCACATCTAACAATAAAGCAATGGAGCCAAGAGATATGACGTCGCATCGTTCATGAGAGGTAGAACCAAGGTGTGAACCTAAGTCTGACTCCAAACTCATGGTTTTTCCAATGCACTACTGTTCCTTCAATAATCAGCTGTGGTGTTTATTGGGGTGGAGCAGAGTGGAGTGGGCTGCAGTGGCATGAGATGGATCAGAGGGACGAAGCACAGTGAGGACAGGTGAGGACAGGACAGTGCGTGCCGGGAGAACGGTATGCATTATCGGACTCGGGGACGAGGGAGGAACAGTATGACCTGAGCGCTAGGCCACATTTCCACAATAACACCACTTGTCCTCTCCTTTTTATTCTAGACTATTATGAGAATGAAACGAGGAGAGGAAAAAAAACCTATAAAATGTTGAGGAAAAAAAACAGAGCTCCCTAGAAATGTAAAGGATGGTTAATGTATTCACAGTAACAAGGGAGATGACAAGGCTTCGGGGTGCTCTCCCAGTCAGGATGTCCTGACCCAGGGATGCTGACTTCAAAACCAGGGCAAAGCAATTGTCTCTCTCCTCTTAGCAAAGGCACTGCTGGTTTCTCCTTCACTCCAGGGAGCTGAGATGAGTCAGAACAGAAGACGAGGACTAGACCTACAAGGCTCACATCAGCCTGAAAGGAACTGGGCTCCCGAGACGAGCCTGGGTCAGGGTTCTGGCAGGTCGACGAGAGGCAGGTGTCCCACTGGGGATGGCACTGCGGATCTGGGGGGTGGGATGCAGAAACCCAGGCCCATAGCTTATGGGCAGCATCTGAGCACCCTGAGCAAAGGCAGAGAGGACTCACTTCACAAAAATCAGTTTTATGATCGGAGCTCCAGTTTTTTCAATACATACTATGCAGAAAAAAGATGAGGCGCCCTTTCCACAGGCAAAGAGCCACGCCATGGGCAGGAAGTAGGCTTCACGGAAGTTCACGTCAACTCCAGTGGAGATGCAGGGCCAGAGCAAGTCAGGGGACACCCCACGGGCAGTCGTACAAGCCTCAGGACTGCCCAGGTGCTCATCCAGGTGGAGGTCAAGGGGCTCCATTTTCAGGGGTGCTAGGTCCTGTGCCTGCCCCAGCCCCCGCAAAAAATAAAGAGACCTGGCACCATCTGAATTCAAAGCGAGCTATGTCCCTCCTTTAATAACTGATGGGGTGTGCGCATGTTAGGAAAACAGTCTCGGAATCACAGCCTGAGCTATGGGCCCACTGCATATTTAGATGTTTCCCGACTCCGATGATCTATTCATACAAGAGTCCAAGGAGCACATGAGAGCGCCAGCGATTAAACATGTGGTGTGATCAGGGACCAGGGCCACACATTAATTCATTCTTTTTATTTTTCCCTTTATCGAACATGACAAATAAAAGGCTGTCCCTGACTTTAAGAAGCTCGTATGAACCAGACATGTAAATAAATTATTATGTTCTTTGAGCAAAGTGTCATGCCACGGGCAAGCACATTTCTGTGAGGGCTTGGAGCAGAAGCATCTTAATCAGACTGGGGGAGTGAAGAAAAGCTTCCAGGAAGAGATGAGACTTAGCTTAATATTGTAGAATAAGAATGAATCCACTGGATGATTAAGAGAGAGAAGGGCATCTGGGGGAGTGTTGAGTTTACTCA
>NW_011888797.1:8247156-8249407 GCF_000151845.1 Pteropus vampyrus | reverse complement strand
CTCCTTTTTATTCTAGACTATTATGAGAATGAAACGAGGAGAGGAAAAAAAACCTATAAAATGTTGAGGAAAAAAAACAGAGCTCCCTAGAAATGTAAAGGATGGTTAATGTATTCACAGTAACAAGGGAGATGACAAGGCTTCGGGGTGCTCTCCCAGTCAGGATGTCCTGACCCAGGGATGCTGACTTCAAAACCAGGGCAAAGCAATTGTCTCTCTCCTCTTAGCAAAGGCACTGCTGGTTTCTCCTTCACTCCAGGGAGCTGAGATGAGTCAGAACAGAAGACGAGGACTAGACCTACAAGGCTCACATCAGCCTGAAAGGAACTGGGCTCCCGAGACGAGCCTGGGTCAGGGTTCTGGCAGGTCGACGAGAGGCAGGTGTCCCACTGGGGATGGCACTGCGGATCTGGGGGGTGGGATGCAGAAACCCAGGCCCATAGCTTATGGGCAGCATCTGAGCACCCTGAGCAAAGGCAGAGAGGACTCACTTCACAAAAATCAGTTTTATGATCGGAGCTCCAGTTTTTTCAATACATACTATGCAGAAAAAAGATGAGGCGCCCTTTCCACAGGCAAAGAGCCACGCCATGGGCAGGAAGTAGGCTTCACGGAAGTTCACGTCAACTCCAGTGGAGATGCAGGGCCAGAGCAAGTCAGGGGACACCCCACGGGCAGTCGTACAAGCCTCAGGACTGCCCAGGTGCTCATCCAGGTGGAGGTCAAGGGGCTCCATTTTCAGGGGTGCTAGGTCCTGTGCCTGCCCCAGCCCCCGCAAAAAATAAAGAGACCTGGCACCATCTGAATTCAAAGCGAGCTATGTCCCTCCTTTAATAACTGATGGGGTGTGCGCATGTTAGGAAAACAGTCTCGGAATCACAGCCTGAGCTATGGGCCCACTGCATATTTAGATGTTTCCCGACTCCGATGATCTATTCATACAAGAGTCCAAGGAGCACATGAGAGCGCCAGCGATTAAACATGTGGTGTGATCAGGGACCAGGGCCACACATTAATTCATTCTTTTTATTTTTCCCTTTATCGAACATGACAAATAAAAGGCTGTCCCTGACTTTAAGAAGCTCGTATGAACCAGACATGTAAATAAATTATTATGTTCTTTGAGCAAAGTGTCATGCCACGGGCAAGCACATTTCTGTGAGGGCTTGGAGCAGAAGCATCTTAATCAGACTGGGGGAGTGAAGAAAAGCTTCCAGGAAGAGATGAGACTTAGCTTAATATTGTAGAATAAGAATGAATCCACTGGATGATTAAGAGAGAGAAGGGCATCTGGGGGAGTGTTGAGTTTACTCAGTATGCATCTGCTGAGGCTATATTATATGTGCCAGGGACTCTGCTAGGGACTGGAGACATAGTAGTGAATGAAATAAACATGGCCCCTGGCTTCATGGAAATGGTACCTCGCTACTTCGCCATAGACAGGAACATAAGTGCCCTGCTGGCATTCCGGACAGGAACATAAATTTGAGAGAGATTTATTTCATAAACGCTGATAGTGAGGAAATGGAGGCGGGTCAAAGAGAAACCGGAATCGAGCTGGGTGTGGATACAGCCAACAGCTTTTCATCTGAGGCCTGGAACCATTCCTAGGGAATGGAGTGAGGAGACAGGGCAGCAAGTCGATACTATAATAAGGCTGAGTCCAATGAAATAGCTGAATCTCCGAGCCTTTTGGTAGAAACCAAAGCTTTATCACCCAGGGAGAGACGTGGTGTGGATAAAGTGGAAGGTGAATCCCCGGGTGTTCACGTGACAATGGCTGGAGCAGAAGAAATCTGTTAGGAGGTGGCACGCTGTCTCCCCTCAATAGCCACAAGGCAGAGAGAGGACAACCCTTCAGCTCAAGGGTCACTTGGCAAATCTGCAACAAGGAGTGACTAGCACTCGCCAGGAAGTGGAAGGGAATGGGGGGTGCAGGCGTTGGTGACCCCTGTGAGAGGAGTCCCCCCCTTCAGGGACTCCTGGAGAGAGGGTTTGGATAGGACTGGGCCACTACAGACTCCGTGACAGAACCGAGGCAGGGTAAGAATTTTGGTGTGGTCCCAGAGAAGTCAGGGGGCCCTAGCTCAAGGGCCACCATCTCGTGTTTAGTGAGATTCCCTCTCTGAGATCAGAACACCAGCTCTCGGGCTAAGATCCCTTCAGAGATGGAATGGCCGAGAAAGTCTAGTGAGCCTGACTGAGCAGGACGCCTGTGCCATCTCAGGCCGGAGCCCTCTCCCCTCAAGCC
>NW_011888797.1:8240032-8245731 GCF_000151845.1 Pteropus vampyrus | reverse complement strand
AAGGCAAAGTAGCCCTTGATTTTATTAGCTGGGACTCGGGCTGAAAATCCGATGTGGAGATCCCGGTAAGATGAACGTGGCAACGCGCAGCAGCCTTTCCCCTGAGATAAACTTAAATGACACTCTTCACTCCGACGAGACTCAGGACCAGCTCTAGCTTCACTCCAAAGCCGTACCTCAGATCCCACGAGTGTGAAGGAAGGTCAGGTCCCATGGAAGGGACAGAGTCCTCGACCTGCATTCCAGATCGTGGGGAGGGAGAAGGGACACCTACAGAGGGCTCTGAATTCGTCCAGGGAGGAATCTGGACCCAGGTGAAGACTGTCACCATTAGTTGTGGACAATCCCATACTAGAATCGTTCGGGTCCCTTCCCGGGCAGCTGTTCTAGGAACCTCATTCTCCTGACTAAATGAGGAACCAGCATCCTGAGGAACTAAATGAGGAACCAGCGTGACTGATACGAGAGAAGGGATTACACGGGGCCGATTCCTCTGAATTTTCAACGTTAGATCCTCCTCGGAGTCAGTTTGGGGTGGAAGTGGCCCCAGCTGCGGGGAACAGAGAGTGAGGAGAAGATTCTAACGGCATCTTCAGCATATGGTGGCCCAGGACATGTGCTTAACTGCACACAGAACGAACGACCCTGTGGTTGGTAAGAAAGGTGAGAAGTGAAGTCACTGACCAGTCTCCCCTTTGCTGATTTATTTCCTTACCCCGCTGCTGGCAGGACACTCCGAGGGAGGGGTCCTTTATTCTCCCACTTGTACCATTTCATGGGGTGTGAAACCATTGCAATCGGGGCCTCTCGGGCAATGGGCTCTGCTCCTGGCACAGAGAGAGCCCTTTCTTCTCTCAGCGCCTACAGTGTAAACACTTAGGTTCAAGGCTCTGCCTCTGCCTTTCTGAGCTGTGCGACACCGGGCATGTCACTTCACCTCTCTGAGCCCAGATTCCCATCTGTAAAACCAGGACAGATGATAGTGACGGCACCTAATTCGGTGAATAATTAAATGAAGGAGGTGATGTGAAATACTTGGCCTCACGCTTGGCATATGTCAGTACATGTTTGCTGATATGTTTCCGCCTCCCCCCACCCCCAACTTTATGGAAGTGTAATTGACAAATAACAATTGTATATGTTCAAGGTGTACAACATGTTGCTTCTACATGTGCATACACTGTGAAAGGACCGGCACGGTCAACTTAATTAACACCCCTTATTTCCAAGGTGGGAGAATGCTGTTGAAACAAATCTCAATTGGCACCAACTCAGGGATTTTTGCTACCCCCACATCTGCCCGGTGAGCCACATTCTTCCCCACCACGAGCTGCCGCGCAGTCAGCTCCCTCTCATGCCGCTATGACGTTCCGCAGCAGCCAGTGGGGAATACTGGATGGGTGGGAGCGTGTGGCCCAGAGGGCGAGACAGACATGGCGGACTGACTCCTGGAGACAGGAAGTCAGACCCCGAGATTCTGGAAACAGTGCATGCTGCAATGCTCACTCTGTCCCAGTGAGTTCTGGGACTCCTCTTCCCAGAAAGTTTAAAGTAATAGTCAACAAGCAAACCAACCAACCAATGAATTAAACAGACAGAGAGAAAGCATTATTTTACCAACTTGAAAATCACTAACCTTTTTCCAAAGAGAAAATGGTTTGTCTTTCACAATGTTTTTGGAGTCGATGATCCTGAATACAGTCCTTGAAAGAGACTCTCATAAATCTATATATGTACAAGTTAAAGAAATAACGGAACGCTTTAATTCTGAGAACCAGCAGTTCTCAACAACTGAAAGACCCCACATGCATTCGCCTCAAACACTTCTCTCTTTGGACCCTCAGGCCAAAGCTTCCTGCTTTGGAGAATCCCTATTCCCAGCTCCCTCTGAGGAAACTGGAAGATTCCCCACATCTGTTTCTGGAAAAGGCCAGTTATAGTTTCCTATGGTTGCCATGACAAATTACCACAGTGACTTAAAACAACGGAAATGCATTGTCTCCCACTTCCAGAGGCCAAAAGTCCAAAACTGAGATGTTTGCAGAGCCGTGCTTCCTCTGAAATTTCGAGGGCAGAATCTTTTCTTGCCTTTTCTTGCCTCTCATGGTGGCCCTTGGCTTTGTGGCAGAATAACTCCAATCCTGCCTCCATCTTCACGTGGCCTTCTTCCGTCTCTGTGTCCTCGCTTCTTTTTCTAAGGGTACCAGTCATTGGATGTAGGATCCACCCTAAATCTAGGATGACCTTGGCTTGATATTCTTAGCTAAATGTATCTGCAGAAGCCTTGTTTTCAGATTAAGTCATATTCTGGGGTTCTGGACGGATGTGAACATTTGGGAGATACTGTTCAATCCACCACCGGACCCTATCGTCTATTTCTTTGTTTTATAAAGACAGCTCGATGTTGGTCAACTCAAACGATCTTCCTCAAGCTTAGTTACTAGGGTGTGAGGGAAAAAGGGGAGAGGACCTGGTCTACACTGACCTGGAATGATTTTATGATGCTGTGAGTAGTGCTAGGAATAGCACTAGGAGCTGCCAGCTCCTGCTTTTAGTGTTAACCTCATCATTCACCAACTCTGTGACCTTGGATGACTCACTTAACTGCTTTAGGAGCTCCATTTCTCAGAGAAGGAAATGGAGGCAGAGCGAGGTTTAGAAATAGCTAAGCACCCAGCAGAGTTTTTGTTATTTCTTCCATAGTATAGGTTATTACTTGAGAGTAGCTCACCAGCCAAAGATTATATTTCAAGTTCACCTTTCATCTAGTGGGGGCCCTGCGACAAGATCTTGCTGATGGAAGGTGTGTCATCTCCAGGCTGAGTTAGTTAAGAAGTGGTTATAACTGTGCCATCCTTATTTCTCGGTACGCAGACTGAACGAAGGGGACTCTGAGGGCCTAGGAGAGGGGGGAGACCCCAAACTTGAACCTCCTACATGGAAGGCTGTCCAGTAAACAAGGAGCACAAACGTCAAACTAGGTGAACATTGTCGCTGTTAAACTGTCACTTAGATATGGGGCTTTATTTGTTATAGCACATACTATCACCCTAAATAATGCCCTACTCAAAGTCACGGAATGAGATATAACTAAAATCTCCCCTCAAGCCCCATAGTCTAAGATATGACAGGGAGTGGGATCTGGACTCAGGCCAGAATCTCCATCCCAGAATCAAGATAAGCTTTTGGCTGGAACAGAACTTATCCTAAATCTCTCAGGAATCTGAGTCTGATGGATGTGGTACAGAAAAGCAAGTGATGAGCGGGCAGGGAATCACAGTAATCCTGGAAAGGCAGACCGGATGAATCAGCTCGCCCCCAAGGGTGAGCTTGGGGCCACATCTGGAGGGAAATCGCTGCTGGAATGGGCACGCCCTTGGTTTCTGCAAAGGGAGATGTTTTTGAGATGTGGAGTAACCTCTTCCAGACTCATCACTTGCTTGTTTTTCATACAACCAACCCGACACAGAGCGATTCTCAAAGATGTTTTATTGTTCTTTTAATAAACCCAAGCTCTCTCCTGCCACAGAAATGTATTGGCCTAACGTAAAGAAATCCCTAACTACAAATTCAAACATCGGATATTAAAAGTCGACCGTTGGCATTAAAAAAAATAAAATAAAAAGAATGCTTCTTAGTGTAGTACTTTCCTTTGAAAAGCTTTTGTGTTTTCCCATTATTGAAGTGACGGTACTTTATTCAGCCAAACATAAGAAATTTGAAGCCGTTGTAGAACATCCAGAGGAAGTTTGCGGATGGAATTTTCCGTCTGAGATTAAAGGCATGTTTGAGCAAATGCTTAGCATTTTATTACACATAGGAGATCACATCAGAGCGGGGCTGTGAGGTGGTGGAAAGGCCTTTATTGCTGTATTTAATGCCCTATGTGACACTTAGTTTTGTGCAGAGTACTGCATCTGAAGCCTGACAGAAGCGATGTTCAGGAATTCATCATAAGGTTTTGATCTTTGGAACCCCAAAGAAATTCAGATCCAGCCATCCTGGCTTCATCCCAAGGGAGAGACATTCACAAGGAATGATGACAAATGGGGAAACTCAGCAAAGTTTTATCATCGGTTGGGTTTGTGCCCAAAGCCGCATGCAGAGCTCTCTAGTCAATGTGATGGAGAATGATGAGGTGTTCACCTGAAGCCTGAGAGGGAGGGAATGGACCTGCTCCAGCCCCGTGGGGCAAAGCCCCACCTTTACCAGATGACAACATTCAAGTCTGAGAGAGAAAGAGAGAAGAGGACGGAGAGAAAACAAAAAAGAGAGACAGAGAAAAAGAGAGAATCTATTATCACCCAGCCCTGCCTTCGCATGTAGTCTCCTTGCCCGCTTGAACATCACGCCTAATCAGAGCTCCAGAATTTACCTCCCAGAGAGAACAATGAACGGAAAGCAAAGCTGGGGGCAGCGGGAGGCAAATGCTTCGGATGCATCTCACACCCTAAAACTCTATCCTGCCTCAAAACACAACCATCCCTCCTACCACCTCTGTGCCCTCGGGAAGGTCACTGGTCCTTCTGACTTGACCTCCCTCTGATGATTGACATGGGCAATCAAAGGAGCAGAATACGTCAAGTTTCTAGAGCAATGTCCGGACTCAGTAGAGGTGATGCCTTTCCTAGCTCAGATCGAGACAGGCCCTAGAGATGAGGGGGAGGTCTGAGCTGAACATGGAGGTCGGATGGAATCTGCGGGAAAAAGGAAGATGGCAAAGTGAGAGGGGTGACGGTCGGACAGGGACTCAGGAGTCGGATGACAAGACAAGAACTGGAACGAGAACTGGATTTCCTGGGTCAGAAGAAACACGAGCCAGGCTCACTCCGCGGCCGGAAGACAGGTCACGATGACATCCCCAGCCCGGTGACAGTATCCGAGGTTTTTTTTCCCCCTGCTTTAGAAGCTGGTTAGTTCCAGAGCCCGAGGCAAGCCGGGCCTACTTTGGGGACTAAATGTCCTGTGCTCCAGGGGATCTGGGGTTTTGGGGGCAGGGAGCCAGGCAGGTTATTACGATTCCAGGTGCCAACCTACAAAAGAAGTGGAGTCTCTGGCAATCACAGGCCAAAGAACTGCCAACACTTCCGACAACTGTCATTTGATTTAATTGTTCTGGGGCAGCATTGCTCAGCAGTAAATACACTCAGGAGGTTCGAAGAGAACCTGGACATCCTGTTGGCCACTGGGGCGTGATGTGGAGGGATGGGAGGATGCGGACAGTCGTGAAGAGAACGGTGCTGCCCTATTGTTCTGGCAGAAAAAGGTCCAGGACTCTGAGCTCAGCCGTTCCTCTTCTGGGTCCTGAGCTCTGATCTGGAAATTTATTTTGTTCAGAGTTCTCTGCCCTCTGAGGGAGGCGAGGGACAGCTAGGCTTTTGCAGGTCTTCCAGAGACAGGGCGTGAGCTAGGGGTTTTCCTTAACCAGAGCTGTTAAATGAAGGTTCTATAAAGTAATAATAATCACTTAGGTTTATTGGATATTTACAATTTTCAAATCACTGTGTAAGTGTTTCCTAAGGATCATCTCACTTAATCCTCTAAATCATCCTATGGGTTCAGACCGATTATAAACCCATTGTTTTGATGAAGAAACCGAGGCTCCTGTATGTTGAATAACTTGCCCCCAAACACGCAGCTGGTCAACAGCCCATCAGAAACTCACTCCAATGCTCATATCCCAAACTGCACTGTCATGA
>NW_011888797.1:8236635-8239072 GCF_000151845.1 Pteropus vampyrus | reverse complement strand
ACATCATTTGAATCGTCTTTGGCTTCTACCTTCCTTCAGCACCCTACATCCAATCCTTTAGAGAATCCTGTCTGGTCTGTCTCTGAAATAAACCTACGGTCAACCCAATTCTCACCATCTCTTCTAGGACCTCTTTGGTACAAGCCACCATCATCTCTTACATGGGTTAAAAACAGTAGCCTCTTCCTGTTCTCTGTACTTTGACATTTGGTCTATTACATTACATTTTCCAAAGAGCAGCCAGAGTCATGTTTTTAAACACAAGTCACTCCTTAACCCTTAATGTCCTAATCGCCCTCCTTCTCACTCAGCCCCCTTCCAGAACCTGAAAAGCCTGTCCTCTGCCCCTCCTACCTCCTCTGTGATCTTGACTCCTATCACCTTCCCCCTGTATTAGTGTCATTGTAGGTTCTGACCTACTAATAGGTTATGTAATCAATTCAGATCATCATGACCAGAATTTTTTTTAATGAAATGGAATAAAACAAAATAGACAATATCAGAATGCATTGCACATAGTAAAACTGAATATTTTTTGTGAAATTTTGAATTCAGTGCATACATGTGTGAGTATGAGTGTGAGTGTGTGTCAGTGTGAGTGTGTGAGTGTGTGAGTGTGTGTGTGTGTACTGTGTCCCAATATAAAATCTAAGTCTCACTGTGGATCATGGTCCAAAAGTTTGAGTCCCAGCTCACTCTGCTCCAATCCTTTTAATTTCTCCAACATGTCAATCATACCACCACCACCTGGAAAACTTTGCCAGCTGCCTGGAATTCTCTTACACCTGTTATCTGCTCCCTCATTTCCTTTCAATCTTTCCTAAGGTCCACTTGATTGGAGAGGTCTCCTCTCATCGTATTATATAAGATAGCACCCCATCTCTATCCTCCCTGTCCTTCTTAATTTTTTTCCATATTGCTTCTCATCACTTGGCATAGTCCAAGTTTTTAGCTAGTTCATTGTCTGCTTTCCTCTATAAGTTCCATCAGTGTAGGGGGTCTTTCTGTCCTGTTCACTGCTGTTTCTAGAGATCTTAGTTTAGTCCTTGGAACACAGTAAAGACTCAGTAAATACTTTTCAGATGAATGAAGCAAGGACAAAGGAGGGTAGCTGCAGAAAGACGCTCCACCCATCACATAATATCAGCGAAGTAGCCAGCAAATTTTCTCTTTCCTCTCATTGTTCAGAAATGGATGCTATGACCACTTCTGGAGCAATCTTGATCAAAGAGGAATTTAACTGTCATAGTTGTCTTAGACCAGTCCTGATCCATCTGGGCCTGGGGAGAAGCTGTCTACCTGGTGCCTGAACAAATTTGGGTTCTATTAGCCAGGAAGAACTGAGGGTAGGCTGTTAGTAGGTAATTAGCAGGACCACCACGAAGACGTCTTAATTATCAGACAAGCTTCAAGTGAGAGATGAGGCTTCTGCTCTTAAGGATTATGTGGTGTGGAGGCAGAGGCAGCTCAGAGAGGCTATGCGACTTGTCCGAAACCACACAGCCGACAAGTAGCGAAGCCGTAATTCTAATTCAGGTTGTTCTCATCTAACATCTACCCTTCTGAACTTAATGACCTTGACTGCTCTGTGCCTATGAATTTCAGCTTCCTCAACTTGTGAAAAAGGGATGTCATTGGCTCTTCGGGATGATGTAAGGACTTCATAGCAGAAAGGACTAAGATACAATTTGTGAATTTTAGACTTACTCTAAGATTCTGATTCACTGGAGAAAGAATTTTTGTCAGGCAGGGCTTTCTCATTCTTCACATGGAGGAACCACCTTCTCCATCTGTGCCATCTGTCTTTCTTGGAAAACCTATTAAGTATATAAAACTATAAAGTGCCTAGACTTGAAGTCTGGACATTTTAGTGTAAATCCCAGCTCTACCTGGGTGGCTTTGGGTAAACCACTTAAAATCTCTGAACCTACAAGTTTTTGTCTATAAAATGGAGATACTGACACCTATCTCATGAGATTGCTGTGATTACTAAATAAGAAATATATATGTATATAATGTGGTATAAAATGATAATAATAATAATAATAATAATTCAATTAATTTTCGATGCCCACAATACCCCACCATATTACAACCTTCTGAAGGAAAGAGCTAGTTAACTCCTAGTTTCTCTTTACCGCGTCCATGTTATATTCTCTGCCCTAAGGCGTCAAATCTCGCCAAATGTTTTCCTTTCTAGGGATGGGAATAAGGCGTTTCTCCAGGATATCTGGTCTTTCTCATTAAGAAGAGGTGCAGGCGGAGCATCCTTCCAAATGCTGGGTGCGTTCCACGTTGGGAAGGAAGAAGCTACCCAGCCGGGTGGAATCATGAGCTGAAAGCTTACGGCCTCTCTAAACAGGCAGAGTTCCTCCCCCGGCAGACCTGAATCCTAGTGGGCATCAGAATGGAAGCCTTCTCATCTGCCGTCTCCCGC
>NW_011888797.1:8207837-8234425 GCF_000151845.1 Pteropus vampyrus | reverse complement strand
CAGGTCCATCACTTACAATCTCTGGGACCATGGGCAGATGATAAATTTTTTCCATACCAGTTTTCTCATCTGAAAAATACTACCTATATCATGTAGTAGAAAATTCAGTACATGTTAGCTTTTCGAAAATCATTATAGAAGCTAGTTTACTGGATATTAAGGGACCTTCCTTCAAGATGATTTTGACAATGATGGAAGAGGAGAAGGGTGATGCCGAAGTAAGGAGGAGGGAGGAAAAGTATAAAAAATCATACAGAATTCAAGAATGGGCGAAATGATCCCTGGCGTTCTGAAGATCCACGCTGACAGAAGTGGATGGAATGATCATCTTCAGGGATCTCCACGTACAACCAGAAGCAATTTGGAGAAGGGAAAAGAGAGACGCATACACTTCACGTCCTCCTTCTGTAACTCTGAGGAAGTGAGTTTGGAAGTGGCTTCAGTTGCCTTCTGGTGATGCCTTAACGTGGGAGGCCATTAGAAAGCAGTTTAACCCTAAAGGCTCTGATTCTCAATGACTCGTAATCCCTCTTCCCATGGGGCGAACAGATAGACGTCACTGCCTTTAAAGGTCAGTGCTCATATAAGGAGACAGAAACCATCCTAAGTATTTCGAAAAGAAGATCAGAACAAGGAACTAGTTATGAAAGGGTTGCCAAGGCTGAGAAAGCAAAAAGGCATATTAACCTGGAGAGGAGTAACCGCAGGAAGCAGCAACTGTCCCCTGGAGGAACAGAGGGGAAGGAGCCAGTGTTTGCAGAGCCCAGGAACACACTGCCAGGATGCCACCTTGTCAGTGCTGGAACCGCCCAGGAGAGGGGGCCCAGTAAGCGCTCAGTCCATGGGGGAGAGCTGCTGTTGGAAGCACTGGAGAGGGCCACCAGCTGACGCTGTGATCACCAAGAACCAGGCTGCTGTGGCTAAAGCTGGGATCACCCCAAAGGGATGTAGCCTTTTCTGGAGACACTGTCAAAAGCAGAAAAAGGGGAAGCAAATACAAGGCTTTCCTCTCTCTGACAGTATCTAATTGGCAAAATTGAACAAGGAGCCAGATGGCAGGGGAGTTCAGGAAATGTAATTTACACCAGCTCCCAGCCTCGGCATTACAGAAAAAGGTACAGGTACATTACCTTCGCAGGAGAAAGAAGACAGGTGGGAGGGAGGAAATGATGATGACGATGATGAAGACGACGATGACTATGGTGACAATCGCAAAAAAATACAAACAATAACAGCAACAACTACCATTTACAGCCAGGCCCTATTCCAAGTACTTTGCTAGGGAGAAAAAAGAAAGGAAAATAAGAGGAATCAGAGAGAAAGAGAGTGAAGAGAAATAAGCCCCACTGCTAGGGGGACTTAGCACTTCATTTTGAACTTGCTCTCCCTCACATGCTTCCTCTACCACACAGAGACAAAGGAGAAAAAGGTAACATTTACTGGGTGACAGCTAAGAGCTAGGCATTGCGCTGAGAAATTGTTCCCACGTTACCTTACTCAGTTTGCACAATGATCATATGCTAAAAGGGAATAGGCCAAGAGAGGTTAAATAACTCACAGCCAGTCAACAGCTCTCAGACGGTGAAATTTAGTTTTACTGATTTTAAAGCCCACGGGCCTACAAATTAAGACAAGAGAGTAAAGCTGTTCTCACTCAGATGTTGGAAACCAATGCTCAGACCTGCCCCCTCTCCGAATGCTGCCCCCACCCACAGGAGGCTCTGTGCCCCCCGCCCCCGCTTTTAACTAGATATCTACTCAGGGAGTTGGGATCCTCTGGCCTGGGGCAAGCCACTCTGGCCCAAAGGGGATTTGTTTTCAGAAAGAAGTTTCGAAGTTGATAATAAAAATAATTTCTACCCCAATGGAACTGAAATAGCAGACCACAAAAGCCTGTCAAGCAAACAGTTTAAAAGAAAGGAAAAAGAAAAATTTTAAAGTGTTGTCATAACCCACCCCATCAAAAAAAGGGGAAATAATTCAAGACGTAGCGAACTATCTAAACTGTAGTCAGAAAAGACCAATAAACCTTTTCCCCTAGTT
Organism: Pteropus vampyrus; assembly: GCF_000151845.1. NCBI lineage: Eukaryota > Metazoa > Chordata > Mammalia > Chiroptera > Pteropodidae > Pteropus > Pteropus vampyrus. The sequence goes on along the minus strand of NW_011888797.1, from coordinate 8,232,382 downwards.
TTATTGAGATATTATTGATATATAATATGTCAATTAAAGGTATACGATATGATAATTTGATACATGTATTTATTGTGAAATTATTATCATAATAAGGTTAGTTAAGACCTCCACCTCCTCAATCACCTTTTTTTTTTTTGTGGCAATAACATTTAAAATCTATTCTCTTAGCAAATTCCAAGTACATAATACAGTAGTATCATTAACTAAGGTCTCCATGCTATACATTAGATCCCCAGAACTTACTCATCTTACAGCTGGAAGTTTGTGTCCTTTGACTGACATCTCCCCATTTCCCCACCTTGAGCCCCTTAAAACCATTGTTCTACTCTCTATTTCTATGCGTTCGGTTTTTTTTAGGTTTCACATAAAAGTGAGAACATATGGTATTTGCCCTTTTCTGTCTGATTTATTTCACTTAGCATAATGTTGTCAAGATTCATTCATGTTGTCACAAAAGGTAGGATCCCTTTTTTACAACTCAATAATATTCCATTGTGTATGTATGAGTGTGTATATATGACATGAGACATTTTATTTATTCATTCGTCTGTCAATGAACACTTAGGTTATTTCCATGTCTTGGCTAGTGTAAATAATGCTGTAGTGAATATGGATATGCAGATATCTCGTCAAGATACCGATTTCATTTCATTCAGTTACACATCCAGAAGTGGAATTGCTGGATCACATGGTAGTTTTATTGTGAATTTTTTGAGGACCCGCCATCCTATTTTCCATAGTGGCTGCACCAATTTGCATTCCAATCAACCATGCACATGGGCTCCCTTTTCTCCACACACTTGCCAATAGTTGTTACCTCTTGTGTTTTTTATAACAGTCTTTCCAAGAGGTATGGGGTGATTTCTCACTGTGGTTTTGACTACATTTATTTCCCTGATGATGAGTGATGTTGAGCATCTTGTCATGTACCTGTTGGCCTGTATGTCTTCTTTGGGAAAATGTCTATTCAAGTCCTTTGCTCTTTTTAAAGCAGATTTTTTAATTTTAATTTTAATTTTTATTTTTTGCTGTAGAGTTGTAAGAGTTTCTTATCTATTTGATAAGGGGGTTAATATCCAACAGACTTTTTCACTAGGAGCCTCAGCAGTTAATGTTCATCAGTGTTTGGGTTCCTCTTGGGAGAGCAGCCACCTGAGCTGTGGTCTGTCAAGTTCACGTTGGTGTGAGTGAGTTTATTCTACTTTCCTCAGAGACCATATGGATGACGGAAAGAGATTAAAGGCATCCAGGCCCTGGTACCCAAGGCAGGAGGAAAAGGGGCCGCTCTATTTGTTTTCTATACTGTTAGTTTCTATCATTTTAAAACAAATTATAACAGACTTACGGACCACATACATGTTACACTTTCTATACATCAGGAATCCCAGCATGGCTTAGGGTCCTCTGTTCGGGGGGCCATAAGGCTGAGGTCAAGGTGTCAGCCAGAGCTGGGCTCTCACCTAAGGCTAGAGGTCCTTTTTCAAGCCCATTCAGGTTGCTGGCAGCATTTAGCTTCACGCAGTTGCAGGATTCGTAGAGGCTTGCCTTTTTCAAAGCCAGCCACAGCGAGAAAGAGAGCCCAAAGCAAATCGACTGGCAACATGAGCCTTACATAACGTTTTCACGGCAGTGATGTCCCATCACCGTTGACATTGCTTTTAGTAAAAAACAAATGGCAAGTCCCGTCCACACTAAAAGCGAGGGAATCCTCTAGGGGTGTAAACACCCAGAGGCAAGATCACAGGGACCACCCTAGAGTCTGTCACGGCCCCTGAGACGGCAGATCAGGGAATTGACAAGATGCTAACGAGAACCTCGCCTGCTTGTCTTGCTTTCTCTCTCCCAGTTTGTACCTGTCACCCACTCTTTTCTCATCTTGCCCTCCCACCAGCCCTACGGACCAAGCAGGAGCTTCTGATCCTGTCTCTCATGGCCCCATTTGCCTGGAAACAACACCAGATGCCGTCACTGCTCAGGGCTCTCTTGAAAGGTCCAGGAGCAGGAAAGAAGGCCTTCGGGGGCTCTGTGTGCGTCAGCAGATACACGCCTGAGGCCCCTAAACTGGGACCTATCCTAGGAATGGAGAGGAGGGGATTAGCCCGCGATGAGAAGAGGCATGACTGTGTTTAAACCTTCTTCCCTATCTAATCTCTTATCGACTGAGAAACAACACAAGGAGGTGTCTGGGAGGAATTAACACTAATCCCTTTCCAACTCTTCAGCGGCTTCCCTTACCATGCTCTCCTCTGCCTGGCCACTCCACTGGGAACATCTCAGTCACAGAGGATCCTGGGTAATCAATTAAGATGCTAACACGCCACCTTCAAAAATGCATTAGCCCTGGTCCCATCAACACATTCTTAAATAAATCACAATAAAAGTGAGATCTGGAGCATCACGAATCAATTAAAAGAGGAAGATGTAAGTGGGGAAGACTAGGCATGCCCGGGGTTTCATTTAAATAAGAAAGGAGAAGAGAGGAGAGAAGAGATGTGAAACGAAGGGAAAGGAGAGAGGAAAGAGAAAGGGACCGATTTTTCTTTTAAAAGTTAATGCAGCTGCTGTAAATGGGGCCAGACAAGGCCCCCAGCAACCTGTCCAGAGTACACAGCTAGGTCTGCTCAAAGGGGAGGGTCACAGCAATGAAAATGTAACAAGAGCCAAAGTGGTCCAAGGTGGGAAGCAGAAGCACAGAATGAAGAGGAGATGAGAGGTTCTGAAAGATGCCAGCCTGAGACCGTGTCATGCCTGGCCTTCACCGTCTTGTATGTTTCCTGCTGGGACAGAGGCTGACCGCTGGAATCAGTTCCCCTGGAATCTGAGGCTGGCCCAGTGGCCAGTGGCCAGAGGGAGCAGGTGGCTAGAACGTAAGTGGGGATTCTGATATCCTTCCTGGGATGCTGAAGTGCTCTATCGACCCACTCACTCTGAGTCCTACTGATTGCTTGTGACTCTGGCTACAGCCCACAAGCTCCGTCTACCTTCTCCATCTATTCTTTCTCTCGGTCGCTAAGAAACCAAGCAGGATACGCTCTCAGCTGCAGCCCCATGTGAGTACCTTTCAAAGATGGGGTGAGTGACCACAGAGAGAGCGACTCGTGGCCTCCAGCCCATTCCCTCCCCCTTGCCGGTTGTCTCCATCCCTCTTCCCACCTCCCACGGGAGCAGATGGGTGGATTACAGTCACTTCCTAAGAATTATAGCTGCAGAGATGACAAGATGACTAGGAAATATGTATATCTGTCAGGGATTCATCCTTTCTTTGTAGATATCCATAAGGCCAGAGTTGAAAGGGCTCGTTGAAATCACAAAATCTAAGGGTTGCTAACTCAAATGCAGTCACCTCCATCCCATGCTCTTTGTCCCTGAACCACAGTAGTACACACACTGAGGGTACGCCGATCAGCACATGGCATTCTCCCGTGGGCACATGACCAAGGCTGTCAAAAGAGATTGAAGTGCAAGACTTAGACTCAGTGGTTGGAGGATGCAAAGTCATCTCCCTGCTCCTGGATGCGAGTGAGGAGCCAAGGAGCCCCAGGAGCTGTCAGCAACTATGTCGTTAACATGAGGAGTCAGCCTGAGATCAAAGGCAAACTACGAAGGAGGAAGAGAGAACCAAGAAGGTTGGGGGGAAATGGAGCTGCTGCCCCACATCCATGGTGAGCCCCTAAATGAAACCAACCTTGAAACTTGCCCTACTTCTGGCTTTCTGGATCAGCGCCAGGAAGCCAGTTTGAGTCAGATTTTCCATTACTTGAAACGTCTGATCTCCTTCCTGATTTGCTACTTAGAAATTCTTACTGTTCTTCTCTCATTTCGGGTCAACGGGGGCCCTGAGCAAGGAAGTCCCCGTCCCACACTGCTCTCTGCAATCTACTTGGAGTCCTGGCTACCCTTTGACTTTGGGAAAATGACTTAACCCTCTCCTACTCAGGTTCTTTTCCAGTAAAACAGGATAATAATAGACTCATCCCATGTAATGTGCTTAGGCCGGCACAGGAGTGCTCAGTATACACTGGTGGCTGTTGTTATTTTAAGTAGTAGTAATAATAGTGGCAGCAGCAGTATCGGTATTGGAATGATCATCCGCAACTCTAATTCTTCATTCTCTCCCTTGTTCTGTAACCTGGGGTAAATCACTGGGGTAAGATCATTTAATTTTGTATCTCGTATTCTCTAAGTCTGAGGAAGAGCTCGAGGTCTAAGAGGGACTTGGGAGGGGAAACCTAGCCGAGTATCAGTCGAGTACTCGAGTATGCTGTGATCTGGGTGTCATGGGGTAACAGCCAGACTGAGATGTCCTATCAGAGGAACTGGGAGAGAAAACAGCTGAACAGCCAAGTTCAAAGCAAAGCCCTTACTGGTCATGGTTAGCCAACCCAGGCAAACCAAAGTCAACCAACAAGCCCAAAGATGAAGATCTGGGTCAAAAATCAAGTACAAATTAGAGTAGAACTGGAGTGGAACAGGGAGAAAGAAAGGTTCTAGGGAGCTTGATTTTTGGCCATGTGACCTTTGGTGAGCTGGACTGCATCCTCTAGACACTATTATTACCAACAGAGATGGCATGTTCTTAGCTCTCACTTACTTGTCATTGGTTGTATGGGTCACAGGGATGCGAAGGTGGCTGGATTGAAGAATCGGGGTTGGGGGTGGGGTGGGAGGGACAAGAGCTGAGGATTCATTGTTGGTTACCGCAAAACCCCCAAGGGTGATGTGATTCTGTGAGCCCTAAGAAAAGTAAGGGCAACCATTTCTGATATTTATTTTGCGCAACCGTCAACCTCAAATATCATCCTGAAGTCTTCATTTGACAAAGTAGTCACCAGCCTGTCTGGTACCTCCCCGGTCAGCCTCTCCTCCTGCTACCAAGCAATGCCAGGTGGACACAACCATTCTCCCAGCATGCCCTTTCTTCCCTTCCTTCATAATACAATTTGTCTCTAATAATCTGCTCGTCATAGCTAACTTTCCCCCTTTCTGCTTTTGACAAGGGTGCCTTTCCTTACATGGCTGCCAGGCTTGCTGCAGCCCTGCCTGATACAGAATAAACTTGTCATGTCCGCCCACCACAGGGACCCGCAGCGTGGCAGTGGCTGAATCGTCACCGGGGAGAACAAAGATGGGCTGCTGTAGTCATTTTCCATTCACAGCCCCACGGCCAGCTCCTTAAGGAACGCGGTGGAAGGTGCTGTGGACACATACATGTGCGAGGAGGCTGGAGACCTGTTTTGAACTTACAGCCACAAGGACACATATTTGTAGGACATTTTACACTTTCCAAAAACACCTTCTCACATTTTCACAGGTGAAGCAGACCATGGGAAGGTGATTATTTCTCTTTTCACAGAGTTCTCATGCTGGAGCAAAATCCCTGAGCTCTGAATCAGGAGGACCAGTTTGAGTGAGATCTCTGCTACTAACCAGTTTGTGAATCTGTGCAAAGCCATTTAAATTTTTCGGTCCTCAGTTTTTTCAGCAACAAAGTCAAGGCAGTAAAACCAATTTAAGAGGACTTGATCAGATGGACATAATTTTTAAATGCTTCATAAATTCTAAAGTACTATACAGATTGGTCCATTATAATGATTTTATTATGAAACTGTGGCTCAAGCTGAAATGATGAAGTGTCATCGAAGGCAGGGAGGGCAGTAGGGACCCTGAAGCCACACTTCCCAGGGTCTGGTCTCTACTGGTCCTCTTCCTTATTCTATGGCCTTGAGTAAATTACTTAATTTCCCTATGGATCCATTATTACATCTGTAAAATGGGAAATAATAAAAGCTGCTTTGAGGTTTATTTAGACAATGAAGTTAGATAGTGTAGGCAAAATACATAGCACAGAGGCTAGTACATCATCAACATTCAATGAATTCATCATCATCATTAACTTCTAGCTGCTAACCTTCAAGATCAGACTCCAGAAGCCACGGTTCCTAGCCCAGTAGTGCAGAAGTCCCTTGCTAGTTTGATGCCTCTAACGATTCTGTCCTTAGGACACTGAAGGTTAAAGCTAGGGTCACTGGTGACTTTTCTGTTACTACAGAGAAGAGAACTGGGGTTCAGAGAGGGAGCTGAATTGCCTAAGGGCAGAGGTGGAGTTAGGTAAAGAGCTCAGACTTCAATCCGAGTTTCTGGGCTTTCACCCTCCTCCTAAGCCAGAGACTCATAGATCTTTTGTAAGTGCATATGTAACATTTATGAAAATAGACAATACTCTGGGCTACACATCAAGTCTCAAAGAATGTCCGAGGAAGGAAGTAATTTAATGTGCATACTCTGATGACTATGGAATTAAATTAAAACTCAGTAACAGAAAGATAACTAGAAAATCTCCAAATACTCAAAAATTAAGATAACACACCTCTAAATAGCCGATGTGGAAAACGGAAATCCAAATGAAATTTAGAAAATATTTTTTATCTGAATGCTAACTATCTCAAATACTAAATATCTAAATTTGTGAAATGAAGTTAAAGCAGAACCTGGAGGGAAAGTGTGCACATATTAGAAAAAGAAGAAAAGTTGAAAATCTAAGCTTCTAACTCAATTATCTAAGCTTCTAACTTAATAAACTAAAAACAAAAAAAAACAAACAAACAAACAAAAGAAACAAAAAAACACCAAATTAAACCCAAAGAAAGTTAAAAGAAATTAAAAAAAATAGAAACTGAAAAAAATTAAAGAGCTATAGACACAAAATAGAGAAATTAACAACCAAAAGTTGCTGATTCCTTAAAAGATTAATAAAACTGGAAAAGGTAAATAAAGCAAAGAGCAAATATAAATTTTCTAAACATTAGGGAAATACAAATCACAAACACAATGAGGTACCACCTCACACCTGTCAGAACAGCTTTTATCAAAAAGTCAACAAATGACAAGTGTTGGCGAAGAGGTGGAGAAAAGGGAAACTTTGCCCTGTTAGTGGGACTGCAAATTAGTGTAGCCACTATGGAGAACTGTATGGAGGATCAAAAATTAAAGATAGAATTGCATTATGACCCAGACATTCCACTCATGGGTATTTATCCGAAGAAACCCAAGACACTAATTCAAAAAGATATCAGCATTCCCATGTTCACTGCAGCATCGTTCACAACAGCCAAGATGTGGAAGCAAATTAGGTGTCCATAGATAGATGAATGGACAAAGGAGACGTGCAAATATACAATGGAATATTACTCAGCAATAAAAAGGAATGATATCTTGTTATTTGCGACAACTATAATGGACTTACACGATATTACGCTATGTCAAAAAAGTCAAACAGGGAAAGACAAATACCATATGATTTCACTTATACATGGGATCTAAAAAAAGACTCAATCAAACAAACAACAAACAAAACAAAACAAAAGCAGATTCATAGAAAGAGAGCAAACTGACGATTGCCAGAGGGGAGAGAGGGTAGGGCGATGGGTGAAAAATGTGGAGGAATAGAGTCAATAATATTGTGATAACTTAGCATGGTGACAGATGGTTTCCAGACGTAGTGTGGTGATCACATTGCAAAGTATATAAATGTCGAATCACTTACACTTGAAATTAATGTAATATTGTACACCAACTATAATAAAAGTGAAAAAAATGAAAATATTTAATTAATTAAAAACAAATTATAAATATTAGGAATAAAAAGGTATATTATTATTGAATTTGCTGATATAAAAGATAAAAGTATACCATGTACAACTTTATGCCAATACATTTCTTAAGTAGATGAAATGGGTGAATTCCCTGAAAACTACAATTTCGCAAAACTCTTACTAGAAGAAATAGAAAATGTGAATAATCCTATAACTAAACGGCTTTACTGGTAGATCCCCTCTGACACTTGGGGAATAAATAACACAAACCTTTTTGAAACTCCTCCAGAAAATAGAAAAACAGAAAACACTTGCAAACTTTTCTTCTGAGTTCAGCATAATCTTCTCCTAAAACCTGACAAGAACATTATAAGAAACAAAAATTAAGGTCAATATCCTCCATGAACACAGAAGTGATAATCCAAAATGAAACATTAGCAAATCTAATTCAGTGGCTATTTTGACTTATTCCAGGAACAAACTCACAACCAACCTCTGGCAAGATTGAACAAGGAAAAAGGAAGAGGAACTGAATACAGTCACCCATAGAAACAAGGACCACTGCCAAATGATGTAAGAGATTATCTAAAGAATCTAGGTCTGGAAGTGGTGTTAAACTTCACTCAAACTACTCCATCAATTTAAACACTGATTGAATTCTCATTCGCTTGGAGAGAATCTATAGTCGTATAAATATTCCGGCACAACAATAATCTTACAGTGGGAAGATCTGGATCAAAGCAGGCACTTGCAACAGTGGGATGATGAGAAACCAAATCAATGTGCTAAAAGCTTTAGATGCATTCTCATTTAATCTTTACAGCAATCTTATAAGGTAAAAATGAGTATTATTACTATTATTATTATTATTATTATTATATTATTATTATTATTATTCCCAATTTTAAAGATGTGGAAACTTCAACAAAAGAATTAAATAATTTGTCCAGAGGCAAGTAGCTTATAAGTGATTGAGCTAGAGTCATCTCAGGTCCTCTGAGCCTCAGTTTCCCATAAGTTGGCTAGAGACCTGCATCTCAGAGGGGAGGGCATCAAAACAAAGAGATCAGGAAACTGAATGCATGTTGAAAACTACAAAGGGTAGATGAATACTTCAGCTCGGTGGCTAGGAGCCTTGTCTCCAAAGACTACACACCTGGGTTCGAGCCAGTCTCTGCAATTGAGAATGGTTTTAAGAAAGTGACTCTCTAAACCTCAATTTAGGGTTGCCAGATTTAGCAAGTGAAAATACAGAAAGTCAAATTAAATGTGAATCTCAGAAAAACAATGAATAATCTTTAGTGTAAGATATGTCCCATGCGATATCGAGGACATACTTATACTTGAAAAAGTTGTTTATTTAAAATTCAAATTTCACTGGACAGCCTATGTTTTATAGAGTGCCCTACCTGAGTTTTCTTATCTGAAAGATGGATAAGATAAAAGTAACTAACTGCTTGGCACATTAGTGTCACTGAAGATGCTAGTTGTCTCCAAATATCCATCGTCTTCTTGTCCCTTAGTAACAGAACCCTGATTCATAGCTGAGCCTACAGCTGCCCAACTAAATGACTAGGTTTTCTAATCTTCCTTGTGAAAAGGGGTAACCAAATTCTGCCCAATGAAAATCTAAGAGGGAGGACAGAGTGAGATACCCAGGAACTTGTCTTGAAAGTGAAAGAGTATGTCTGCCCTTTATCTCTTTTTCTTCCATCCTATTTCTTGAAACATGGATGTGATGGCTGGAATTCGAACAGCCATCCTAGACAATGAGGATTAGCCATGACTGTGTCTGTCTTGGGGTTGGCAGACACAAGAATTAGAAAGACTAGAAAGCAATGACCATTAGCGGTGGTTCCCAACTTGGCTGCACATTAGAAACCCCAAGCAGCACTTAAAACTCCCAATGTCCCAAACAATTAGAACATCTGTATTTTCAGATGCTCCCTAATATTACCTGGCCAAAGTTGAGAGTAACTGTTTTATGTTCTCATCAGTGTTCCCCAAACAATGTCCAATGAATGACAAGAGTCTCTACGCCCATCCAAGCCCGTTCGATGGAAATTATAATTCAGTAGTTTAGACTGGGGCCCAAGAATCTGCTTTGGTTTTGTTTTTACCAAGCACTCCAGGCCGTGCTTACCATCGCTCAGCTTTGGAACGCTGTCTAGGTCAGTGCGTCTAGGTCTGTGCATCTAAAATTAGAGCGAGCATCAGAATCACTTGGAGAGCTGGATTTTTCTAACAGCTTTATTGAAGTATGTTTTACATATCATAAAATTCACCTATTTGAAGAGTACAATTCAATGATTTTTAGTAACTTTACTGAATAGCACCATAAATCAGTTTTAGAACATTTTTATCCCCCCAGTAAAACCCCTCATGCGCACTGACAGTTAATCCCCATCCCCACCCCCAACGACTAATCTACTATCTAAATCCATAAATTTGCCTTTCTGGACATTGAAAACAGATGGAATCACACAATATGTGTTTTCTTATATTTGGCTTCTTTCACTTAGCATATTGTTTTTGAAGTTCATCCATGATGTAGCATTTGCCAGTAGTTCATTCCCTTTTCTTGAATAGTATCTGGAGAGTTTGTTAAAAGCCAGACCTAATACCGGGCTCCGCCCCTAGAGATTCTTACTCAGCAGAATTTGCATGTCTAAAAGGCTCTGAGGTGGTACTGATGCTTCTGTTCCACAGACCACACGAGTAGCACCAAGCCACAGCTGCCTACACTAACACATCTGTCTACTAAATACTATTCTCCGCCAAGTGACAGAATACCATTACGAAGGTACCCTGGGCATATGGGTTCATCCTGAGGAAGCTTATCACCAGAAATTGCCTTTTATTTTTACTTTGTCATCTACTGACAAAGGTGTCACTGAACACAGGTCTCTGACAAAAGCTCAGAAGCCACTTAGAAAAATAAAGAGAAACCAGGTCATTGACACGTGGGAGCATTATATTTGTCGAATAACTGGGAAGAAAACGTTTAACTTCACTAATAATTTAAAAGATAAAATTTTAAATCATATTAACCCATCAAATTGTCAATAATATAGTTAAATATCAAATGCTCAGTGTTGATGAGGGCATAACGAAATAAGTGCCATCGTTTACAGCTGGTGGAAGATCAACTGGTAAAACTCTTTTGGAGGGTAACAGCAAAATGGTCCACATTAAGATCCTTAAAATATTCATGTCCCATTCTCTTATGAATTCTATTTTTAAAAGTTAATCCTAATAATATAAATAGAAACACACACACATCTAACGTTGCTTGTACTGTTTTTCATGCTGAAAAGCTAAATGGAACTTAACTGTTCAACACAGTAAGGAGAGGGGGTATGTATATTTTTAAGGCATTCAATATGGTACAGAGGCTAACAGTAGTGATTTTAGTCTAACTTAGATGAGTTCGAATCCCAGCTAAGCCAATCGCTGGCCGTGTGACTGTGAGCACATCATTTAATATCTCTCTGCCTCAGTTTTCTCATCCTTAAAATGGATATAATAATATTATCTACCTCAAAACACATGATGGCTAATTTTACATGTCAACTTGACTGGGCCACAGGGTGCACAGATGTTTCGTCAAACAATATCCTAGATGTTTCTGAGAAGGTGTTTTTTGGTGAGTTTAGACTGAGTAAATTGCTCTCCCTAAAGTGAGCCTCATCCAATCAATTGAAAGCATGAATAAAACAAAAAAGGTTCACAGTTCTCTGGATAAGAGAATTCCTCCCACCTGACCACCTTCCAGCTGGGACATCGGGTTTTTCCTGCCTTTAGACTCAAGTGAAACATGGATCTCCTGAGTGTACAGCTAGCCAACTGCAGACCTCCTGTCAGCCTCCCTAGTCACCTGAGGCAATTCTTCACAATAGATCTCGACAGACAGACAGAGAGACAGACAGACAGGATATATATATATATATATATACACATACATATATATGTGTATATGTATATGTATGTATGTATATATTCTGTTTCTCTGGAGAACTCTAATAGAAAATGGCAGCATGGTGATTCTTCAAATATAATTAAAAATAGAACTACTATGTGATCCAGCAATCCCTCTTCTGGATATGTACCAAAAGAATCGAAAGCAGGGACTCAAACAGATTTTTGTTCACTCATTCATAGCAGCATTATTCACAAAACCCAAAAGGTGGAAGCAATTTAAGTGTCTATCAATTGACGAAGTGATAAACAAAATGTGGTCTACACGTACAATAAAATATTACTCAGGCTTAAAAAAGAAGGAAATTCTGACACATGCTACAACATGGATTAACCTTGAAGACACTGCACTAAGTGAAATAAGACAGTCCCAGAAGAATAAATGTTGTATGATTCCACTTATATGAGGTACCTAGAATAGTCAGATTCATAGAGACAGAAAGTAGAATGGTGGTTACCAAGGGCTACAGAGATTGGAGAATGGAGAGTTAGTGTTTAATGGGCACAGAATTTCAGTTCGGAAAGATGAAAAAGGCTAGAGATGGATGGTGGTGATGGTCGCACAATAATGTGAATGGTATGTATGTCATGCTGTGAAACTGTATATTTATAAATAGTTAAAATGGTAAGTGTTATGCTATGTATATTTTATCACCATAAAAAAATGAAAAAAATAAATTACCTATCTCATAGAGTTTCTGTGACAAATGAGTTAATATAGGTAAAATGGCACACAGTATCATATAAGCGGTATTTATTTCACAAAGATCCCACCTATTTTCAAAGTATATTAACATGTAAAAATACTCATGAGAGAAGGTAAAATGAAATTGCAGAACACAAAAGCATACATTACCAGTGTAATTTTGCTTGAAATATTTTTAAGATCCATGCATATCTGTGCATGTAAGAATACAAATTAACGGCAACAAAGTGTTAACCCGATCAGTTCTGGGTGATGATATTCTGTGTGATGTTTGTCTTGACATGTTTCTGATTTTCCCAGTTTTCACAAAGGATATGCATTATTTTTATGAGCTTCACCCCTAAATGATGATTTCTGGTGTTTAAGGGAGCTTATCTGTGCCCATCATCCCACTGACGCTCCATTGTTTACTATAGGTACCTTTCTTCCCCCAGGGGAGACCATCAGCCTGCCATCTCTATGCACTGTTTACATTCCCCAGAAACCATCTGTGTGTCCAAGATAGGTCAAGAGCTCTCTAGTAAAAACATTCCTTAGAGCATTTATTTCACATCCTGCATTCTGAAGAATTTTGAGAAGCAACAGAAATCTGGAGACTACGAGTTCAAGGAGATAGGAGCCAGGTAAGAAAGTTGGCTCCTGTCAGATATGGGCAAACTTGGCACTTTGTGATGGACAATCAGTTCTAGAGACATCAGAGGACTCATCCCACATCCTGTGTAATCAGGGTTTAGTTGGACGTCTCCAAGACTGTACTGATCTCTGGGCTCTCTGCTGTCATTCACATCCTTTCTTGTCTTCTGTGATTTCAGAAGAAAAGCAAAACTCCAGAGAATGTCCCTTCAGGTCCCTCACAATTTGGCCTCAAGTCTCACCATCCTGCTCCAGGTGTCCTATATCTAAAACGCACCAGTCTACAGCTGTCACTCAAGGTGTGAATGTTCATACCATGCATGTGCCTGTATCTCTGCCTAAACATATTCTTTCCAGTCTTCTGCCTTTGCCAAAATACTTCTCATTTTTCAAGGTCCAAGTGGACTGTCATCTTTGTTCAGTCTTTCTCAATTCTCCAGGCACAGCAGAGCTCCCCAACCTCTGAGTTGCTGGGCCAGTTGGCAACTGCCCAACTGAATCTCTTTTGATGTATTTCCCTAGACATCTAGAATGTAAGCTTCCTCTGGGCAGGAATGGTACTCACTCAGCTCTGCTGCAAGAGCTCAATGAATACACACCAGATATTAAAGTATTTTGTTCAGTATCACCTTGGCTGTGACGTATCCCTATTGGCATCCACAAGCTCGTATGTTAAATGGAGAGACTGTTCTTGTCTTCTCTGCATGGCTAGCAAGACAATGTGAAAATCTAACAGATTACTGAAAACCTCTTATTCAGGAAGTTTCAAAATTATCCCAAAAGCTCATGATAATAACCATGAACTTGTCTGACTCCAGTGAAGCAAGCTGGGCCCAAAACATTGCCCTAGTCACAGCTTTGCTTTATACTGCTAGAAATGGAAGCTTTTCAATGGTGTTTACCTGAATAATTGAATGGTTCATCGCTTCGGAGAGGAACGATTGAATATTCAACTGTTAGGAGCAGGACAATTGAGTGCATTACATTGTTTGGGAGAGGGCTGATTGAATGTTTCATTGCTTGAGAGGAACAATTGAGCATAAAGCTGTTTGGAAAGGAAATAGTCATTCTATTGTATGAGAGAGGAACAATTTAATACCCCATTTCTTGGGACAAGAACTTTTAAGGACAGACTTCCTCCAGTTTGGGACCTTATTCTATCTCAAAGTTAGTTTCCAAGTCATTTATTTGTTTGGAAAGAGAGCGCAGTTACCCTGAGCAACAATGTTGGTAATGATTTGTAGACCCAGAACAGCACCTTCACCCTGCTCAACATCTGTTACTTTCCATGAGAGATGGAGTGCTGGCTTCGATTTCATTCTTGCCACCCCTTCTGATAGTGCGTCGGTAAGAAAACACATTCCTAAATCCAGCTCTGGATGCCAAGAGGTTGTATTACCTACAAACTTCACTGCAAACACATGACCTCTTCTTTCACTGCAAACACATGACCTCTTCTTTCACTGTCCCTGTCAACTGCAGTCCTTCACAGGTAGACATTCCAGCCAGGCCACTGTAACTCTCAATCCTTCTACATAAACTGAAATCAGTTCTGTGTCTGTACGAAGGAGTAACTTTCTAGACCAGTCACTTCTCGCACTGACTCGATCACTTTCCATCCAAAGGTCAGTGTTAAATCTCAGCTCACCTGAGTTCCATCGCTTTGTCCACTTTGTCTCCTAAGAGTAAGTGACAGTGAGTGGTACCATCTGCTAAGCCACTGGGACAAGATTTCAAAGTGTTCATGCTCTTAAAACTGGTTGCCTCATCTAGGCACTGAGATCAATCTCTGACAGGGATGATGTACTTCAGATAGGATTTTAAATAAATATGCCCATCTTTTCTCCTCTCCATTTTATACCCAGTAGATTGTCTGCAAAACTGGCTGCCATAGTTTCCATGCCCTTTGCTAGCCCCCTTCCACGCTGACTCTAGGCTTGGCCACATAACTTAATTGACCAGTGGGACTAAAGAAAATGCAATACAAGCGGAGACGTAAAAAGTGCTTATGTACTGAGGCTTGATCTACCTATTCTTAAAATTCTGTTATCATGTGAGGAAGCCTGGTCTAGCTTCTTAGTGGATGAGAGACACATGGCCAAGTCACACCCATTGCCCCAATTGCTGGACTGCCCACTTCCAGGAGTATGAGTGAGGTCATAGATCACTCAGTTACCAGTCAATCTGCCAGCTGACAACAGGCTCATGCGCAAGCCCAGTGGAGATCAGCCAACCTGGCCCAGACCAAAAAAAATAGCTGATCCTCAGAATCGGAATTGGAACGGATGGTTGTTGCTTCGGAGTGGATTATTTTAGAGTGAAAGCTAACTGATATAGGCATTGATACCTAAAAGTTGGGTGCTACCATAATTAAAATCTATTGACTTTGGCGTCAAAGGATGGAGCCTAGAGAAGAGGCAAGAAAAATGTTAGTGAACATTAACGAAATGATGAGCAAACAATTAGTGGAAACTGGAAAAGTAGTGAGGAAATTGTACTAGAATATGAAAAAATTCCAACCTGTGATATCCAGTGATGGAACAATTAGCAACATTGTCATCTGTGATAATATATGACGATGAATGTACTTAAACTTTTTGGACCTTGGAAAAATTATTTCCAGGCGTAATGTTGAAAACAATCGATTGACTTAGGAAAAAAGAGGGTAGTTAAAGGAAGAACTGTTCAGTTTGCAAGCAGAATTTAGAAGGCATAGAAGGGTGAGGATTTGCTGGATTGTAACATAAATCTGTTTCTCAATCCTAGTCTCTTGAGCCAGTAAAAGATTCCCAAGTGTAAGTAATGGCCTCAGTAAAGATCAATTAAGGTTGTAGCTAAGAAGCTCTATAAAGACGTTTGAAAGATTTGATGAGCTGGCTGTCAGTCTTAGCTAGAGAAAAGGGCTTACAAGAATCTTAGGGCAGTTGTCCCAGAGTAGAGACAAGTTTTTGTTAAATGGAGTAGACTTACAATTTGATACACAGAAAACCTACGAAGTGTTAAGGGACTTATATCAGTAAAAGGACCATCAGCTTTTTTTTTTTAACAATAAAACATACCTTGCTTATATTACATATTCATATCAACACATATATTAGGTCAAACCATATGAAACCAGCAATATTTGACTTGACTCTCTGGACTGGAGTGGTCCAGCCCAGATCCCTATCACCTGCTGGACTGTGCTGACCTCCACTGAGTAGTGGTAGTGGCCCTTCCTGCCTATGCCAGCCCATTCAGTCTTTTTTTTGTTCTCCTTGGAGTGATGAATTCCCTGTGAGGGCCCATCAGCTCTGGAGGGTAAACAGGTAGTTAGCTGCTGGCATAAGATAGCTTCTAAGTCTCTCAACCCCTCACCTAGCCCCCAATGCCCTTTCTGCTCAGAGAATGCTCACACCCCTTCCTTGGGCGATGCTTTGTCAGCCCTCCAGGGTAGGGACCCCTTCTAGGTTGACATCCCATAGACCAGAGTCTCAGTATTGGTTTTGCACCTTAGACCCTTCTCTCATCTTCCATAGGGTAGGTTTCTATAGGGCTCTTGCATGGCTTAAATGAGAGGATATGGACAAAGTGCCCACATACCACCTGGCACACAGCCCCCTTCCCACTCTGGCCCCCTCCTCATCTCAGCGACATTTTGATTTTTTTCTCCAGCTCTACTTCCCCACTCACTTTCAGCATTTTCCTCCTCATTCCCCTATACTCCAGTTCAATAAAAAGGCCATCAGCTTTAACTGGATAATACTGCTCAAATTTTGCTCAAATTACAAAAAGGCCTTTAGGATCCTAACTTAACATGTACATAAAGCAAACAGAAAAAGCTACTCAGCTGCCAACACAAGTCATTTCATATAGAAAGGGAAGGAGATCTCAAAAGGTAGATTGGAGAGCCGAGATAATGGACCCTTGAAAAACAACAGACTTAGAGTCCCTTTCAAGGAGTTAAACTGAATCCTGGTCGAAAAACATTTCCGCTCTCCACAGAAGGTACACACAGCAACATCTGCCTGGAGTGGTTTCAGAACTGCTATAGGTCATGATTGCTATGTGGCTTCCATTATTTTCACTTTTATGTCTTAGTATATGGCATGTTGGGGTATGAGGGTCTCTTATTTCTTTTCTAGTTCAAGGTCTCTAGATCAAGGGGACCCACATTCAAAGAACCATGCCCAAGAAGTCTCATTCATATCTGGACCTGATGTAGATCACGAGATTCTAGACTTTAATCCTGGTGCTAAAACTTGGTGATATTTTAGAGGATTCAGAAATCAGACAAGCTTATTTTGCATGTGGGTGGAATACACAGTTTTGCAGAGGGCAGACTGTGGTAGATAGTAAAGGTAGCCACTGATCCTTCTTTAAAAAGGCTTGCACACTGGGGTTTTCCCTCTCTTGTTTCTCTTGAAAACTACCATCATTTGAGTAAAAGCCAGAGCTAGCCTGTTGGATGGTGATGGACATGTGGCACAGTTACTCTTGCATGCCTAGTCAGAACCACCAGATTTCTGAGTGAAGCCATCTGGAACCAGCCAGCCTGCCAGTACCAAACAACTGTCTTAGTAAATGCAAACATATGAGCAAGCTCTACTGAGAGTCACTGAGTCCAGCCAGTCCAGAAGATCTACCCATCAGAAATGTGAGCAAAAGCTGACACACCTCAAAATACCTATGATTTACAATTAACCACCTTGTCAGAATGGTACCACAAAACCACTAAGACAAATTACACATATTCTAATTTGGAAACCTTAAGGCTGGTTAGTCACATGTTTCCTCCATACTGTGTACTTACCACTTCCTCTCCTTCATTCAAAACAAAGTTTCCTCCTTCATTTACTGTGGGAAAAGTCTCCCCTTTTCCTTGACTGTACATGTCTTTACAAAGAAATGTGGCATAGTGCTAACTAGTGCAGACTTTGGAGTCATTCTACCAGGGTTCAACTCTTGAGTCCATGACTACAAGGTCTGTGACTCTGAGTAAGTCATGTGACCTCACTGCACTCAACTTAGCCCTAAAATTGGGATAATAATGGTACTCATCTCTAGGGTTACAGGAGAATTACATGAGTCAGTATGTGTTATTTGCTTACAATGATGCCTGGCACACATTAATAGGGAGTGACATATGTTCCCATTATTTGTGAGCCAATGCTGGACTACCCTCCCTTCACCTGGTGCTTTGAATAGCAACACATCTGTACATAAGTAATCATTAATCAAAGATATGGAGAATTCAGGAGTTTATTAGTCTGTGAGGAAGTGAAGCAGATGTAATGTATTTGTAACATTATCAGTATAACGTATTTGTGCGATGCTATTCTTTGGAGAATCTGGGAGTGTTCCTTAGCCATTATCTCAATGTATTTGTAACATTATCAGTATAAAGTATTTGTGCAATGCTTTTCTTTGGAGAATCTGGGAGTATTTCTCAGCCAGTATGTCACTTGCGCTGCTAGACCCTAAGCCTAAAAATGGGTAGATGACTTTTTCCACGTTAATGCTATGCTTTAACATTAGAATCTTCCTTTCTGCACAGAGAAAACAAGAAAACACTGGGTACTACCTCAAAGGCTGGCCAAGGCTTAGAAGAGCCCCCAGATATTTGCAACCCACCTTCTTGATAGAGGCTACCATGTGGTCTGTGGACTCTGCTTTGCACAAGACCTTTATCAAGTCCCTGGACAATCAAGCCATGCAACACCTTTGGAGGCAGAGCCACCACACTGTTACGCGAGATAAAATCTGCGAAGGAGTCCTCGGTAAACCAGCACGGGTGGAATTTCTCTAGAGAAGGAGGAAGAAATGATGAATTGGAAAGTTCATGAAAAAAGGAAGCTGCCTCAATGCAAGGAGTCTTCTTCGTCTCCTCAGACATGAGTTCGTCAGCCTCAAGTCACTGGTCGTCCCAGTAAGAATGGATACCACTGACTAAGTGAGACATAGTTTGTTGGTATTAATAAACACCTGTATTGATTTAACCTGTCCTTCTTGCATCATGCATATTTGTAAATTACGATCCTTGACTCTACATCAGAGTGTCCAGGAAGCCAGCTAAAAACTCTGAGGCTGAGCCTCGACCCAGACTTATTGAGTCAGTGTTCCCAGGGTGGGTGGGGCCTGGGAAACGCCCCGCAATGATCTCCCCAGGTGCGCCCCGTTACGTCAGGTGCTGGCTTGCACTATAATGAGGAAAAGGACTTAAGAAGTGAAGAATCGAAGAGCACCAACTATCCATTCTTAACATATTCCTCTAGTAATTAAGGAGAAAGAGAGTGGGAGTGGGGAGGGAGAGAGACAGAGAGAATATGAGAATGAATGTCTGTCTGTCTGTACAGGACATTTTTTACATCAAGACCTGACACATGTACCCATAAACACACCCTTAACCATAACAAAGATTTCAGGAAACCATACTTACTGAAACTTCCTGACACAATTTGAATACCTTCTACCTTTTCTATCATATTTTTTTTTAAATCCTGGACACATTCGAGTAAGTTGTTTTTTTCCACCCACTAATGGACTGCAAAAAGCACTGGTATAGAGGAATTAAGGGTGGTGGTGGTACTGGAAATGAATGTAGACAAGAATCAATAAGAGTTTGGGCTTTTTCTCATCGCAACGAGAGCCAGTGACTGTTATTGATCAGAAAGAGGATATGAGACCTCTTTTCTCCTCTTGCCTCAGTGATGATTGTCCTGTCTTTTTCATGAAATGGATGTCATTGATCCTCTGAGACAACTAAAAATCTTGGGGAAAATGAATTGAGGACAAGAATGGTAGTTAGGCAGGAACCAAACACACTGACCTGGGAGAAAAGATCAGAGTAAGATTATTATTATTTTTTGCTACATGTAGAGACTTTAAGGTTTATACCAAATGAGGTTGTTACTCACGTAGGAAAAACCGTACTTAGGTCAATATGAATCTTCAAAGAGTCAGGAGAAATTAAGTTGTGCAGCATGGCCGAAGCACCTAACTTTCCACATGGTTTTGTTCATTCATTATATATTTTTTGAGTGACTAGTAGAACTAGCAATAAAATTGTCACGAGAGAGAGAGAGAGAGAGAGAGAGAGAGAGAGAGAGAAAATGCCTTCATGGAGCTCATCTTCCAATGGAAGAAAGCGTAATTTTTTTTAATGAGCAAAATCTATGTTTGTTTAATGGTGGTAGATGTTAAGGAAACGAGGAAGAAAGAATGACAGGGGGTGTTGGGGAGAAGTTGCAATTTTAGATGAGGGTGGCCAGAGAAGGTCTCACTTAAAAGTGACCTTTGTGGGTAGAACTGTATCCCCCCTAAAAGGGATCTCCAAGTCCTACATTTTGATATCTAATAACATGACCTTATTTAGAAATGGGGTCTTAGAAGATATAACCAAACTAAGATGGGGTCATACTGGATTCGGGGGCCCCTCATCCGATGACTTATCCTCAGAAGAAGAGGAACATTTGGACATAAACACAGAGAGGAGACCGCCACATGAAGACAGAGAGACATGCAAGAAACACAGCCATGTGATGACAGGGGCAGAAGCTGGAGCGAGGTAACTGCAAGCTGAGTAAACCAAGGATGCCAACGATCACGAGGAGCTAAGAAGGGGCAAGAAAGGATGCTCCCTTAGAGCCATCAGAGGAAGCACTCCTTTCTGACAACTTGATTTTGGACTTTTACGTTCCAGATCTGTGAGAAAACAAGTTTCTGTTCTTTTAGGCCACCCGCCCGCTTGTAGTACTTTGTTACGGTGGCCCGAGGAAGGGAAGGCAGTGATGTTTGAGGACATCTCTGAAAGAGGTGAGAGAGTGTCCCCTGTGGATACCCAGAGGGAAGAGCGTCCAGGCGCAGGAAGCAGCCAGTGCAAAGTTTCCGAGAAGACAGCGTGCCTGGCGTGTTTGCTGATGAGCAAGGAGACCAACGTGGCTGCAGCGGAGTGAGTGAGGACAGCAGCGGAAGAGAATCAGTGGGAAGAGAATCTATCACAGTGAGCCTCGCAGTTTTATAAAAGGTCTGGCTTTTACTATGAGTGAAAGGAAAAGCCACTGCGGAGTTTTGACCAGAGGAGTCCCTTGAGAGCGGACTTGCATTTTAATAGGATCATTCTATCTTCTTTGAAGAGAATAAGCTAAGTTAGAGGCAGGGTGGAAACAGGGAGACCAGTTAGGAGGCCATGCAAACAATCCAGGAGAGAGATGATGGTGACTTGGGTCAGGATGCAGCAGGGCTGGGGGTGAGAAAAGGTTACGCCCTGAATATATATGAAGGTACCGCCAACAGGATTTACAGTCAACTGACCTCTGCACCTGTCCCCAGGCTATCACTAACCTAATTTCTATCACTGTACATTATATTTGCATTTAGTATCAATGGAATCATATATAGCATGAGCTCTTTTGTATCTGGTGTCTTCTGCTCAGCATAATGTTTTTGAGATTCATTCACATTGGGGCATGTAACCATAGTTATATTATTGCTAAGTAGCACCTCCGTTTGGATATAAGATAATTTATCTATCTAGTCATTAGTTGATGGACAGTTGGGTTGTTTCTGGTTTCAAGCTATTATAAATAAAGCTTCCAGGAAAATTTATTTTCAAATCTTTGTGTGGACATACGTTTTCATTTTTCTTGGGAAAATGTCTAGGAGTGGTTTGGCTGGATGGTAAGTATGTGCCTATGTTTTTAAGAAACCACCACTTTTCTAAAATGATTGTGGAATTTTATATTACCATCAGCAGAGTATAATTTCCAATTGATCCACATCCCTGCCAACACATAGTATGGTAAATCTTTCTGATTTTAGGCATTCTTCTAGGTATGCAGTGGTGTCTTATTATGGTTGTAATTTTCCTTTTCCTCATCACTAATGTTATTATTTTTTCATGTGACCAGTGGCCATTAATTCAACTTCCTTGGAGGAGTATATGTTCAAATCTATAGTGTTATTGAGCTCTAAATATACAATAAATAGCACATGCTGAAAGTGTGTATAATTTAATAACTTTTGACACACGTATACCTGTGAAACCATCTGGGCTTTGTGCTAGCAAGCACTAAATGAGTTAAGTTACTAGATGACTACACAACTCTTTTGAGACTTGTTTTAAAGATTTGTTAGGTTGTATTGACAACAGCCTTGACTCCAGCTTAGTTGATTCCTACTCCTGAAGTGTGACTCTTCTGGGGTCTCTTCTGACGACCCAGTGTTCAACAAGGACTCTCCACTGAAGCTGGTCAGAACTCTCATATCCCTAGCCCTGGATGGGATCTGGGAATTACTTAACTTTCAGCTCTCTGGTTGTTCTTCACCCAACCTTGTGGTTCCACCGTATGCATTTGTATAATCTATCAGTGGTTTAGTATTCATCAACAGACTCAAGAAAACCCAGGTTGAGATGTCTGGAGATTTGTCTTCATACCTTCCTCCTCACTGGTTCTCGGCCCTGCAAATTCCAGCCACTTCCTCAAACTCTGATTTCACCTCCTCAACTTGGCAAGGCCATCCTGCTTTGCCTGAGAACCCCCTCCCCCTCACTGAGCCAGGGTCTACAGAGTCCCTCCACGAAGGAATCCAGGCCACTCTTTGGGCTCACCATCGCTCAGGAATCAGGCTCTATACTATCTCTTGTCCAATATCTAAAAACTGTTTTTTTTCTCCATATATTCTGTCCAGTTTTCTAGCTGTTTACAGCAAGAGGAGGTTAGTCTTGTCCCAGTTATGCTATTATAGTCAGAAATTAAAATCTTGTTTGGGTTTAAGGATCTTTATGAACAGAGACAAATATATGCTGTAGTAGTAGTAGTTGTTGCTGTTGTTTGTTGTTGTTATTGTTATTGCCAATAGGTGTCTCATAAAGGAGGCTTCCAAGTCTCTTGGATACATTCCCATCCAGTTATAATAGCTTCCTGGGTTCTAGGAAGGTAGATCCAGGCTCATCTTATTATTTTTTGTCTGTCTCAGACCTGAAATCAGACATTTCTACAGAGAGCCCTGGTTTCTTCCATCAGAGAGCTGTACTTGGAGACCACACTGTGGGTAGAGGGGTGCTCACTGACAGGACTGGTCATTGTATCTAAGCCTTTTCAGTGGGCCGAGACAGAAAATCAGGTTTTTATTTTCTTTCTTCTTCATATCAGGAAATTCACTATAAGTCTTACTTAAACTTCCAAATCACATTCAGGTCTAAGGAGTTTTTACTTAATCCCTTCAATCTGACACCTTTATATCCTTTCCCACGACACTAATAATTCTGGCTCTCGATACCAATATAAGCACTCATTTAATTTATCCTACAATGTACACACAGAAGTTTCAGAATAATCATGTTAACGCTACATCATCATTATGATTACTGCGGATGTTTAAGGTTATTTTATAGATATTTTTATCCAGAGTTAAAGTATACGCCACTAGAGATGTATCCAAATTCCAAATTGTTGTTTTGCAGTTCCTGGAAATAATTCTCTATTCAGTTATTTAACACACAGTTAAATTCATTTCTTTCACTTTTCTTTCAATATTTAGAGTTTACTATTTTCTAAATTTGATTTTGCTTTGTAATTATGTAAAATGTCTTCCTGGTCCTGGAGTGGAGTCTATAAAGCGAAGTGTGTTTAGAGATTTAGTTCCGCCCCATCTCCCTCATCTTGCTTCTTCGCTGCCTTACAGGTGGGCATAACCTTTTTCGTTTATGTTTCTGGTTTATCTTCCCATCATTATTATAAATATATACATATAGACACATATAATTTATATCCTCATCCCTGCTTTCTTAAATTACACATGCTTTTTTCTCCACGTTGCTTAATTAACTTGCTTTAGTCCAGAATATATTCCAACGATCATTCCATTGCTGTTTATAAACATATTCCTTGTTACAGGTGTGGATATACCAACGTTTATTCAGCTAGTGCTCTGTTGATGTATACTTAGGTTTTTCTACCCTTTCATGCACTTTTCTTTATGTCCAAAGTATTTTTATATTCTCCCTTAAATTTTATGAAAACTTTGGCTCTGTAGACAACAGGAATCTCCAAAGACCAGTTTGGAGGTAATAGATTGAGAGAAAAATACCCTGTTAGGTCTTATTTCAACTTAACAAGTGTTATTGATCCTGTGCTATGTTGAAAGCACTATGCTAAGCGTCATGGGAGACACCAAGATGAAGAGAATCATCCCGCCCTAAAGGGCCCCAGGTGGGTCAGAAAAACAATAGGCAATTAATTGTGTAATAACAGGCATAATAAAATGAGTGTTAAAAGAGAATTATAGATGAGAAGAGGAAGAAACGACATGTGATGACTTAAAGCTGGGAAGAATCAGACATGACTTCATGATGGAAGAAGACTGTTTCCTTTAAAAAACTGCAAAAGTTTTGACCAGAAGAGATGGAGGAGGATGAACATCCCAGGAAGAATTAAGGGTTGAGCACACGTATGCTGAAGGTATGCTCAACGTGCAAGGTGAGGCTCAGGGCACTCAAAAGGAAGTGTTGATAAGTGACGTACAGACAGCACGATGGTTAAGGCTTGGTAGTCAGACACCAGAGTCACACTCTGATCTTTGTCAAGTTCGCTCAGCAAGTATGAATGCTCATACTGGACCAGGTACTATGAGTCAATCCTTTTCCAGGTGAG
>NW_011888797.1:8204100-8207787 GCF_000151845.1 Pteropus vampyrus | reverse complement strand
CTTCCAAGTCTCTTGGATACATTCCCATCCAGTTATAATAGCTTCCTGGGTTCTAGGAAGGTAGATCCAGGCTCATCTTATTATTTTTTGTCTGTCTCAGACCTGAAATCAGACATTTCTACAGAGAGCCCTGGTTTCTTCCATCAGAGAGCTGTACTTGGAGACCACACTGTGGGTAGAGGGGTGCTCACTGACAGGACTGGTCATTGTATCTAAGCCTTTTCAGTGGGCCGAGACAGAAAATCAGGTTTTTATTTTCTTTCTTCTTCATATCAGGAAATTCACTATAAGTCTTACTTAAACTTCCAAATCACATTCAGGTCTAAGGAGTTTTTACTTAATCCCTTCAATCTGACACCTTTATATCCTTTCCCACGACACTAATAATTCTGGCTCTCGATACCAATATAAGCACTCATTTAATTTATCCTACAATGTACACACAGAAGTTTCAGAATAATCATGTTAACGCTACATCATCATTATGATTACTGCGGATGTTTAAGGTTATTTTATAGATATTTTTATCCAGAGTTAAAGTATACGCCACTAGAGATGTATCCAAATTCCAAATTGTTGTTTTGCAGTTCCTGGAAATAATTCTCTATTCAGTTATTTAACACACAGTTAAATTCATTTCTTTCACTTTTCTTTCAATATTTAGAGTTTACTATTTTCTAAATTTGATTTTGCTTTGTAATTATGTAAAATGTCTTCCTGGTCCTGGAGTGGAGTCTATAAAGCGAAGTGTGTTTAGAGATTTAGTTCCGCCCCATCTCCCTCATCTTGCTTCTTCGCTGCCTTACAGGTGGGCATAACCTTTTTCGTTTATGTTTCTGGTTTATCTTCCCATCATTATTATAAATATATACATATAGACACATATAATTTATATCCTCATCCCTGCTTTCTTAAATTACACATGCTTTTTTCTCCACGTTGCTTAATTAACTTGCTTTAGTCCAGAATATATTCCAACGATCATTCCATTGCTGTTTATAAACATATTCCTTGTTACAGGTGTGGATATACCAACGTTTATTCAGCTAGTGCTCTGTTGATGTATACTTAGGTTTTTCTACCCTTTCATGCACTTTTCTTTATGTCCAAAGTATTTTTATATTCTCCCTTAAATTTTATGAAAACTTTGGCTCTGTAGACAACAGGAATCTCCAAAGACCAGTTTGGAGGTAATAGATTGAGAGAAAAATACCCTGTTAGGTCTTATTTCAACTTAACAAGTGTTATTGATCCTGTGCTATGTTGAAAGCACTATGCTAAGCGTCATGGGAGACACCAAGATGAAGAGAATCATCCCGCCCTAAAGGGCCCCAGGTGGGTCAGAAAAACAATAGGCAATTAATTGTGTAATAACAGGCATAATAAAATGAGTGTTAAAAGAGAATTATAGATGAGAAGAGGAAGAAACGACATGTGATGACTTAAAGCTGGGAAGAATCAGACATGACTTCATGATGGAAGAAGACTGTTTCCTTTAAAAAACTGCAAAAGTTTTGACCAGAAGAGATGGAGGAGGATGAACATCCCAGGAAGAATTAAGGGTTGAGCACACGTATGCTGAAGGTATGCTCAACATGCAAGGTGAGGCTCAGGGCACTCAAAAGGAAGTGTTGATAAGTGACGTACAGACAGCACGATGGTTAAGGCTTGGTAGTCAGACACCAGAGTCACACTCTGATCTTTGTCAAGTTCGCTCAGCAAGTATGAATGCTCATACTGGACCAGGTACTATGAGTCAATCCTTTTCCAGGTGAGTCATGAAATAGAATTCTGCAGTGTCTGACACTGTTAACGACCTCCTTCTTAAAACTTCACCTTGGACTTCTGAGATGACCTCCCCATTTTCTGAGAAGACTCCCTAATCACCTACCCTTCCATGGACTGCATTTCTCCTAAGGACAAGGCTGCAGAGGAAACCTGGCCTTTGTTCTTAGTACAGAGCCCATCTTCCCCAGGGTTTTACCTCCTCGGCTTGAGGATGTGTTGTCTTCTATGGCAACCACCTCCATTACACACGTGCTTGCGCGTGCGCGTGCGCACACACACGCATGCACGTGCATTCCACCCCTCGCCCCACACACACGCCTCAAAAGAATTTTCGCAAGCTTGGGAGGCTGGTTTGTACCTGCGGTGTCTCAGCCATCCTACGGCTCTGTAAGTCAGAGGTTTCCCCAAGTAGTCTTTCCCTACTCCAGCACACCTTACTCTTGGTGCCATATCAAACTCCTTCAGACACTGTGATGTAGGATTACCCTTCGTCCCTCCTCAATAACAGTAATGACGGCTTGACAGCTGACGTGTTAACATGCATTTAGCAAACACTTATTGATCGCCTACTTTGTGCCAGGCAATGTTCTAGGCACCGAGGACGAAGGTGTGAACGAGACATGAGATGAGGCTGTGATGGAGTACGCAATATATGGTAGGCATTCTGCTAAATATTTTATGTCAATCAGATGATTGAATCTGTGCAGGGAGCCTCTGAGATTAAAATTTTGTTAAGCCTATTACATAGGTGAGTAAAATGAGTGTGGTTAGATTAACTAACTTGATACCTGAGCCTGTATCCTGCTCTTTCTCTGATTAGCTGTCTAACAGTAAGCAAGTTTCATACAACTTCTCTCTGCCTCATTTTTCCCATATGAAAAATGGGGATTATAGTAACTACCTCATAGTGTTGCATGAGAAATAAATAAGCTCTTACCTGGAAAGAAAATAGAAAAGTTCTTGGCACATTAAGGATGTTCATACATGTTAGTAATTATTACTATGTATTTCCAGTCTTATTGTATAACATTCATTTGTTTAAGCGTTTGTCGCATTAGATCATGAGATTCTAAGGATTGGACTTTGTTTTTTCATCATGCGTAAAATTGGGTTAATAATACTTTGGAGCTCAGTTGTAGGATTAGAGAGAATACTTCATGTTTGTATGAAGTACACAGCACAGTTCTTAATCTATAGTAGGTGCTCAATAAATTTCTATATTAAAATTATCGTTATTACTGTTATTGCCATTAGTATTATTTTCTAATGATTAGCATACCTCTAGTAATGGAGTGTTCAAAAAGCATTTTGTTAAAAAAACAAAAAAGTATTTTGTGACTCGAAAAAAAAAAGGGGGGGGATAGAATCGGTTCAGGAGCACCCCCAGCACCCACGGGCCCCAAGGGATCGCCCTGCCCTCCCTCTGCTTCCTGAGCGGGAACTCATCACTCGCTTTGGTTAACACTGAGCGGTGCGGGCTCGCCCCTGCTAACTACTTAAAAGCTAATATTGGGTTTGCAAAAACTGCTTTTTAATGAGCTTTAACAGCCCTCCGGAAACCTCATTAGCGGGCGCCGAGCCGCTCGGGCCCGCAGAACAAGGTCTGCACGCATGGCCGGAGCTCTCATTTGTCTCTGGTTGCAAGCAGCGTGTGGGCCATGCACAGTCCCGCAGATGCCCCTCTGCCAGGCCTCTCAGAGTCACCTCTTCTCCACCTTGTCCATACCATCCGGGGCCTCGGGCCTTGCAGGAAGAGTACCGCAGTCACCTGCCAGCGGGCCCAGCAGACTCCAGTCTCCTCCTGCACAGGTTCACCCTGGTCCTCACACCCTGTCGCTCCTCTGCTCAAACACCCAGCATGGCTCCCTATCACCTCTGCCATCAACTCTGAGCTCTTCC
>NW_011888797.1:8184833-8203010 GCF_000151845.1 Pteropus vampyrus | reverse complement strand
CCTCTTAGAATAAGCGGGTACTTTGAAATAAGAAAGATTTACATTTACATTCCAGTTCTGGCACCTATGAGCTCCAAAGCTTCAAACAAAGTGGATCCCCGATCTCTTTACTCAGCAAAATACAGACGATAATACCTTTATCGTGGGACTGTTTGAAGTTTAAAAATAATATACATAAAGCTCCTAGAATAGGGTCTGGCCCATAGAAGATACTAAATGAAGAGGGCCGATGGTGCTGGTGACCGAGATAAAAAGAAGAGTTGAAAGGCAGGAAGGAGAAACCATAAAATTTTAGAAAAGAGTCAGTGACGTTTTTCTTCTATATTTTTCTGGGATCCAGACAGTGCCTCACATACAGTATATGCTGCATGTCTTACTTTCTGTGACTCTCATGCATGGACTGGCAAATTCCAGCTCACAGGCCAACCCAGCCCAGCATCTATTTTTGTTGATGGAGTTTTACTGGACACAGCCGTTGCCCACTCACTCACTCGCCGTCTATCCCTGCTTTCATGCTAAATGGCAGATTTGAGTAGTTGCAACAGAGACCAATGGACCACAAAGCCAAAAACATTTGCCATTGGACCTTTTACAGAAATGATTTGCCTACCTCTAACATACAATTTGAATTGGGAAGCACCAACTGTGAAGATCTCCAAGAACGTATTTCTTGGCTCAAATACGTTCTGTAATTTTCTGAATTCCCAGCTCCAAACTCACCTCTTCCGGGTTACATTGCGTAATTGATTTCATCCAGCTCAGGCTTTGTTGCTCATTCTCTCTCATCTGCCCCTCACATCCTCGGATAAAGTCACAGCGCTGTTAATTTTCACCATCGCTGATGCTGTCAATATGCAGGTGTCCCACGATTGCTTTCCAGCATGTGCTTCTGCAGACGAACTCCCTAGTGCTTATTCGCCATTGTTGCCAAGGGCTGTCCTCTGAAGCTTTCTGACAGTCCAACTGCTAGTCTCTAGATTGAAGAAACGACACCAACCTCACGTTCAAAGGGAATAAAGGGAAAGACTCGGACAGACCCACAGCTGGGCCTAACCCCTTCCATCTTGGTTTCCCCTCCACCTTTCCCGGTGGCTCCAGACCTAGTTGGTCTCCTGTAGGTACCACCACGCTACTACTCAGCCGTCAAAATTCTTCTCTATCTTGACCAATTATGGTAAGACAAAGTTCTTTCTTAAAAAGAATTCAGACACTGGAGAGGGGAATAAACCAAACACAAAAGTATAGAGAAAAAGAAGTTCAGAGTCAATTCTACTTTCTAAAGACTAATGCTTACTTTCAAAATTAGCTTCCAAGTCAGAGATTCCATTGTTCCACAGTGATGTTATGGTAGCAACAGCTATGGTACTTAACAAATACAGCTCAGGGCCGCTTATAGTTCAGAACTATAAGTTTAACACTTATAGTTTAACTATGTGACACTGAGGCATCTTTCTTCATTAGAGAAAATTCTTCCCAGAAATACCCTAAAATAGCTTCAGATGCTCTTGCCATAGCTGCAAGAGCATCCGAGGAAGTGAGCGCCTATCATTTTCAGCCTCTGTCGTGGGAAGCTGTCTCTTTCAGAAGGAAGAGGAAGCGGAATGGCCACTGAGCAGGAATAATCAACGTTTACCATAAGGAATTACTACTACTTAAAGATATACAGTAAGACATCCCATTTTTATATACAACAGTGTATATTATTATTTACAAATGCCAGCTACTCGGAGGGCCCATGCTGTGAGCCTGTTTTCATTTTTGCTCTGAGAAGAACAGGGATCTATTTTTTTCTAAGATGTGTTTTTCCCTTCGAAAGGCCCAAAATTTCTAACAAATTCTTCTGGTCACTTTCCCAGAGTCTGGTGAGACTGGCTCGCACGTTGGAGCTAAGCGAAGGGGGAACATGTATAGTCACAGTTTCCATGGAATCAAGCACTCTGCTATTTACTCTCTGTGCTTGATTTTATTTAATTTTCGTCACAACTCTATGAGGTAGATATGATCATCACCCAAGCCAGCTAGGGTGAGGAAGTTGGGGCACACCTATGGCTGAAAATTTAAGGGGGCGCTCGGGGCTGAGCCAGTAGCATCCCTCCACTGACATAAACTAGAGACTGAGTGCCTCCTTAAACTTGGTACCCTAAGCTCCTTGCTCACCTTAGCCACATCCTGGCCCTGATCATCACCACTGGATAGAGGAGATGAACTGAGAGGTTGTAACTTAGTCAACATTACATTCCTGAAAACTGACAGAGTAATTTAAACCCAGTCTGCCTGACTCGAAAGAACTCACCCTTAAACACTAGCAAAGCTACTGTGAGTATGAGAGATGCAGGGATCATGGAAACAGGGTGGAGGTCTCTTAAAAGAGGTGGAACCAACTGGTGGGCCAGACATCTTGAAGAAACAAGACTCCATCTCATTGAGCGCTCATCCCTTAAGGACCACGTGTTGGTCATGGCTGGAAAAAGGCAGCTGCCTCACTTCCCCTCCCAGATTTGCTGTTAGTCCCGCCCATGGCTCCAGCCTCTTTTGCTCTGTTCCTTCTCCAGGCATCTGCCACCCCTCCTAGTGGAACACACCTGGCAAATCCCCACAGCATTCCTCAATCCCTCTTCCAGATCATTAAAAATCAAAACCAGAGCATTACCCAATACCTCCCTGGTGTCATTCAACAAGAGATAGTCTCCCGACTGGACACCCTGTTGTTTGCCACTTCCTAGTTTAGACTTCTCGTGTGGAAAACACTGAGGTAAGCAGCAGGCTGCTTTCTCACTCCCAGGTGAATTTCATCGGACACATTGTCTAACTGTGCCTGTGTTGTAGTTAATCGCAAGAATTTGAGTAGAGAAAAAGAAAAACCCCATCTGGCCCCTAGAAAAGAGGAAACGGTTCAAATGGTGTTTAATATTTGACTGGCAAGTGCTCACTGAGCTTTTATAATGTGTGAGATTCGGTGCAAGTCTTTGCCAAGGATACAAGGACACACGTGCTGAGCTGCTGAGGTTCTGCCCTCCCTCTAACCTTCTACCCCTAGGTCCATCCTGCCACAAACATGAAGACAAGTGTACATTACAAAATGATCTCCAAATCAACCCAGCCCCTCGCTTTAGCTTTTATTCCCCTGACTATATGAAGTGCCATCTTGCTTTATTATTCAATAGCCAGGCCTCTATCTTACACCCCAAATTTAGGAAGCAGGTGTCTGTCTTATCCCTCCAGGTTCACACAGCTCCTCTCACATCCCTGAGCAGACCTACGACATAATGGAAAGGACACAGGCTTTGGAAGGAGTTAGGTCTGTGTAGGAAACTGTGCAGGGAGACTTCATCCTGCTCTAAATAACCCCGCTGATACTGGTTAATAACGTCTAGAGCACAGATCGGATGCCAGGAACTGTTCTGAGTGCTTTATATAGAGGACTCGCTGAATCCTCACAGGAACTCTACAAGGTAAGCACAATTATTATGTCTACTTTATCGGTGAGGAGCTCTAAGGCACAGAGAAGCTAAAGTACTTGTTCAACTTTGCATACCCAGAGAGTGATGGAGCCAGGACAGGCCTGCAGTCCAGAGGGACGGACTGAGCTCTTAATTACCATGCTTAACTGCTTCTCAGACAGAATTCTTGAATAAAAGTAATGACAACAAAAATATAAATGCAGTTGCATTGAAAGCAATGGGAATGATTCCAGGGGGCCACAAAAAGTGAATTTAAAGCCGAGAGGTAAGAGGGGCTGAAGTGTATGTCCAAATTCGTATTAGAACAAAACATGGGACTCGGGAGCCCCAATTAGGATTTTGATATCCATCCAGGAATAGAAACTGAGACTTTGGTTCCTAAATGACCAGAGAAACCTTCCCTCCATGGAATGCATAAAAACTCTGAATAAAGTATAAAAAACACGGAAATTCTCTGGAGGTTAGAAATGATAGGAAAATAAAGAAAGATAGTCCAGGGGAAAAAAAATATTGTATTCTCTAGGACCATCTGTCAATTCCTGGCAACCAAGAACTTAAATTTTAACTATGCACCCAGGGAACAACATACAAGACCTAGAGCTTGTTCAGGGTAGAAGGTAAATCTGAAATCCCTATATAAAGGCAATGCTCACAAAAATGATTCAGAAAAAATAAATAAATAAACTTGCTCACCAGAAAGCAAGCTTTGAATATTTGCTTGTCTCTGGGTAAAGCAGATTAAAGTCTTGCCAAGAATCTCTACCCATAAGACTGTCCAGGCATAAATTTGGGTCAAGGATTCACAAGAAAACACCCTAAACCAAAAATGTAGATGAAAGTAATCCCTAGAAAGGCGGCGGGGGGTGGTGGAGGTGGCATATTTAAAAAGATCATTCTCTGAAAATTTTCAGAATCACTGAAATGCATGATTCCATGGGTTCAGGAAATCTAATGAATTCCCAAAAACAAAAATGATTATTGTCCAAGGGGCTGTAGAATGATGGCTGACTTCTCATCCACAGAAATGGAAACCAGAAGACAATGGGAAAATATCTTAAAAGTAGTGAAAAAAACCATCGTCGATCTAGAATATATGCACTCAAAGAAAACACCTTTCAAGAAATATAGTGAAATAAAGGCATTTTCAGACAAAAAAAAATGTATTTATTACCAAGAGAACTTAATAAAGTATGTATTTTGAAAAAAAGAAAAGCAAGCCTCAAAAAAGGCGCGAGATTCAAGAAAGGACGGTGAGGCAAAAAGAAAAAAAAAGAAATGTGGGTTGATCTAAACAATCTAGGAATGCATAGAGCAATAAGATGATGTCTTATTTGTGAAGTTAAAAAAACTAAAAACAGACATCATTTGATTATTGGAGAGTATGTTGCATAAAAACATTATTTTATGATCCTTTTATGATTCAGGAAGACATTAAAGATAAACTTTAGATTTTTATTAAGTTAATATGCACATTAAAACTTCCAGAATAACCACTAAAAAACAGAAATAACTAACTTTAACATATATAAATATATGTAATGTAAAAGATATATAATAAATATATATATATAATATAAAAGATCCCAATTTCAAAAGATGGCATGAAGGAGGTAAAATTGATAGAGACATAGAAATTAAAATAAATAAAACATGAAACGTGTTGTCTTTACTCTCTTCCACTTCTTGGAGAAGGGGCTATGAAATCAGCTGATCACTTGAAATGGAAGGAGAGAAACCCAGCACTGCGTAACTGGAGCCCCAACCCTGTGCTATGAACTATGGAATTCAAACGAACATTGTCTGTCCATGTGGTTTAGGGACCCCCCAAACTGGGAAGTGTGCAAAACCTCTGGTCCAGAAGAAGTAAATTCTATAGGTCGTCTGTAGAGGCAAATGCTAAACTATTCAACAGAACGTCTTCGTAAGTCAGGGCATGTGAGATTCATAAGGAAAGCAGCTGCCACTAAAGACAAGCTTGCAGTAAAAATTACAAACCGCATGAGAAATAAATGTCAGTGAGATCCAGCAGATACTGCAAATGTCAGTCACACCCCCAAAACTATGGATAATAAAAATAAAAAATAACAACAGCACTATTCTGTAGATATGGAACTCGGTTTTCGTGAAGTTTAGCTGTCTTTCTAGCATTCTGACATTTTCTGAGTCAAGGCCAGATTGGGGATGGGGCTTACAATTTAAATATGTTTAAAATATTCAAGGAGACAAAGGAAGAGAGTCTATAAAATATCTATGAAAAATTACTGACAGATTCAAAAAATAATCCAACACAAATTGTGGAAATGGAAAATATAGAAATAAAAATAAATAAATAAAACCTCAGTGTATGAGTTAAATGGTAAATCTATAATTTCAGTTCTACCACTTACTAACTAACCTTGGTTAGGCAAGTTATTTTAATTCTCTGAGCCTTAGTTTCCACATCTATATAATGGTCTATTAACAGCTATCTCATAATGTTATTGCGGTATTTAAATGACTAATATACATAAAGCCCAGCACATGGTTGATCTCAACCTTGTTTCTTTTCTACATCCCTGCCTAGATTTTTGCCTTGTACTATGGTTATTTTTATACTTGACTTTTCCACTAATGGTCTGTGAGTCCTTCACAAGCAAGTCCTAATACAAAGTTTGCATATAGAAGTTTCTGAATAAATAAAGTTTTACATAATGTACATCATATAAAACATGCAAAATATGAGAGTCACACTATATTTGAAAATGAAAGAAAAGAGAAAATTGATGATCAGCACCAAATACACTAAAAATTTTGAACAACTGCCCCAAATCTGGGTTGACGGTTCCTAGCCTTCAGCCACACTTATTAAGGTAGCTCAGGACTCAGCAAACCTCTCCTATTAAAGACCAGAGAATAAATATTTTAAGCTTTGCAGAACGTATGGTCTCCGTTGCAACTTCTCACCTCTGCTGCAGCAGTGCAAAAGCAGCCAGAGACAAGGTGTAAATAAATGAGCATGGCTGTGCCCAAATAAGGTTCTGTTTATCCAAACAGGTAGCAGGCTGCGTTTGACCCACAGGCCACAGTTCGCCAATGTCAGAGGCAGGCTACTTTTTCTACATCCTTTTTCCATTTAACTCCTGCCTTTTCTAGTTCTTATTGCACCACGTGGACACTGTGAGTATGCACATCTGACTCCGCAACTAGACCATGAACTTCTCCAGTTTAGGAACATGAGTGATTGACTTTTGTGACCCCCAGTAGGAGCTGACAAAGGCTTGGTCCAGGGTAGAAGCTCGGTAAGTACTTGAGAGGTGGGGTCTAACCCCCTTTCCCTTGAATCCAGACAGGTCTTAGGGACCTACCTGACTGATATAATGTGACACAAATGACATGGGGGACTTTTGAAGCTATTAGAGCTTCTGATTGGGTCCCTTGGAACACTGTCTGGAAACCCTGAGCAGCTCTGTAAGCATTCAGACTGCTCTCCAAAAGAGAACATTGGAAGAGACAGGTGCTGAGACTACCTAGAAAAGGAGAGTGACCTGGCCAAGACTGGCCTTCCAGCTATCACCATCAAGGCAACAAGCATGTGAACAAGCCATACTGCACCCTACAGCCCTGCCCACTCACCAGCTGCATACCATGAGTGACTCTATGCAACGTGGGGCGTAAAAATCATCTAGCAGAATCCTGTCTCGACCTGATCAATGAAGTCATGAGAGGTGGTGGTTTTAGGCCACCATATTTTTGAGTAGCTTTTTATACAGCATCAGATTACTGGAACACTTGGAGATGTCATTACATCAACGAGGCAAGCTCCATCCACGTCTCTGGGTTCCACAGTCTGAGAGCGGTCTCTCCTGGCGGTCTTAGAATTTTCCTATACTGTCTTTCTCTTTCTCAGAGGCTTCTCCTGGTTCCTTGTCTACCTTTGAAGATTCTGTCTTCAGGATCTAGACTGAGCCCCGCTGTCCCCCAAAGAAAGTCCTTTCTGGACACTTCCAGGCCATGGCCAACACTTTCTTCTCTGAATATCAACAGTGTATTTCCTGTAGCACCCTTTGAAAATTCTTATATCGCTATTGCCCCAAATTGTTGTTTACATCTTATCTGCGTTTTTACTTTTTATGTTCTTTTATTTGTGGGAGGTTGGGCTGCATGACCTCCAAGTTCTCCTCCAGCTTAGCAATTCCAAGTTTACATCTAGGATATCTGGGCACTTCCTCTAGCCAGGTCTAAACTTCTCTTTAGTGCTCTATTAGGAATAGAGCTTGGGGCAAACCCCAGAGGGTCACTTGATGCACATGTAGAAGGGCACTAGGTTTGCGAGTCTCCTGTAATCTCTGCATCCTGCAGAGAGGTGCACTTGCGCAACCTGTGGGTCTGGGCTCCAGGGAAGGGACACCACCTGTCACTCTGCCTTTTTATGGGACCATCACGAAAGTGGCCTAGCAAGGAAAGTTAATATTTTGGACGTGGATACTAAGCAGACCGAGCCTGGGTGCCAGATATTCAGAGGAGCCCTGGGAATGACCAAGATGCACAACACCTGGAGACCTCGGAAAGTGGGTGTCAGGCACAGCCCCTCCCACTAGGGAGGCGGGGCTTAGTCCTAGATCACTGGTTGCCAGGCAACCTGAGGAGAGCTGGAGGGGTCCCTGCAGGCCCTGGGTCTGCACAGGGAATCTTGCCCTCTTTCCCTTTCATGTCCACCAAACCACTGACTCTCCTGTTTTACCCCATTGGCCAAAACAATCCTAAACCACCTCCTCTACGTTGCCAGGTCCCATCCCCTACCAGCTTTGCCCAATGAGGAATGAACGTGCTCTGTGCCTGTCGGGCACCATCAAGAATTTCCTCTTCTCACACTGCATCCTTGAGCAGTCCTTCATGAATCCACAGCAGATGTTTCTTAGTCCTCTCGTTTTCCTTTTTCAGAGGAATTGTAATCGGCTGTGCTTTAATTAGTGTCTCCCTGAGGATACTCCGGCTTTCTTCCATACCCAGAAATTTGCAGACTCCCTCTTAGTGCACCAAGCTGATTAGATTTCTTAACTCCCTAAAATTTGCTATCTCAAAGCCTAATACCCCTGTAGTGATGAGTTCTGTGTTTCTCGCTCCCCTTTCCTTATTGTGCTGAATCCAGGTGCCCATCACCGACAGGTAAGGCACCTTTTCCCTAACTTCGAATTCCTTTCTAGGGTGGGTCAGCTGGTCTTGCAGATGGAGCCCCTCCTGGATGAATGGCTTTGCTAATGCTGGAAGATGCCCTGTGAACCGATCTGGAAAGTCCTCCTCTGTGACCCCACTGGGTT
Organism: Pteropus vampyrus; assembly: GCF_000151845.1. Taxonomy (NCBI): domain Eukaryota; kingdom Metazoa; phylum Chordata; class Mammalia; order Chiroptera; family Pteropodidae; genus Pteropus; species Pteropus vampyrus. The sequence goes on along the minus strand of NW_011888797.1, from coordinate 8,194,252 downwards.
GGATCCAATTTGGAGTAACCGAAGCAGCCTAGCACAGGTTTCGTTGTGGCTTCTCATTTATTCACAGTCACTTCTTCCACAAATTTTTACACCCCTACTATGTGCAATGGAGATAGAGCGATCAACGTGATTCTTAATTTCTTGTAAATTATTATCTAATGAGAGAGACCAGTAAGTGAAAAGACAATTAAATGCCCTGTGATGCTGTGAAAGGTACCTTGAGCAAAGCAGGACACCTACCTAGGTGGGCATCAAACTGGGCTCTGGGGAATAGAGAAGGATTTCTGGGAAAAGTAACATCTAAAATTGAGACTTAAAGGGTAAGTTGGAGTTTCAGGCCATGGAGATTGGGGATGGGGTCAGATGGAAAAGAGGAGAGTATTCTAGGCAAAAGGAAGACCCTAAAGCAAGAGACAACAAAGCTTGTCCTGGAACCTACAAGTAATTCATTGGTGCTGGAATGTGATGCAATGGGCAAGGAATTGGAGGGGGTGTGGAGTGTTGAGAGCTAAAGATAGAATGGTAGGCAGACGCACGAGCGTGCCAGAACCAGTGAACTATGTCATTTTTACTGCACCTGGTAGAAGTGGATTTCTCCACTTATATCATTTATAGTGTGGCATTTGGGACCTGGCACAGCGTGCTCCCTGGAATTGGGAGAGCCCCTAACTACTCATACTCTAGGAAAGGCTTGTCCTGGCAGCAGGTGCCACCCAAACCAAAAACACACACCGTCTCTGCTCTTCGCCGTCTGCAAACCTTCTGACGAAGGAAGCAGCCTTGATAAAATGGGTCCGAAAGGGAAGTAGATGGAGAGTATTGACAGCCTCGGTGAAGCAGGAGGTAGGCGTTCTGGGCTGTCCAAGAAGCCAGGGTGATGGGGCAAAAGCTGCTTTCCGCTTGCCATCATCGTAACACTCTTACTACATCTGAGCATGGCCTGACAGCCACCCTAGGTGGACTCAGTTATTAACGCCTGTCACAGATACACGGGTTACTTTTTTTTATATTTTTGAAGTTTTGAAATTTCAGTTTGTCTCAAGAGCTTCTTGTTGGGCTGGAGGGCAGAAGAATAGCGGAATGGGGCAGAGAGGGCAGTTGTGCTTGTTATTTTTGTTGTTGTTGTTCAGATTCTGGGCAAAGCAAAGGGATAGAGCCCTCTAGGAGGATCTAAGTCCTGGAGAAGTGGAAATTCGTGAAGATCGGAGATCACAGAAGGCCTGGAGTCAGGGACGAGGATAGAAAAAACAGACTCTGGAAGACACCAGGTATGGAAGTTGGCCAAAGGACAAAACCACAAAACCCCAGTAACGGATTGGCTCAAACTACCAATTATCAATCAATTGACAACACAGTTATCAATGTTACTTGACAATAATTGATATTATTATTGTTACCTGATAACAGTAACCCTTGTTATCAATTGATAACGTGATCAATGATCACCACTGATAATAACAACATGCATTTATGAGGTGCTTGCTGTGTATAAGGAACACGTTTTATAGAAGATGGATAGACAGAGATATCCATATGTACACACATGTATTAGATAGATAGGTAAGTAGGTAGACAGTGTCTCATTATTCCCTCTGCTAAGGAGATAAAAATGAATGACATCGAAGCCATAATTGGGCGGAGTGCTTCTAAAGGTAACAGAAAAGATCTAGCAAGAGCAGAAAAGAGACAACAGGCACTCTTATCAGACTGAAAAACAGTACGCGGGTATGAAAACCGAAATCTTATATGTAGCCTATGTGAGAAGTGCTGGCCTCATACGGTATTAACCCTTACAGGACAAGGTATCTGATGTTTAAAAATTATGTATGTATGTATGTATGTATTTATGAATTACCATTCCAGACTATTTAAGAAAGATGGGGTGATAAAAAGTCAAGAAGAAACTCAAGGCAGATGGTCCCCAAGTCTTCCCCCGACCCCACTTTGCCTTCACATCCCCACACAGCAACAGAAACAGATGCAACAATCCCGAGGTGCACAAGGAGGCTGGAAACTGGATCGCTGCTGGGAAGACTGACAGTCTGGGGAACGGCGGGGAACGGCGGGGAGCGGCTTTGTGAGAAAGGCAGGAATCTGCTCTACATTTCTCACTGGCGGCGAGATTGTCTGCAAGGGTGCCTGCGAGCTGGCAGCTGGTACTATGAGCTGCTGTCAAAGCCCTGTTATCCAGAATGATTTCAACCAGATAGTTGAAAAGATGGTTAAAGGAGAGAAATCTTTAAAAATGAAAGACACGCACTTAAAAGATTTTGTTTCAACCCAACACGTATTAATGCACGTGTGTTTGCCTTCCGCCTCGGGGCTCACATCTTTCAGCGCAGGCCTGTAAATGGGACGTCCCAATCTTCTGGTATAAAACCTCTGTTAGATTTCAATGTCTAGTTTCAAAACCTTTAAAATGGAATGAGGATGTAGAGATGCACGGGAAGTGATCTGAGGGAAGAACCACTCTCCATTTCTTCTATTGTTTCCCAGCTGCTTGCTGTTACCTCACGGATGCCCGACTGAACAGCATTTTTAAATGACTTGGCTTTACAAGGCTTTCTGAGTAACTGAACTTCGTTTTTATGGAAACACTGCTCTATTTCCTTTTATATGCACATTTGATCGTTTATCTAATTTCTAATTAGGTTAAAGTAACCAGAGAAGCAGGGTGTCAAATGGAACTTTTACTGCTGATCTGGAATTAGCTATTAAGATTCAAAGTGACTTGGCAAAGTGGTATCTGGTAGCCCACATTCTGGTGGGAACTGAGAATATTGAAGGCCCCGAACCCCCGTGGGCTGTCAAAGGGAGGCTGAACTCCCAAACCTCTGTTCCATATAAGCGGATGACGGGGAAGAGACGGAATCCTGGGATACCAGCAGAATCCTCGGGGGTGTGGGTCTGGTTTTGCCACTTCCTCCCACACAGGGAAGGCGGGGTCACTCCTCCCTCCGAGATGTGAAAGGGGGGCTCTGAGGGCATCACCAAGAAAGTCTGGGGACACATGCAGAAAGTGGAGTCAAGCACTTCCTTCCTCTGTGGAAAGTTGGTTGTTGGTTACGCGTCATATTTTCTGATCTTCCCTGCTACATGTACATTTGAGCAGAAGAAGAAGAGAACTGGAGAGAAATGCCAAGGCAAAGAGGGAGAAGAAGCCAAAAAGGCTGAGCTCCCACAGTTGTGGAAAGGATGAGGGGTCTCTTGTGAGTTACAGCATGGCTATTGCAGAATGTAGCCATAAGCTGGGACCAAGGACTCGGTCCCTGAGGAGGAGACTTCCTTAAAAAAGACCTAGGAGTTGGAATACGGGGCCCTAGCTGGAGTCAAGTGCTACATCACCTGCGGGGGAATCCTCCTGAGAACCCACACATGTGCTCCCGGAGAGAATCAGCATTTAACGTCACCATGCAAAGGGTATCACTGAGGATCAGTGGTGGACACGGTCGGCTTGCAGAGTGATGCATTTTCTCCGTGTTGCTAACTTGTGTTCCATCCAGGAGTTAGAAGAGATGTTGGCAATCCCAACGGGGAGAAGAGGAAGTACTTTTAGAAACTGTGTCTATATTTACATATAAATATATCGATGCCTAAACAATAAAAAATGATATCAAACCTTTCTATGGTGCCTACTAATAGTCATTAAACACTTTATCTATATTACTTCATTTCTAGGTAAGCATTTTTATATTTAAACATAAAAACATAAAAGAATATACACAGACATCTATGCATTTTACCCCATAAAAGTGGAACTTATTTATTCAGAAATGGGTCTCTATGGAAGACACTGTTCATTGCTCACTTGCCTGCCATCCTCCTCCCTTCTTCCTTCCTAATAGAACCAATTTCATTCTGGGCAGCGACACGTCCATTCCGAAGTGGTGAATCATGAGTGTTCTTAGTTTTTTTTCCCCCTTACTACATGTCTGTTTCTTCCAAAGAGGTAAAAAGGAAAGCATGGTGGGAACTTTTGAGAAAGCTTTTGCTTTTCTGATTAGAGAGACAGATCACTGAAGCTCCTCCCTCCCTCTTCTTCCTCCTGGGATGTGGATGTGGTGTCTGGGGCTGCAACAATCATTTTGCATTTATTAGGTAATGAGTATGAGTATGAAAAGCCAGCCTGCTAAGGATAGTGCAGCAGAAGGACAAAAAGAGCCACAGCCTTTGGTGGTATGACTCAGCAACTGAACCAATAACAAACTCCTTAATGGGGAGGAAGGGGGAAGGTGGGTGATATTTAATTGTGGATTAGGTTATACGTTATTTATATTATCTATCTCCAAATAGACTAATACCTAAACTACTGCATATCTAAATATAAAATCCTTTTATTTCGTTCAGTTGTATCTTTAACTGTATTGAAACAGCGATATAAGAAACAAAATAAGGTTTAGAAGACCTGAAATGAGTTCTTAAGAAGAATATATAAATACTACTATAGATATGACAAGTAACTTACATATAATTTGTCAACCTCAAGTCAGAAGGGATTGAATGATTTAAAAACATGGTTCCAGTAGAGGTATAATAGGATTTCCTGAGAGTGAAAAAATTGGAGAAGGGGGATATTTGATAAGTAAAAAAGATTTCTTTAATACTAATTAGGAATAAATAATAAGAAAAGAAGTTGAATTGCATGTCAACCTTCATTAACTTTTGTTACCCCAAGCCATCAGACCAAGTTGTCCCAGACAGCTTGAGTTAACCTGGTTTGTGATTTGTTGAGCATCGTATGGTTCCCCCGCATCTGCAGATGTGTGTTCAGATCCTGGTGCCCCGAGTGAATATTAACTATTTGGCCCCAGTGTGCTCCTGAATGGACAACTCCTGACACAGGTAAATCTTCTCTGAAGAAAGGATTAGCAGGACTTTCGGTGTTTAAAAAGCAGAGGCCAAGAAAGTGTCTTGGTCAAATTTGATTGCAAATGACAGAACTCAACTCAAACCACCTTTTAAATGGTGGAGGGGTAGCTGTTAGTGGGTCAGTCAAAGAAAAAGTTAGGTATTCTAGCTTTAAGCAAGGCTGGATCCAGTTGGTCAGATAATTTTGACAGAAATCAGTGTCTCTGTCCCTCAACTCTGCTTTCCACTGTATCGGCTTAAATTTCATTGACGCCTTCTCTACACTGGTGGCAGGGGTGGAGATGGAGGCAAAAGCTCCTACAATCATGCTTGTATGTTCCTGGCTTCAAGCCAAGTGGAAAGAGAGCTTCTCTTTTCCAGATGTCACATCAAAGTTTTATAATTATATTTCGCTGAGGCTGAGCTTTGGTCATATGTCCTTTGTGTTAGTCAGCTCGGGCTGACTAATATCATAGGCTTAAACAACAAACATTTTATTTCTCACAGTTCTAGAGGCTTGATGTCCAAGATCAAGATGCCAGCATGGCTGTGTTCTGGTGAGAACCCTCTCCCTGACTTGCACACAGCCACCTCCCCATTGTGTCCTCACATAAATAACTCTGGTCTCTCCTCCTCTTCTTATATAGACAATAATGCCATTATGGGGTCCCCAAACTCATGACCTTATCTAAACTTTATTACCTTCCAAAGGCCCCACCGGCAAATACAATTCACATTGGGGAGTTAGGGCTTCAACATCTGGATTGGGGAGGCACTAACATTTGGTTCATAACACTCACCCTGAACCACCTACTATGGGGAAACAGGCTACACTGTGAATGGCCAGTTTAACAAGGGCTATATATCCTTCCGTGGGGCTAGAGGTGAAGTCAGCTCTACCTGAACCACACAGACTGGGTAGACTACAAGTGCCTTCCCAGAGGACTATCAGGGCACTGTACTAAGGAGAAGGGGAATGGATCCCTGGTAGGAAAAAAAAATGATTTCTTTGATAGATAGGGAAGTTGTTGAACTACTGAGCATGTATTATGTGCCAAAAAGCTAAACAGATTGTGTCTTTTAATCTATACAACCACTTTTAATCTATACAACCACCAGAGATAGATATATTATCCTTATTTTACAATAGAAAAAACTGAGACCTAGAGCAATTAAGAAACTTTATCCAGCATCACAAAACTAACAAGTACAGTTGCAGAGACTCTAATACGACTATATTTCATTTCAAAATGCCTACACCCTGGTGTTCTGCTTCTTTGTGCTATTTATAAACCTACCAACATAGTGAGTAAGTTCTCCCTCAATCTGAGGTGGGGGCAAGTTTAGCACTTATGGTCCATGTGCTTAGGACCAGTTCATAATTTCAAAGATAAGCAGAAAATTGAATGAAACCTTGAAGTAGAGGTAGAGTTAGTTAATTGTGAAGAAAAGACACATTCCAAATTGTAAATACTGAATAGTCTAACTCTTAAAATGTAGCGAGCGAGACAGAGAGAAAGAGGAATCACAGACCCAAAAAGGTTGAAAGTGGGTGCTTCAGAGAGTTAAGTCTTAAGGAGTATTTTCCTCTTTTTACTTTTCTGATCTTTCCAAATTTTCTACCATGAGAATAATTTATTTTTAATCAGTGGAAAATCTATTTAAAACAATTCTTAAAATACAGGGCAAGAAAAGATAAAATAACCTCTATGATATTTGAATCAGATCGATAAACTGGAAAAGCTGTAAAACTCTTGTAAGGTTTCCATAAATGAATTTTTAAAAAATGAAGCATTGGAGTTAGTAGCAAATTCTCTGCATGAACAGAAGTTAATATTTTCATGCCCTCTGGCACTCAGAGGCCAGCAGAACACAATGCAGGTAAATATATTAACATCCTAGACATGAGTGCAAATAACAAGGTTGAAAAACCTGCTGACTCAACCACACTGCCAGGGTTGCTGGGGATAAAACAAGGACAGATCTGGAAGACTGGAGCTTTCAGGATCGTAGGCAGAAGGAAAGGTGAGCAATGAACATAGAGAAAGGAAATGAAATAGATTCTTCCCTGGGATGCAGGACCCCGAACAATTCTCAGTGGGGCTCCCTCTTAGTTGCCACCTGAAATCCTTTATCTTGTTGAAATCTAAGAAAGTAATCCTCATCACAATCACGATCCCTCAGATCTCTACCACTCATCACAGTTTACAAACGACTTTCTCATTTACTGTCTTATTTGATTCTCGCCAATTCCTCATCAGGCAGGCAGAGCAAAAGAACCGAGTCTCTTAAAAGTCTTGTGATTATCTCACATTGAAAGATAAAAAAAAAAAAAAGTAAGATTTGAGCTATGTTATGGACTGGGCAAATTCTTTTAAGAAAGCCAAAGGGAGTTTGGAGTTATTAGCAATGGCTAATTGCAAAACTGTGTGTTTCTGCTGTGGCTGCATTGGTGTGCCTAAGGGAAAATATGGAATTGAGTCATTAAGAAACCAGCCTCCCTCCAGTAATGGGATGAATCGACATCACATGCCTTCCAACACGACACACTGAGGACATAGCATCGCTTCTGTGGTATTCTTGCCAAAAATTTATAACCCGAATTGAATCATGAGAAAACATCAGATAAACTCAAATTGAAGAATATTCTACTAACAAATGGCCTGTACTCTTCAATCATAACGAGGTCATGAACTACAAAGCAACTGTTTCAGATTAAAATACACTAAAAAGACAGCAACAACATAACTCACCACATGATTCTAGATGGGATTCTAGACCAGAAATAACATTTTTTTTTTTTTACTGTAAAGGTCATTATTAGGATTATTGGTAAAACTTGAATAAAGTCTATAGATTAGATAATATTATTAAATTAATAATCAATTATACTCTGGTCATATAAAAGAATGTCTTTGTTTTTAGGAAATAACACACAAGTATTTTTGTGGCAAAGGGGCATCGAGCATCCAACTTGCTCTCAAATTATTCAGAAATAGATAGATACAGTTCCAGTCAAGAAGGCGGAGTGGGAAACTCTGTGCATGACTCCTCCCATGACCACATCGCAATTACAACTAAGTTATAAAACAGTCAACCTGGAGAACCATCTGAAGACTAGCTGAACAGAAGTCCTATAATTTAAGAATATTAAGAAGCCATACTGAGACTGGTAGGAGGGACGAAGATGCAAAAAGAGTTGATCCCACACCTATATGTGGTGGCTCAGAATCAAGATGGATATCTCAGCTGCAGAGGACCCCTTGAGGAGAGAGGGGACCCAGTCTCCCCAGCCTAGAGCACCAGTGCTGGGAAGAGGAGCCCATGCAACATCCACTGTGAATATCGGTAGATATGCCATCAATCCAGATGAGACAGAAAGCTTCTAGAATTCTAGTTGGTTCAATATCTTCAAATCAATTAATATGATACACCACATAAAGGATAAAAATCATATGATCATTTCAACAGATGCAGAAAAATCATTTGACAAAATCCAGTATCTATTTGTGATGAAAACTCTCAGCAAAGTGAAAATAGAGAGAATGTAACTCAACATAATAAAAGTCATATATGACAAACCCACGGCTAACATCATACTCAATGGTGAAAAGCTAAAAGCGTTTCCCTTAAGATCAGGAACAAGACAAGGATGTTTACTTGCATCACTTCTATTCAGCACAGTATTAGAGGTCCTAGCCACAGCCATCAAAGAAAAACGAACTAAATAAAAGGCATCGAATTGAAAAGGAAGAAGTAAAACTGTCATTATTTGCAGATAACATGATACTATATAGAGAGAAACCTAAAGATTTCACCAAAAAACTATTGGAACTGATAAATAAATTCAGTAAAGTAGTAGGATATAAAATTAATATTCAGAAATCAGTTGCATTTTTATACACCAATAACAAACTACAAGAAAGAGCAATTAAGAAAACAATCCCATTTATAATCGCATCAAAAAATACCTAAGAATAAATTTAACCAAGGAGTTAAAAGACCTGTACTCGGAAAATTATAAGACATTGAAGAAAGAAACTGAAGAGGATACAAGTAAATTGAAGCATATCTTGTGCACATGGATAGGAATAATTAACATTAAAATGTCCATACTACCCAAAGCAATCTACAGATTCAATGAAATCTCTATCAAAATACCAATGGCATGTTCTCACAGAACTAGAACAAATAATCCTAAAATTTATATGGAACCACAAAAGACCCCAAATAGCCACAGCAATCTTGAGAAAGAAGAACAAAGTTAGATGTATCATGCTACTCAATATCAAACTAAACTACAAGGCTATAATAATCAAAACGGCATGGTACTGGCCTAAAAACAGACACATAGATCAATGGAACAGAATAGAAAGCCCAGAAATAAATCCACACCTACATGGTCAATTAATCTATGAGAAAAAAAGGCAGGAATATACAATGCGGTTAAGATAGTCTATTCAATAAATGGTGTTGGGAAAATATGCAAAACAACAACAACAACAACAACAACAACAACAATGAGACCACTTTCCTACAAAATCGAAGTGGATTAAAGACTTAAATGTAAG
>NW_011888797.1:8184282-8184783 GCF_000151845.1 Pteropus vampyrus | reverse complement strand
AGACCCCAAACCGAAAAACTCCTAGAAGAAAACATAGGCAGTAAACTAGCTGACATTGCTCTTAGTGATATTTTTTTCTGATATAGCTCCTTGGGCAAGGGAAACAAAAGAAAAAAATAAACAAATGGGACTATATCAAACTAAAAAGTATTGGCACAGCAAAGGAAACCACTGACAGAACAAAAAGATAACCCACTGAATGGGAAAATATATTCACCAATGATATATCCAGTAATAGGTTAATATCCAAAATTTATAAAAAACTCAAAAAACACCACCAAAAATACCAAATGATCCAATTAAAAAATGGGCAGAGGATATGAATAGCTATTTCTCCAGCGAGGAAATACGGATGGCCAACAGACATATGAAAAGATGCTCGATGTCATTAATTATCAGAGAAATTCACATTAAAATTACAATGAGATATCACCTTATACCTGCGAGAATGGCTACCATTGATAAATCAACAAACAAGTGTTGGTGAGGGTGTGGAAAAAA
>NW_011888797.1:8180286-8184232 GCF_000151845.1 Pteropus vampyrus | reverse complement strand
CACATTAAAATTACAATGAGATATCACCTTATACCTGCGAGAATGGCTACCATTGATAAATCAACAAACAAGTGTTGGTGAGGGTGTGGAAAAAAGGGAACCTTTGTGCACTGCTGGCGGAATTGCAAATTGGTGCAGCCACCACGGAAAACAGTATGGAATCGCCTCAAAAAAATTAAAACAGAACTACTTGATGACCCAGCAATTCTACTTTTGGATAATTATCCAAAGAAAACTAAAACACTAAGTCGAAAACATATATGTGCCCTTATGTTCATTGCAGCATTAATTACAATAGCCAAGATATGGAAGTAACCTAGATACCCATCAACAGATTGGATGAAAAAGAGATGGTACAGTGGAATACAATGGAATATTACTTGGCACTAAAAAAAAAAAAATGAAATCTTACCATTTTCGACAACATGGATGGACCTGGAGGGTGTTATACTAAGTGAAATAAGTCAGAGAAAGACAAATACCATATGAGCTCACTTACACGTAGAATCTAAAGAACAAAATAAATGAACGAAGGAAACAGAAATAGACTCATAGATACAGAGAAAAAATTGATCTTGCCAGATGGGACGGGGGTTGAGGGGCTGAATGAAAAACATGAAGGGATAAAAAGTACAAATTGGTAGTTCAAAAATAGTCCCAGGGATGCAGAATACAGCATAGGAAATATACTCCATAATATTGTAACAGCTATGTAAAGTGCCAGGTAGTAATCGGGGGAATCAGTTTGTAAATTATATATCTCTCTAACCACTATACTGTACACCTGAAACTCATATAAAATAATATTGAATGTCAACTGTAAGTGAAAAATAAAATAAAAATTGATTATTCACCACAAAAATACATACATACATACATAATTATATAGAATGATAAAGCTAAAGGAAGAAAGGTAGAGAGATAGAGAAATAGGTATAGATATAAGAGAATAAAGCCTAGTGATAATTGGGGAATTTAAATGAAGAGTGTAAAACATTTTTGTACTTTTTTTTCAAATTTTCATGTAAGTTTGAAACCGTGTCAAAATAAAAAGTTTAAAAAGAAAAGAAAAAATAAATAAGCCCCCATTTCTGATAAGACAAATTTGGGATAAATGAGCAGGTAAGAGGCGAGTCCCTACCGGACCTGACAAATACGCAGGAAGAAGGGAGGTGGTTTAACATGGACACAGATGGGATTCATGAGGTGTACATCACTTCGCAAAAAGAGTTAGACCTGACTTGGCTCTATTCTTTTCCCTACAAAAGCCATGTCCAAAGCACTCATGGTCACGTGACCCTCCAGCTACACCCTTACCTGAAGAGACACTCGAGCCCATGTAAATATCATGCCCTGGAACCAAGGATTGGAGATGAGGGGGAATTAGCTACTCAAGACTCCTCTAACAAATAGACTTTAGTTTTAAAAGCATAATGTCAAAAGCACTTACTTCAACTGGTCCATGTCTATCACTCTAGCTATAGTAAAATGGCCTAACAGACCCCAAATAATCCTGTCTCCGGCACACTCAAACAAAATGGACAGATGATAGAAGCCCCGCCGGCTTACTGGACATCTGACATTGCTAAGTTTCTAGAATCAAGCAAAAGGGCGAGGGCACGTGGACTGGGCCCCAGGAAAGCCAGAGAGCCAGAGAGAGTAGTTTCTTGGGGCATGGTGGGAATAAAGAAATCCTGTGAGATGTAGTTCCAAATTCTGCCACTAACCTGCCAGGTGACCTAGGACACGTTCCATTTTCTAAGTGATTCACCTAAAGTGACAAAAGTTGTACTAATTGATCTCTAAGGGTCTTGCCTCCTCTGGTCTCTTATCGTTCTAAAATATTCTCTGCTCTCCTCACCCTGCCCCATTTCTATCCAAGAACAACTCCCACAAGATACCGGTGTAGTGCATAGCATTCAGAGCCCAGACTAGGACAACAGCGGAGGAAACTGGCACACAGAGACTTCTTAAACAACTTGTGTGACTTGTTCAGTCTCTTGAAAGGTTGTCAGTACCACCCAGCCATGGATTAAATTTCAAATCCCCCAAGTCAGGGTAGAGCTGCTGCTTATCATTCTCACATTCTCACTAACCCAAGGTCTATGTGGAAGAACAAAAATCATGTCCACTTGGAAGGTGAGAGAAACCCAGAGATACAGAGTATACATTTTACCGGAGCCACTTCCAGAACTTGCGATTTCCACACTGTTATTTCCATCTTTTATGTTTTTGTCCACTAGACAAAAACACTTTGTGGACAAGATCTTTGTAGATTCAGTTTTGAATCCAACCCTATCCTAGTATAAGGTCGTTAGTGCATAATAAAAGTTTGTCGACTAGACAGTAATGGAACCTTAGAGACCATCCAGCCCAGTGGTTCTCAACCTTGATTGTAGTTTTATCTTGGAAGGTTTTTGCAAACCTCAATGCCCACCTTAGACTCACTCTATTCATGTCCTGGGAGGTGGGGGAGGGGTGTGGAAAGGATGGGGTCTGTATTTCTTTAAATTTCTCCAAGTGATTCCACCATGCAGTCAGGATTGAAAACCTAGTTCTAACCAAAATCTCTTGCTTTTCAGATGTAGAACTGAGGAACTCTGGAGCAGAGAAGTGAATGTCTGGAGGTCTCACATAATTAAACACTACGACAGGGATTAGAATGTTCGTTTTTTTCTGGCTCTCTGCCCTGCAATCTTTCTACTCATTGCGCTGCTTCCTAATTCATATTGTTTAGCATGGACTGCAACGGGTTTAAAGGGAGTGGGAAAAGATAGAGAAAACAGGATGGGATGGGGAAGAGCAGAGTGGAGTGGAACTGAGTAGAAAGGAACAAATGGGGAAAAGACCTCGAAGAGGAGACACAGGTATTGTCATTTCACTTCACTGGACGGGGCTGCTGGAACGGCATGTTCTTAGAGGTGGCGCACCCTCCAGACCATGCTAGAGCCATCGGAAATTTCCGACTCTGAAAGCCTTCCATTGAAACCGCTGCTGAATGCACAGAGCAGAGCTAACTGCGGTAAATGCATTCTGTTTTCTCTGCCTAAATTCACGGTTTGCTCCATCCTGCCACCTCGCAGCCTCCTAAAAAGACCAACTTGAAACTCATATCAACATTTGTCAGGATGTGATTAAGCCGTGGAGAAGATTAATTACTGACTTTCTTATGCATCGACCTCCCCCATCAGGCTCCCTACCACCCCCCCACCACCACCACCCCACTATGCCTCTGAAAGAATCTAACATTATAAACAAGGATCTAATTAGCAACTTGAATCCAGACTTAAGATCTTTTGTGAAGGTTTGGTCACAGATGCTGCTTTAATCTCAGGATTATTCGTCAGCAACCAGAGAAACTTCAGTTATTTTCCTGGGCCTTCGAGAAAATTTATCTCTTTTGAAAAGTGCAGCCAGCTCTAAGGACCTCCTGACAGGTGGACCCCAGGTTAGCCCTTACCAGGCTGAAAAGAACTCCTTCGGAGATATAGATCTTGAAATACTGGCTTTGAGTGAGGAGAGATACAACGGGGCTCTGGTTCAGCAGTCAGCCCAAAGAAGCAATTCAGCTCTGGCAGTGGAGGCGCTCAGTGCAGCCCCTGGAGCTGCTGTTCCTTCCCCCTCTCCATCCTCACTGCTCGGGCCTCCTGGGCATCTGCGTGCCTCTCACCTGGACCACAGTCTGTCATCTCCGCCCCCATCCCTGTCTTCATTCCCATACAGCTTTCACATTACAGCCAGATTCATGGTCCTCGATGCAGCTGTGATCACAGCAAACAAAACCTTCAGTGGCTCCCAGCTGCCCCATGAGCAAAGTCCAGAGTCCTTACTCTGGCATTCAGGAGTCCCCCTGACATGGAGCCAAAGCACCTTACCCATCGTCTGCTTTACCCCCCTCACACACCTCCATCCTATTGTTATTCAAGCCACAGGCGGCGGCAACTTA
>NW_011888797.1:8172784-8180236 GCF_000151845.1 Pteropus vampyrus | reverse complement strand
ATGTAGAACTGAGGAACTCTGGAGCAGAGAAGTGAATGTCTGGAGGTCTCACATAATTAAACACTACGACAGGGATTAGAATGTTCGTTTTTTTCTGGCTCTCTGCCCTGCAATCTTTCTACTCATTGCGCTGCTTCCTAATTCATATTGTTTAGCATGGACTGCAACGGGTTTAAAGGGAGTGGGAAAAGATAGAGAAAACAGGATGGGATGGGGAAGAGCAGAGTGGAGTGGAACTGAGTAGAAAGGAACGAATGGGAAGAAGACCTCGAAGAGGAGACACAGGTATTGTCATTTCACTTCACTGGACGGGGCTGCTGGAACGGCATGTTCTTAGAGGTGGCGCACCCTCCAGACCATGCTAGAGCCATCGGAAATTTCCGACTCTGAAAGCCTTCCATTGAAACCGCTGCTGAATGCACAGAGCAGAGCTAACTGCGGTAAATGCATTCTGTTTTCTCTGCCTAAATTCACGGTTTGCTCCATCCTGCCACCTCGCAGCCTCCTAAAAAGACCAACTTGAAACTCATATCAACATTTGTCAGGATGTGATTAAGCCGTGGAGAAGATTAATTACTGACTTTCTTATGCATCGACCTCCCCCATCAGGCTCCCTACCACCCCCCCACCACCACCACCCCACTATGCCTCTGAAAGAATCTAACATTATAAACAAGGATCTAATTAGCAACTTGAATCCAGACTTAAGATCTTTTGTGAAGGTTTGGTCACAGATGCTGCTTTAATCTCAGGATTATTCGTCAGCAACCAGAGAAACTTCAGTTATTTTCCTGGGCCTTCGAGAAAATTTATCTCTTTTGAAAAGTGCAGCCAGCTCTAAGGACCTCCTGACAGGTGGACCCCAGGTTAGCCCTTACCAGGCTGAAAAGAACTCCTTCGGAGATATAGATCTTGAAATACTGGCTTTGAGTGAGGAGAGATACAACGGGGCTCTGGTTCAGCAGTCAGCCCAAAGAAGCAATTCAGCTCTGGCAGTGGAGGCGCTCAGTGCAGCCCCTGGAGCTGCTGTTCCTTCCCCCTCTCCATCCTCACTGCTCGGGCCTCCTGGGCATCTGCGTGCCTCTCACCTGGACCACAGTCTGTCATCTCCGCCCCCATCCCTGTCTTCATTCCCATACAGCTTTCACATTACAGCCAGATTCATGGTCCTCGATGCAGCTGTGATCACAGCAAACAAAACCTTCAGTGGCTCCCAGCTGCCCCATGAGCAAAGTCCAGAGTCCTTACTCTGGCATTCAGGAGTCCCCCTGACATGGAGCCAAAGCACCTTACCCACCGTCTGCTTTACCCCCCTCACACACCTCCATCCTATTGTTATTCAAGCCACAGGCGGCGGCAACTTAAAGAGGTCCTGAAACCACCTGAGGGCTCTATGACCCGCATTTCTAATGAGGTTCAGAGCGAAAGAGCAAACACAGGGCTTTGACTATGCAGCAGGCTCTGTTCTAGGTACTTTACACAGACCCACAGACTGCCCACACTGACGGGATGCAGGTGAAGTTGCCATCTTTTTTTTACACATGAGGACGCGAGGCCCAGGGAACATAAATAAGTCGCCAGGCTTGAACCCAGGCAACCTGGGGTCAGAGGCCATGCTCCTAACTGCTATACTATCCTGCTTCCATGTACTGTAGAACTGTGTGGAATCGCATAGAAAATTTGGGATGTACGGTGTGCATAGGGCTAACTGTCTCATGAAGGTGCACTGCAGATGAACACAAATGTATACACACAAGTGTAATAGACAATGTGTCAGGGTACTGAGTGCACAATGTAAACCATGTCAATGTGGCTTGTGGTCCAAGTGCGTGGAAACCACTGTTCCAAACTGGAGGACCCGCCAGTGGCCCCTCCCACGTCTCTGCCTCCGCCCACCCCGATGCCAGCTCTTGACATGTCTTTCCCCATCTACACTTCATTCAAATGTCGTCTCCTCCACAAACCTTTACTTAGTTCTCCCCATTCCGCCTTCTACTATGTAAGCTTCTCAAGGACTTCTGCGCCTTAATTTCCCCATCGGAAATTGCCTCCCGACGGGCTGAGCCCCGTCTTCCAGTAGACTGTCGCTCTCACTCCCCTTCGGTTCCATGGTTTTCTGGTATTCGACTCCTTCCTGTTAGTTCAGACCAAGTGGTTCCTGAAGGGTGGGCCCCAGACCAGCAGCTTCAGCACCACCTGGGAACGTGTCAGAGATGCAAATCTGAGGATTTGCATCTGAATCGGAAACTCTAAAGGCCAGCGACAGCGATCTGTGCTATAACAAGCCCTCCAGACGATTCCAATGTTCCCTCAAGTTTGAGAACCACCGGCTTAAAGGAGAGCTATTCTTATGCAATACCAGGGAAGAGTTTTCTCCCTGAATCTGGGCCAGTTGACTGCAAGCAATGAGATGCTTGCAATGATCCTGAATGAATACAGGTCATGGGATGAAGACAAGGTCGTGCAATCAACATCATGTGTCCAGGTCACTGGTATTTCTCTCTCATATACTGAATCCCTGAAGCCTGGCTTGGTACAATTGTAGGCTATTTAGTCCTAAGAGAAACTATGGACGTCTCAGCACAAATCTATCCTCTGCTCAAGGCTCACTCGCAGCTCTAAATGACTACTGCACGGTCCTCGCTCATTCATGGAGCTGAGCTGGGGGTCTTCAGCTATCCTCACCCAGAAGGGGGCAGTAAAAGCAAAACCAAGAATGGACAAAGATATTGTCAGAAGCGAAGAGCACCTGATGAGAAGAGCAGTCTGTAAGGCAACAGCATTTTAGGCACTATGGTCAAGACAGATTGCAAACGATACGAACGCAAGAAAAGTCCACGTGGGTTTAGAATGGGAATCAAATTTTATAGGAAATCTAAAGGTCACAGATAGAACAAACCAAGAAGGCCTCGGAGCTAGCTCTTGGATTCAAAAGCATTTCCGTGGACTTTTTAGACTTAAAGAAACTCAAATTTGCATTCGAAAAGTTAACAAACAAGATCACACAGCAAGGAAGTGACGGAGCTGGAAAGCAAACCCAGCCTGGGCTTCCCCAGCCTCCCCGCGGTCAGGGAGCTGCCCCGTCTTCTGGGTGCACCTCTCGCTCTCAGCTCATCTTCCCTCTCTGCCCCTGCCAAGCTGGCCCGAAGTGCCACGCCGCCGTGTCCAAGCCTGGGGCTCGGCACTTTCTGTTCTCTCTCCTTTAAGTGTCCTTCCCACAGCTGCTCCCCCTCACCCCTCAGGTCTCAGTTTCCGAGAGAGGTCTTCCCAGACCACGCAGCCCGCTCTCCGCCCCTTATTAGTTTCTGGGGCTGCAGCAATCGATGACCACAACTCGGTGGCCTACGACAACGGAAGTGTCGTCTGTGTCGTCTCTCGCAGTTCTAGAGGACGGAGGTCTGAAATCAAAGTGTCAGCAGGGCCACGCCTCTCGGAAGGCTGGAGGGGAAGAAACTGTTCCATGTCTTTCTCCTCTTTTCTGGTGGTGGCCAGCGACACTTGGCATTCCCCGTCTTGTAGAAGCATCGCTCTAGTCTCTGCCCCCATCATGACATGGCGCTGTCCTCTCTGTGTCTGTGTCCACATTTCCTTCATGAGGACGCCACCCATTGGATCAGGGCCCACTTTAACATAGTATGACCTCGCCTTAACTGGATCACATCAGCAAAAACCCTGTTTCTAAATAAGGTCACATTCACAGGTACTTGGGGTTAGGTCTCTGACATATCTTTTTGGGGTGACACAAATCAACCCACGACAGCGCTAGACACTTCTCACCACAGTGCCCTATTTTATCCTCTTCATAGTGCTTATCGGTCTATGAAGTTGTCCTATTTATAAGTGTATCTATTCAGTGTCTGCCCACTCCCACCATCGACTAGCATGTAAGCTCCTTACAGCCAGGGAGCCTCTCTGCCTTGTTCATAGCCGAATCTCCAGCACCTAGTGTGGGGACCTGGCACAAAATAGTGTTTAACAAACATTTACTGGCTGATCAAACTGCTTCTTCACACTGGAGTCTTTAATTACATGGACCCAACTTACTAATCACAGGGATGAGTGTGTGACCAAGGTTGGCCAATCAGAAACATTTTAAGGATCAGCTGTGTGAGAGGAGCCATGCTCTTTCTTCTGAAGTTTTTGGTTGTGAGGATGACACTGTAGGGTGCTAGATAAAATACAGACTGCCTAATATTTTTTTAGTATAAGTATGCCCCAAATATTACGTGGAACATACTTATACTAAAACATCTATTAGCTGTTTATCTGAAATTCAAAGCTAACTGGGCCTTCTGTATTTTCATTTGCTAAATCTGCCAATTTTATGACGTTGGCCTCAAACTGCCAGCAGCCAGGGTAACCCCGTGGAGAAAGCCTGCCTGAGGATGAATTCTTTCTAGAAGAGAGCAGGGCCAAGATTAAGATTCATTTCTGGCAGTATTTTCCAAGTGCCTGGATCCAGTCATGCCTAAATGCTCCTTTCACCACTAGGATTTCTCAGGAATCCTGGTCGACAAAATTCTTTTTTTTTTTTCCCCCCTAAACTTTTTGAATTAAACTTTTCTCCAGATGAAGGAGCTCTGGAGAATGCAAGTCACCTTCCAATCAGTGTCAGTTCGCATCTTCAAGGACACCGGAAAGTCCACCATTTCTCGGTTTCCTTCCTCATTTTGCTACCACTTTTCCCAAGGATCCCTATGTCATTCCGATGTGGTGTGTTCAGGACAGACTCCTCAGCTGTCACCTCTGGATCTTCATCATCATGTCCCATCAAGATGCAGAACAAGCACTGACAAGACAGAAAATCTCTCTTGTGATGATATTGATCACCTGTCAGAGCATAAATTCAATATGTCATAGTATGCAAATCGGGAGTGACGAATGAGAGGAGGAAACGAAGGTGAAGAAGAAGGTGGAGAACCCCATCCTGCAGCAGCAGAAACTTCAACTGAGCCTCCAGAGAGACAGGCGTCCTTGCTTGGTCTGGGTACGTACCGCAGGGTCCTCGAGGAGCAGAATCTCAGCCTTTCATTCCCTTCCCCAGCTTCACTGCAAAGAGACGTTCAGGAGAAGACCCAGTTGGTCACACAAGAGCCACAGCAAAGGGTAAGGTTCACAGAGGCAAAAGAGCACCCCAGATGGCATTACCTTCTGCTGATGTGTGCAGTATTCCTGCTGTAAAACACATCTCTTTGGTTTTACATAATAAATCTCCTTCTTGTTGAAGTGCCAGACAGCCATGATTGCTACGTTGAGTTGTGGCAGGTCCTGATTTGATAAAGATCGACTCTTTCATCTCAGGCAAGGGACAAAGAATATGCCAAATATGAAGGTGCCAGTCCCTTAGCATCTGGGCAGGAGGGGAGAGAAAACTCATTGCCTTGCCAAAAGATCATTCAAATGACCACAGGCAGGGACGTTGACCTCCATCCAAATTAAACACTCAGCCTTCTGAGCCCAGTATTTGCCAAGCATACACACTGTAAATCAAGATGTCATTTATTTATCCAGCAAATTTTTATTAAGATCAAACAATATACAAACACTGTGCTAGGCCCCTGGGGAACAATAGTGAGCAAACGTAAACACGGTCCCTGTACCCTCGCTTCTCTAGTTAGGAAGATGGGCATTGATTAAGTAAGTACTTATGTAAATGAAAGTGTTATTGTGTCAAATGCTGCCAAAGAGAGAAACAGTACTATGAGAACATGAGAAGTTCAACAGACTTCATTCATTATTCGACAAATATTTGCTGCACCCCTGCTGTGTGCCAGACCCTGCTATAGGTGCTAAGCTATGATGATGTCCATCTCTTTATTAACTGGAATTATTTACATCAACCAGCCCCCCCCCCGCCCCCCCACCATGCAGAAGCTCATCTCATTCCCAGCTTGTGTAATAAACGTTCCTCTCATCCCATTGTGGGCTTCTTGGTTACCTCCATCCCATAATACACTTGCCATACTTATTAGTTTAATCCCATAGAAGTCCAGGGTCTGCAATCAGTCACCCTGGGCTCCCGGAAAAGCAGGGCACAGGCGAATGAGAACTTGAATCAGAATGCGGCAGGCTGTTACTTTGTTTGTGGATTCCATTTGTAAGCCTGGGAGAACTCAGAGAACTAGAGCATAGAATTCACCCAGCACCTAACTGGTTAGCATTCAGGAGCTCTACGCACTGCTGAGAATTCATCAGGTGGGACGTTTGGGGTTTTAACTCATGCATATTAGCTATTTCATTTTGTTAAATATTCTTGGCTGTCCATGGCTTCCCTCCAAGGCGGATGGTCCCTGTGGTAGTCTAACTTCAGATCCACCCACGATGGGCAGCTGAGGAAAAGCCACTGGTCGCTTCCTTGCCATGAAAATGCCCTTGCTCTTCCCACAGAGTATTCTGGCTGTTTGCCCAGACTCAAAATCTTCAAAAATGCTGTAAACTTAGAAAGCGTCCTCCAGCTGCTCTAGACCACAAAATCTCATGTATTAGTCAAGTCTTTTGACTGAAAAAACAAGGCATCTCGAATGAGTTTAAGCACTAAAAATTTAAAAGGGGGGATTTTCTAGGATACATGGATGACTTACAGGACCCAAGGGAGCTGGGTGCCCTGGGCCCCACAAGAGACTGGAACCAGACACTGGGAAGCCGGGTGGAAGCAAGATGGCCACAAGTCCGCCTCTGGGTCCCCGAGGCATGTCACCTCCGCTGACCTCTGCGCTATCTGAATCATTCGTCTTCTCTTCAGAATAGCTGTGTCCACTCTGTGCACAAATTTGGAAGGATGACTACTCTGCAGTTCCTGCATTTCCACGTCCTTGTTTTCTGCCACACCAGAGAGTAACCGGCTGTCATTTTCCTCTGAAGTTCTAAAATTCTGTCCCTTACTCATTTAACCATACTTACACAGTACCTATCCACTACCTGCCAGACACTGTTCTAAGCACTCTACAAATATTTCCTCATTGAGCTGGAGCCTCGGAAAACCCAAATCATCATCATTAGGGGCTTTTGTGAGGGTCCAATAAATGGCATGCCCTCCATTCTTGTGTATAGCATAACTGGAGAGACAAGAATATCAAGCCAAAATGTTGTGTTTATTGATAAAGACTTGGATTATGTGAGTCTCTAAAACCGAACCCCAGTATATAAGAGGCTCACCCTCTCAGACACGAGCAAACCTTCCGGGATAGGCCCGGAGCCCTAAGTGAGGATGAGAGTCACGGCCTGAGGAGCAGCTTAGAACACAGGTACCCGACGGGCAGCTCGCTCCCCAGGAGGAACCAGGAAGAGCAGAGATGAGTGTGTTTCCTTTACTCTGCTAAATTTACTGAATAGATAAATCCCTTTACTTCTCCTAGGGCAGAGTTTCTAAAGAGGCAGAGAGAGGCCAAGAGTAGGAGAACACATTTTCCACGTGGAAAGAAACATTAAGAACAGGAAAAACATGGTCCATCC
>NW_011888797.1:8147966-8172734 GCF_000151845.1 Pteropus vampyrus | reverse complement strand
CTGCTGAGAATTCATCAGGTGGGACGTTTGGGGTTTTAACTCATGCATATTAGCTATTTCATTTTGTTAAATATTCTTGGCTGTCCATGGCTTCCCTCCAAGGCGGATGGTCCCTGTGGTAGTCTAACTTCAGATCCACCCACGATGGGCAGCTGAGGAAAAGCCACTGGTCGCTTCCTTGCCATGAAAATGCCCTTGCTCTTCCCACAGAGTATTCTGGCTGTTTGCCCAGACTCAAAATCTTCAAAAATGCTGTAAACTTAGAAAGCGTCCTCCAGCTGCTCTAGACCACAAAATCTCATGTATTAGTCAAGTCTTTTGACTGAAAAAACAAGGCATCTCGAATGAGTTTAAGCACTAAAAATTTAAAAGGGGGGATTTTCTAGGATACATGGATGACTTACAGGACCCAAGGGAGCTGGGTGCCCTGGGCCCCACAAGAGACTGGAACCAGACACTGGGAAGCCGGGTGGAAGCAAGATGGCCACAAGTCCGCCTCTGGGTCCCCGAGGCATGTCACCTCCGCTGACCTCTGCGCTATCTGAATCATTCGTCTTCTCTTCAGAATAGCTGTGTCCACTCTGTGCACAAATTTGGAAGGATGACTACTCTGCAGTTCCTGCATTTCCACGTCCTTGTTTTCTGCCACACCAGAGAGTAACCGGCTGTCATTTTCCTCTGAAGTTCTAAAATTCTGTCCCTTACTCATTTAACCATACTTACACAGTACCTATCCACTACCTGCCAGACACTGTTCTAAGCACTCTACAAATATTTCCTCATTGAGCTGGAGCCTCGGAAAACCCAAATCATCATCATTAGGGGCTTTTGTGAGGGTCCAATAAATGGCATGCCCTCCATTCTTGTGTATAGCATAACTGGAGAGACAAGAATATCAAGCCAAAATGTTGTGTTTATTGATAAAGACTTGGATTATGTGAGTCTCTAAAACCGAACCCCAGTATATAAGAGGCTCACCCTCTCAGACACGAGCAAACCTTCCGGGATAGGCCCGGAGCCCTAAGTGAGGATGAGAGTCACGGCCTGAGGAGCAGCTTAGAACACAGGTACCCGACGGGCAGCTCGCTCCCCAGGAGGAACCAGGAAGAGCAGAGATGAGTGTGTTTCCTTTACTCTGCTAAATTTACTGAATAGATAAATCCCTTTACTTCTCCTAGGGCAGAGTTTCTAAAGAGGCAGAGAGAGGCCAAGAGTAGGAGAACACATTTTCCACGTGGAAAGAAACATTAAGAACAGGAAAAACATGGTCCATCCTCAAACAATTACATTTAAGATTATTCTCTGTCTTTATCACTTAAGTTCTTAAATCTTTCATTAAAGAGTCTGATTTCCTTTTCTGAAAAAATGTGTGAACATGTTTTTCTACTGCTATTTTGAAAAGCTTGATTTTTTTTTTTTTTTTTGGTTCTACTGGTTGTTTTTATAGCTGTAGCTATAGCTATGTATGATACTTAATTCTCTCTTCATTAGCCAGTGTCTATCGACTCCCTAATATGAACCATGACAAAAGTATATTTCCTCTTCCCCCTCTTCTTATACATTCTCTTCTTTTTCATCACTACCCAATTTTAGCTGATGATTATATTTTAAAATATATTTCAAGATTTATCAGCTTTAAATAACAGCTTTCGACTTGTGGCTATGAAATTCAGGAAGACAGCATATAGAACATCACTTTCCATCATTTTCTCCTCTTCTTCTTCCAACCATTCTTAATTAAATCGTTTCTATGTTATGAAAGCTTATAAGGTTTTGTACTGCAATCATAATCCCTCGGTTTATCTCAGTTTTAGTTCCATGGAGTCCACACTCATCGTGAATCCTATTTCTGTGGCTCCTACGGGCATCCTGAAGTTCACTGTCTAGTGGCTTCTTCGAGCAGGGCTCTCAGGAAGTACGTCTTGAGTTATTGCATGCTCACGAACATCATTCTTCTGACTCTACACACAAACAACAATTCAGCTGTGTTAAAAAATATATTTTACCACATTTTTTTTTTTCTTATGGATGTTGTAAGTATTGCTCCACTGCATTCTTGCTCTGAAAATTGCCAGAAAGAAAACTGAGACCTTTCCAGTGACTAGATACTTTTCCTGGTTGCCTAAAGTATTAATTTTTGACATCTAAAGTTCGATGGCCTAATTATTATATCTCAAGATTATTTATTCTAGGCTGATGACTCTAGGGCATGCCTGTCCTCTTTAAAGTGTGTGTGTGCGTGTGTACATTTATATAATTTCTAGAAGCTTTGCATGAATTATGCTTTGATTATTTTTCTTTTTCTACTATTTAAAAAAACATTTTTATCACTTTGTTAAAAAGAAACTTAAAAAGTAGACCATCCATTATGTGTGTGCTGTATCTCCTTTATCCATCTTCTATTGCTATAATTTCATGTCTAATCCATTTTAACCCTCTGTCCACAGTCATTTTAACTCACTTTTCTTAATCTCTCTTCCATGTTGCTTTTAATGTTGTCAGCCATGCGTAGTTTTATTTACGTACCTCTTCCATTCTGTGATAGTTTATTTTTATCTTTTTTTTTCTTCCCTGCATGATGCCAGCTCCCATTTAAACTCCTTTTGTTGTTTTACTATATTCCCCTGACCTAGCGTCTGTCCACTTTAGACAAATTTTATGGAGGTGATTATTCCATTGAGGTGTTTTTTTTTAACATAGTGGTAAAATATGTCTTTCTAAAAACCTGCTTGACAGTACATTTTATAGAAAGAATGACGAAGCCCCATAGTTTCGTTTGAGCTTTCAATGCACCCAACCCTTCAACCAACCCATACTCACACTCAGAAAAGATACTCATAACCTCACTACCATGGACGGCCTTGCCACCGTGACTCTATTCCTGTTTGCCAGACCCGCCAGGATTCTAAGACTCTAGATATCACTCGTCACTTGGGCTCTCACTCCCACGTGGCAAAGTATACTCTTTACTCAGACCTCTCATCTACCTTGCTTCATTACTGGAAATCTTTCTTCTCTGCTCTCTGGAACTCAGGGTCCATTATTAGCAAAATTCTTTATGTTCTCACATCCCTGAATGATCCCTTCGTCTTCCTCCTGTAACTGAAGCCTGCCTCTAAGGAAAACTCACCTCCTACAGTGCTTTTTGCAGCAGGCTGCTTTCCCCACGTTTCTCTGTACCAAAGGGCCTGAGGGTGTGGTGTTTGCCACATCCCCCCCACCCCCTCATGCATCATTGCTTTCTTCAGACAATTTTCACTCCTTTCTCCTTGAAAACCTTGGCTCTGAAGTTCACACCATCAGATTACATCACTCATTACCCTTCCTTCTTGCAGTTGTCAACAGGAACCTGATCAACCCCCCACCCCCACCCCAATTCCTCGAGGGGTTAGCATCCAGGCCATTACAACTTCCTCCAATGCTATTCTGAATTATTTCAATATCTTTACGCAGGAGCAGCCCTCCAGGACCATGGTCTCTGAGTTTCTTGGTCTCTTCTATTTCAACGATCTGATTATCCACTTACCAGAGTCTCATTCTTATAATCACATAGCTCTTACCAACAGTTCTAATTGCACTCCCTCCTGAACTGTTTTGGGCAGCTTAAGTCCTAGGTCCTTTGAACTGTCCAGCTTAATCTTTCTAATTTCCCAGTACCAATAATTATTTGATCCAGTGAAGAGCTTTAATATACTGATTCTGCCATCATGACCTGTCCCCTCGCTTCAAATTCGCATCTCCCGGCTTATCCAGCTCAGATTTTACATTCCGTCACGCACATCTTCAAATACCTTGCTTTTTTCCCCCCTCCTTTTAAGATATTGGCCTGGGAAAAAAAACAGAGCAGAGCCTTGGTTAAATACTTCTTACCCAAACAAACATGTTCAAAATATGCACACACATGCGTACACACACACACACACACACACACACTCACACTCGGTCTGGGCTTAATTTAAACCTATGACCACTAAGCGTTAGGAACAGTCAACAACCATAATACGTTTCCTTCTCCCTCTCTCCTAGACGATAATTTTGCATTTGCTCCTTTCTCCTCAAATCTCTGACACATCCTTCCTCACTTTACTCTCAGCGGATAACAATGCCTTCTGTTACTTTGAAAAAAATAGAAGCAATGAGAAAGAGAACTCCAACATGGTCCCTCCACCACACACACGAACCTGCCAGATTTACTCTCATATTCTGTGTTCCCTTCTGTTGCCAGGGATAAACTACACATGAACTCAAAAGTCGAATCCTTCTCCTGTGCAATGAATCCCATCTTGTCTCACTTGTACAAGAAGGCTGCTTTCACATTCACCTTCTCTTTCTCCTACCTTATCAATACCTCTCTTCTAAGCAATTACCATAAGTACACGGGCATGCTCATTCTCCTTGTATTAGTCAGGGTACGAGGGGAGGAAGGAGGGAGGGAGGGAGAGGAGAGGAGAGAGAGAGAGAGAGAGATCAAGGGATTATGAGGAATTGGCTCATGCAATCATGGAGAGGCTGAGAAATCCCACAATCGTCTATCTGCAGAAAAAACCGGTGGTGTAGTTCTAATCTGAGTCCAAAGGCCTGAGAACTAGGAGAACCAATGGTGTGAGTTCTAGTCCAAGTTCAAAGGACTGAAAACCGGGACCACTGATAATGTAAGTCCAGTCTGAGTGCAGGAGAAGACCCATGTCTCTCAGCTCAAACAGTCAGGTTGAGAAAGCAAATTCTTCCTTCCGTCAGCTTTGTTCTTTTCAGGCCCTCAACAGAGTAGATGATGGCCACCCACACTGGGGAAGAGAATGTGCTCTACTCAGTCTCTGAATCAAAAATGCTAATGTCATCCAGAAACACACTCACAGACACAGCCAGAAATGTTTAACCAGATATCTGGGCACCCAGTGACTCAGTCAAGCTGACACTCAGAATTAATCATCATACTCAACACCACCTTCTTGCAGCGACTACCCCATTACTCTGTTCCCCTTTCCAGCAAAACTCATGTTGCGCTTCCTGACCTACCATTCGCTCTTGACCTTACCCAGTGGGTTTTCAGCTCCACCCTTTCACATCCCAGCAAATGCCATTCTTGTCTTCAGCTTGCTCAGGCAAAACTCTGCCTCCCCTATAGACTGCTTCCTGAACTTATGGTCTGTCTGTGCGAATTTCTCAATTCCTCTGCTTCTCCCGCTGGTCAAAACAGGTTCCAGGGAAGTTCCTGCCAACTATCCACATACCTGTCCCTACTGCTGCAAATAAAGGGCCTGCTGGGTTTGCCCCCGGATGTGCCATGTACTTTGAAGAAATATGTTTGGCTATATTCCCACGAGATCTGCCACTGAGAGCATCTCTCTCTGCACCTTCCCTCACTCTGCTTGAGTTTTACACTTTGACAGCTATTCTCTGTGCATTGTGGTTCAGGGTTACAGATGTCTCCTGGTTTCATCAGAGATGGAGCTTTCATTTCTTTCATTTCTTTCGACATAGTCTTTGTTACCTTACGGGTAATCTCCAAGAAGAGAAAAAAGAAGCGATCTCTCTCTCTACCACAGCAAAACTGGAAATTACAAGGTCCGTGATTAGTAATTTGCTTCGAAGAAGGTAAATCTGACCACAGTATTTAGGATGGATTAGGAACAACAGGAAACTCGCAGGGAGAAACACCATTTAGTAATAGCAGATGGTCCAAAGAGGGATGTCCAGGAGACTGTTGGAAGCTAGAGCCTGAAAAGGTAGAAGAACTAAGCAAATGGGAGCCTTCGGTGCCTTTAGAGAAGCAGCCACCCCAGTGTGCCAGTCAAGGCTCAACCAGAGATAACGAACACTAGTGCTGTTGTAATTGTTTTTTAAAAAAGGGTATTTGAGGCAGGAAATCCAATATACCTAACCCTCAATTTACGTGGTATTTTTTATGCAAGTTTTTTACATACAATAAATATTCCCCATGTTAACGAGGACTTTTATACACGGTTTCCATTTACATGGTCTCATTTTACACAGTTCTTCCTTTCATGTGTCCATTATTGGCGATTACTCTTTCTAAAAGACAATAGCTTAACTTAGCAATGTACAAACAACTAATACTAACATACAATTATCAATGATCTCGTTCATTGGATGGCAGATAAAAGAGCATGGGTGACTACTGATGTTTTTCGCGATTGGTTTCACAAATGTTTTGCTGCAGAAGCTGAAAACTACAGGAAGGAAAAACGTCTTCCTTTTCAAATACTTTTACTTTTAGATAATGTACTTGGTCCTCCCCACAATTTAGAACACTCATATGTAAAAGTTGGTTATTTGTCACCAAATACAACTTCTTTGATCCAACCGATAGATCAAAGCATTATTTCCACCTTTAAGATTAATTATATTAAATGGAATTTTAATGATATTTTTAATAAACCTGAAGATAATGAATCACCTGCAGAAGCCTGGAATAAATACACAATTTTAAATTGTATCAAGAATATTGCTTTAGCTTCGAATGATATAAATCCTTTAAATGCTTGCTGGAAAACAACATGGCCAGAAGTGGTTGTACCAAGGGATACGATTCCAACAACTGAAGAGGGATTAACTGGCATTAGTAATTTATTAAATAAATTTCAAGAAGAAGGACTTAGGACTTACAAATTCTAAATTCCCGTGTAGACTCCTATAAGATCTCCAGTCCCAAATCTGAGCTCCAGCTACTGAGTCCAACAGCCCCTGGCACTTAGCATAGAAACATGTCCCCCAGAAGCACAGTTACCTTTCAATCAGATCTGGAAACTCAGCCAAGAGGGTGACCTACTTCTCTTTTCTTTAGCACCTCAGACCCCTTCTGGGTTAGGGACAGTTGGCTCTAGCACTGGTCTCATCCGTCAGCATCTGGGACCCTCTGAAGAAGAAAACGGTGGGGCTCGGGTTTGCTGAGAGCCAGCATGGCTCTGAACGCTGCAGGGCAAAGTCAGAGCCATCCCCTCCCACTGACTGCAGCGTTTCCACAGCAAGCAGGCTTCCTACATGCTTATTCAGAGGCCTGGGGTAGGGGAACCCTCTGAAGGGCCATATGCTTTGGAGGCGTTGATTATAATATTGGATCAGGCAGTTAGTAGCCAGTGACCTTGGGCACTGCACTTAGCCTCTCAGGAGTCTCACTAGTCTAATTTGTAAAACAAGAGCAATAATATTTACCGTCCAGGGGTGATGTGAGCCTTAAATAAGATAATGCATGTGTTGAGCTCGGGGGAGTGCGCATCACTCTTTGGTCCCCACCCCTCTGGCTCTCCATTCCAGCTCGTTCAGGATGACTCAGGATCTAGGACAAATATCTCCATGGCCCTAAATGAAGGAGTGTCAAGGCAGTGAATTAGATTCCCAGACACAAATTGAACTAGCATTCTAAGGGTCTCACCATCAGATGGGTGAACAGGACGCAGGGGAGAGTGTTAGACGTACCAGGTCCCTACTCCTCTTCCTCCATCTTCTCAGGGTGCAGGTTGGGGCTGCCTCTGACTGTGAGGGAACCCAGTCCCTTCTCCTGTCTGTCTGTGTCTGTGTCTGTGTCTGTGTCTGTGTCTGTGTCTGTGTCTGTCTGTGTCTGTGTCTCTCTCTCCCTCTCCCTCTCCATCTCTCTCTGCCTTCCTCCCTCCCATCCAGTTTTCTCTTACTTTTTCTCCTTCCCTCTCCCACAGCCTCTCACTCTTGCTCTCCTTTTCTTTCTCTTTTCTAGTGGCTGATGGTCCAGATGAACAAAGATCAGGGTGAGCAGTTCCAGGTTTGGGGGCCCATGCTTTCTCCCTGTGTCACGCCAACTCCTCATCCTCCAGGGCTAGAAAAGAACCTCATCTCCTTGCAGTGTGGCATGTTCTGATACTCTGGTCTGAACTTAAAGGATAGAGAATTTTGCTGTGCCACTTTCGGTCGCTAAACTGTCTTTACAGGAAAGAAAAAAAAAATGCTTCTGCTTCCAGAGTCGGCTATAGGGCCGAATCAGACTCCATGCATATTCTGCAAATAAAACTTTATTGGAACATAGCCATGCCCATTCATTTGCATAGCATCCATAGATGCTTTTGTACTACAATGGCAGAGTTGAGTATTTGAGACAGAGACCATACCATATGGCTGGCAAAGCCTCACATATTTACTGTCTTTTTCTTTATTGAAAAATGTTGCTGTCCTCTCATCTGTATGTCCTAGCTCACCCTACCAGATTTCAACTTTGAGTTTTGGGACCACTCCATCAAATAATAAATGTCACCTTCCTTTCTTTGGTCATCTCACTCCCTCAGGACTGTTATGACTCCCTCATCACTGATATGATTCAATGATATCAATCAATCAATCAATCAATCATTTGAGAAGCCTGTAAGTTCTAGGACAGAGAAGATATCTAAAGTGCCAAATGATTAAATGGATCAATGGGAATTCTTTTCTATTATATATTTTAATTTATTTTCTTTACAGGACCCTCTATTGAATAACTTTTTCTGATTCATTTCTGTATCTCCATGTCTAGTAGCTATCCAGTAAATATTTTCTAGATTAATAACTGAATAAATAAATGATACCAAATTTATAATTTTCTTCTCTCCATTGTTTTTCTTATTTCTTCCTTCCTTTTAACATGTATTGACCACCTAGCCTGCGTTAGCTGCATCACTAGGTCTCATTCATAGCACATATCACATAGCAAGGAAGTATATAACACATAGGACATGAGGAAGAGGCAGTGTAGTGTGGTCATTATGATTATCAGGCTCTGAACTAAGACTACGTGGGTTTGAATTCCAAATCTGTCGCTTACTCTATGACCTTGTACTGATTAATAAACATCTTTAAGACTAGTCTCCTCACCTATAAAGTAGGAAAGAACAGTAACTACCTCATAGAGCTTCTGTGAGAATCATATTGATAAATATATTGAAAGCACTTAGGACAGTATCTGTACATAGTGTTATGGGCTACATTGTGTCCTCCAAAAAGATATGTTGAAGTCTTAATCCCTGGTGTCTGTAAATGTGACTTTATTTGGAAATAGGGTCTTTGCAGATGTAATCAAGTTGAAACGAAGTCATTAGGGTGGGCCCTGATCTAATATGATTGATGTCCTTATAAGAAAGGATAATTTGGACCAAGACAAAGACATGCATGGGGAAGATGACATAAAGACACAGGGAGAACACCATACGACAGAAGAAGGAATTGGAGTGATTCAACTATAGCCAAGGAACACCAAAGACTGCTAGCAAACAGCAGAAGCTAGGAAGGGCCAAGGAAGAATCCAACCTCAGAGCCTGCAGAGAGAGCCTTGATTTTGAACTTCTCTCCAGAACTGTGAGACAATAAATTTCTGTTGTTTTAAGCTACCCTGTCTATGGCAATTCGCAGAAATGAAAACAATTAGCAATCATTATTATTATGTGGTTTAAATGCTCACTGAATAGAAGAATGAATTTATGCTCTTTGGACCCTTCTTTGGGTTTCCATCTGCTTTGAAGAATCTTAGGTGATTTTATTGGAATCATTCTTTTCATGACGTCATGGAAACAAGGCGATGAATTTCTTCAGTCTGGTTCACGAGGTGAATTTTAACTGAGGTTTATAGAAGTCACAAAAAAGCCTGTTTCTTCTCTGATGCCTCCTAGTTCTCACACCTAACTCCTATCACCATAATAAGTCATATTTCATGATAAGCAACAGGCCTGTCATACAGAGAGACGAGGTGAACTAGCCAAGCAGTACAGCCTCTGTCCCCATTTCCAAAGGCTGGTCATCAGGGGTCACATCCTAACTAGTTTACTTTCTCCATCTGATTCTCTTTCCCACGAGCTCTGAAATGCTTCCACGTAAAATCAGACTTGAGACGAAACCTTAACACAAAGTATATGACCTAAGCACTGCTTCTGTGTCTCAGAGTATTTTTCCATCAAACTTCCTCCTGATGGTCACATCCACCGGAAGGCCATAGCGATGAAAGTTACATATCTTAGT
This sequence comes from Pteropus vampyrus, assembly GCF_000151845.1. Classification (NCBI taxonomy): domain Eukaryota; kingdom Metazoa; phylum Chordata; class Mammalia; order Chiroptera; family Pteropodidae; genus Pteropus; species Pteropus vampyrus. Next base: position 8,162,759 of record NW_011888797.1, on the reverse strand, counting down.
GGATTGACGCACACCCATAGTGGATATAACTGGTTGCCTACCCAGTGTCCATTTGTCCATTTCTCCCTCTTCCTCCTCCATAAGCCATGAGCCTCAGGAAACCCACCCGCCTCAGATCAGGGATGGTTCAGGAATGAGCACTACCCATTTCAGAGCCAGAAAGTGTGACAGGAATTCTGCAGGTGGATAGAGAAAAAATTTTCTCACTCTTAACCAAAGAGAGGGAGAGGGGGGAGGGGGGAGGGGGGAGATGAGAGAGCAGAGAGGAAGGCAGACGGAATCTTTTTTCTTCTCTGGACATTACTGGGTCTGAATAGGATGCCTTCAGCCTAAGGATGAAGCTGACATCCAGGATAACCTAGGAAGAACCTGGGTTTTTGCTAAAAATATTGAACTGCTAAATCAATCAATCTGGAAACCTGCCATGTTCTTGAATATTTTCTATTATATGAGTTTATAGATTTTCTTTATTATTTAAGCCAGTTTGAGTCCATGTCTGATACTAGCAAAATAAAAGCATTTCAATAAATAAAATGTCATACATTTTTAAAACAAAATCACAATATTGAAAGTTTTTCTTGCTTTTTCACTTACCAAGAGAATTTTCCTATGTGAGTAGATAATCTTTCTAAATGTAATTTTATAGGGACACTATTATATTTCGAAAACACACTATAATTTACTTAACTATTTGAATGTTTGGGGGTAATTAGATTATTTCCATTTTTCACTGTGGAAAAAATACATTGAAGTCAACATTTATAAACAACCCTATTTAGTTCCTTAAGATAGATTTAAAAAACTTTTGAAGTTTTTTGATATTGCCAAATTGTTTTCTAGAAAGACTAAAATCAGTTTATGCTCCCATTAGTGTGATAGAGATTTTCTCACTACAACATAAATCACAATTTATTAAGATAAAAGGACAGTATTCGCATCTTAATTGAAATGTTTCGATTACTAGTGATGTTATGTTTCCCTCTGTGTTCACCGGCCACATATACTTTTCTCTAACAGATGGCCAATTCCTCTTCTTAGCAATTTTATTTTTTAACTGAGGTTTTATATTTCCCTGCAGACTCATAAGAGCTCTAGGACTAATATGTGCCGTAAACTTTAAATTTATAATTATTTTAATCCTCAAAATAATTTTGTTAGGTAGGTCTAATTAAACTCATCGTATAGAGGAAGAGATATAGGCTTAGAGATGTTAAATAACTTTGTAGTCGAAGTAGTCATCCAGGTGTGTTTCAAGTATGCGTACAGGTGTATACACACAGATACCAATGGCATTTGCCATTTGAAGTGATTCAGCCATAGATCGGGCTCTGTTCTTTTTCTTGCAGGTCAGCCTTTATATCTGGGCAATTGTCTGGTTCTCCATACAAAAAAGATACTGGTAATTCATTTTAGAAAAAGGTAAGGATGTAGTTTTCCACTAGGTATGTTTTCTATTCTTTTGATGATACATATAACTTCGGCTCCCTGAGAGTGACATACTTCCCACCAGCAGAATGCCCCCCCATGTGGCAACTGTAGCAGTAAATACAGATGTTCCTAACGTGTGAAATCCGGCCAGTAACTGACTGCGCCACCTGCTTGTTAGCAATTGCAGGGATAACTGCATCCCATGCTTGAACTGACAGATGACACTCTGAGCTCCCATTCTGGTAGAAATTATAAAAGTAATCCAAAAGAGGAAGCTGGTGGCATATATCAGGGTCTGGAACTATAGAGCAGTGGTTGTAGAACTGCATATAAGAATCGCCTGGGAGACTTTCAAATCCCCCCCACACTTCAGGCCACACTCAGTACCGAGTAAATCAGAATCTCCGGGGGTGGGACTCAGACATTAGTATTTTTTTAAAACTCCAATGTGCAACCTAGTCTGAGTACTAGCGCTATAGAATCGCACCTCTGCTCTCCGGTCTTGAATGGGAAATGCTGCACCCAGAGCTCCAGGAGGGCTGCAGGAGAGAGAGAAGGAAGGAAGAGCTCGGGAAGAGCGTGTGGGTTGGGCAGAGCCAGCAAGCCCATGCCAGATGGCATCCGCACACCATGCCTCAACGTAGAGCCATCCTTCGATTTAAAAGTACATATCTCTGCTGGTTTACATGACAGATACTGAAGTTGATCCATCTACCTTTGAGCAAACTCATCCACTAAGAAAGTCAGCTCATTGTCAAAGTCGAATACTGAGGCGTGTCCTTGGCTTAGAAACCAAGTAATAGTTGGGAGAGGAAGCTTATACTTTTTAACAGAAATCTCTCTTGGGCCCATGATGTAGAGACAAGTTTGGAGGCGACAGGACCTACAAAGCTCCTCACTGAGCTTGATGATGCTATGAGAACTCCCCAAACTCCCAACTCTTGTCATGTTCTTCTGGGGGAGATAGCTTCCCAGAAGCGGAGTAAAACCATAAGAGGTATCCCCCTACCTCCACCAAATGAACCAGAATGAAAAGGGCAAACGCACTGAGGAAACCACCACCAGCCTCTAAATAGTGAACCCCCTTTTTGACTCTGCCTTTTGTGGTTCCTTTTTTCTACCTCCGCAAGTGGAAATTTCTCCTGAGGATAATTAAGCGGTGGTTATTTACACACAAACGTGCTTCAACATTTCTGTCGTCCCAGAAAAAATCTTTCTTCCTCGTGATCGTAATTCAAACTATTGCTTTATCTTCCTCGGTGGTTGTGTTTCTTACGCTCTCTTCCCCCTTATTGTTAGCAACTGCACTCCAAAACTCCTCGGGTGCAGGGCAGAAACTGCACCCCCAGTTTACACGCAGAGGGGTCAAGAGCATTCCAAGAGCCCAAAGCTCCTCGGTGGGAAAGCTGGGAAATACTGAGACTCAGATGTGGCCAGAGATAGACAGTAGCTCAGAAACAATCAGAAAGCAAATAGATGCTCAGAGATTCAAAGAAAAAGAATGACACAGAGATTCCGGGGGATGCAGAGACAGAAGAGACACAGGACAGAGAGAGATTCAGAGTCTGGAGTCGGAGGGCCTTAATCCCACCCATTCTGGGGATCTGAGAGTAAAGAACCTGGAGGCAGGTTTTAGCAATAAAAACTCCTGATAGGTGTGTCATTTCCACCGTTTAGTTTCCCCGCCCCATGCAACTGCTGGAACTAGATCAGGGTTGATGAATGAGTTTCATTTTGTGTGCCAACTCCAATCAATCAGCAGTCATTTATGCATTGCACTGACAAGGATTTGAGGCTACACCTGGGCTCACCAGTGATGGATTAGCAATGTCTGCCGTGGATGTGGGTGAGAATTACGGCACACATGCCAGGTGTCCTCCATCTCTGAAGTGGATTGTTTCTAAATTCAAATATCCGCTCTAACATTCTATAATTCAGTGCAACCATGACAAAAAATGCGAGATCTTTCCACTAGACTACATTTTTCTCTCAAATTGTGACAATTACCTGCCATCATTGGGTATGAAGAAAAAATATGATAGAAGAAATATTTAAAGAGGGACCATTTGTGGCTTTTCTTCTTTCCTCCCAGAGCTTCAAGATCTATGAACATTTTAGAGTGCCTGAGGCTGCTTTTTACATCCCTTGGAGACATGGAAGAAGGGAGACAGCTGGAAAAATTTAGGACGGTTCTAAATTATTTAAGACCCTTTGCTTTCCTTGTACTTTCCAAAAGAACACAGGCGCCAAGTTTTCAGCCGCATGCACACTGCTCACTTAATAAGAAATACAGAAGCTTAGGCTGAGAAAATGAAAGAATGACGGCGTGGGCTCAGAAACATCTGAAAGGCAGAGTTCAGTGATTTGTGTTTTACAGTGCAGGTCATCTGTCCTTCAGGAACCAAAATCTGTGAAGGAGCGGGGATGGTTGGCAAGGAATTCAGACCCACGGTTTTCAGAGGGTGGTGAATTTTGGAAACAGAATTCTCTAGTCTGGGGTCAGGTTTAAGGCTGCCTTTGTAGGTCTAGTCCTTGGTCTTCTGGCAGAGGCAGCTTGATAATGAGATGTTCTGTGCTGTGGTGTCTAGAAACTGATTTTAGATTCTGAATATTTCAGAAATCTGTTCATTTCTTTCTGACTCTCCCACTGCTATCCTAGATGGGGTCCTTGTCATCTTTCACCTAGACCCCTACTAAGGATTTTTTTATCTCTTCTCTTTATCTCTTGTGTTAACCTGCTGGTCTATCGCCAACACTACAGCCAGACTCACCTTTTCAAAATTTACACTTGACTGTGCTGCTCCCTTTTACCTGTGGATAAAATCCAAGGTCCTGATAATGTCCTTAGAGCTCAGACTCCTACCCATGACCTCTGACCCCCATTAATATGTACTAACATAAATGCAATTGAGTTTCCCCTACATATTGTGCTCTTTCTTACCTTTATACTTTGCTCATGGTGCTTCATCCCAAATGTCTGGTCCATAGTTGTCCGCCTGGCTAATTCTTTAGCCCTTTATTTTGCCTCCTTCTGCATATCATGACATTCACCATATTTTGCTATAATAAATATATATTTGTTTCTCTATTCTTCCAGATAGGAGCTTCTGGAGGATAAGAACCTCATCCTACTTATCTCTAATTTTTGCCATTTGAATATGTGCCAGGAACCCTATAAATCTTTGTTGAATACAACGAACAAATGAATACAATAGAAATACCTACCTTATACGAGACTCCTGCCTGTTCTTTAGCAAATTTACCCAAGGGAAGTTACAGTGTATCTTAAAGTCAATTTGAAATTCAAACTGGGTTATACTAATAGTCTTCCTAACCCTTTTCTAACTAATCTAATTTTGATCATCATCTCAGAGAAAACTTACTTGGCTCGTGTCTCTCCCAGATCGTATGGACTTCCTGTTCCTCCTCATGGCTCCCTTACCACCTAATTTCACATCTTTGTTTCAGCACAAAGTAAATTTTAATTTTATATGTCATATAAAAATCAGTCTCCCTGAGTAGAACACGGGCTCCCTGAGAGCAGGAATTGTCTTTGGAGTAAAAGAAAATCACAGTACCGTTAGTAATCATTTAATACTTCTGAAACAAGTGAATTATTTATTAATATACTATTAAGTACTTATTTAATTCTCACAATGACTCTATGAGGTAGGTACTATTGTTCTATTTTGCAGATGAATAAATTAAAACTTCTATATGTTTAGGTAACTTGCCCAAGGTTATATTACTTCCAAGTAGCTGAGCCAAAACTTGAAGCTACACCTGTCAAACTATGTAGTGCCTCGGTGGGTGGGTGGATGGATGGATGGATAGATGGATGGAGGGATGGATGGATGGACGAACAGATGGACGGACGTATAGACTGATGGGTGGGTGGATATATGGATGGATGATGGGTGGGTGGATATATGGATAGATGGATGGACTCATAGGTGGATGAGTGTATGGATGGATGATGGATGGATGAATGGATGGATGGATGGATGGATGGATGGATGGATGGATGGATGGATGGATGGATGGATGGGATGGATGGCCAGGAATCTACTAGGTCCCAAAATCATAGAGAAATATTAGACATTCTTCACCCCTGACCCATGCCTTGAGAAGACTAATAATTCTAGCACTCACTGATGATAATGATTTTAGTAGAAAGAAAGGGAGACAATGTGGGAGGCGATGCCTAGATTGATTCACCAAGAAAGAATAGATCCTTAGTATCTGCATCCTATTTGAAAATTTAAGTTATGAAATCTAAGTCTTTGTCCAGATTTCTTTATTCTTTCTACTCCTTGAATATTGCTTACTTTGTGTGTGTTAGAGAAAGTCTTTCCCTTTTTAAAAGGAAATATTGATATATCATTTTGTAAAAGAAACGATGTGATTGCACTAAAAAGATAAATGGATTTATCTGGTTTCAAGAGCTGCTGGAAAAAAATGATTTCTCCCTGATTCTTGCCATTTCCTGTTCCAGAAGGAACTCCCACTTAGTCTAATTAGGCTCTCTTCTGCACTGGGTCTCCATCACTCATTAGTCTCCAGCTGGGTGATACATTATAAGAAGTTTTCTAATTACCTTTATTTTATGGGCATCCTTATCTGCAGGTGGCCAATGAATGCTTACCTAAGCCAGACTGCTGATCTCCACTGGCCACTGACCTAATACCAACAATCTGCTTACTCTCTCTCTCTTACCCTATTAGGGAATTAAGAACAAACACCACACAGTAGAATATCACCAACTACAGTTTTCTTAAAGGACCAACGTACTCAAGGTGTAGAAGTTGGATTCACTTTGGGTTGACCCTTCTCAAAGCCTAGACCGTATTTAGCATAAGATTTCTCAATTGGACCATTATGTCCCAACAGCAGCTCTCTGTGCTCTGCTGTATGAAACCTCGAGCTACCCCACTCTCTTGAATGCATCAGCAGCTCACAGAAATTTTCAATACAGAGTGATTGTCTGATTTATCATCCAAATTAGGATACTTTTGGAAGTTGAAGTGTGCACTATTATAATTATCCCAGGACAACTGTTCAAATTAGGACTGTCCTGATCAATAACCCTATCAATAACTGACTTAAGATGACATCCCTCCCCCTAGCCTCTATGTTTTTCAAGTCCCATTAGGCTTTGTGATCAAATGCCCTGAGATATGACTTGGTTCTCACTGCGACTCTCACTCTGTGCTTCCACCAAACTCCTCTTATCACAGAGGCTTACTTTACTGTGATTTGCTCGTGTCTGTTTCCTCCTAGACTACATGCTAGATGACAGCAGAATTGAGTCTCTCTTGTGTCCCTAGAACTTAGCGCATTTCCTAGGACACAACTGGCCCATAATAAATACTGGCTTTGCACTGGAATGGAGAGTACCTACCATGTAACCTGGTTCACCAGTGACCCAATACAGACCTCTGGATCACGGTGATAAAAATGATGACAATTCACCCATCCATTCGTTTTTCTATGAATTTACACAAATATTAACTGGGCTCCTATTGCATACCAGCCACCATACCTTCATCTGTGGGCAAATTAAGTCAGGGGTATCTGGTCTCTATAACTTGGTTTTACATTACCTTCTAAAGTAAATTAGCTGATATCATGTGGATCTTATGCCTTTTAATTCCTAAATGTTCATTTTCCTTTCGCTGGCTTTGCTGTCCAAACCACTATGCCTATTTTCTAGCTATAAACAGTGTATTTTTTTTAAACTGGGTCAGTGGATTTTGATCCCGATACACCACAATGGGATAATATGATAGATTAATCCTACACAGTCACGATTAATTCCTAAGCAGACTTAATTTAATTTCCCTTCTCCAGTAAACCCAATTTACCTCAGTAGAGGTGTGACACGTTTGATTAGACACAGCGATGCTGAGAGCAGCTGGCCTTACAGGGAGAGGGCTGTGTGTGCCTAGCGATAAGAGATCAAAGCTGAGAAGGGTTCCTCAGCAGTGATGAGCGGTAATTCAGCACAACCTTTCGGTTCAGTCTTCTTCCAGTTGCTCTTTAACTGGAGAGAGAATTATTCTGGGAGGGGCTGGGGAAAGGAAGCCAGGGTCGACCTGCCCTTAGCACTGAAATTACAGAAAGAGATGTGTTCAAGGCAATAATTTTATAATTTTTGAATGCTAACTCATCATCAGAATCCAGCTCCCGTGGATTCTCTACTGAGGAGAGAATGGAGTCGATGTCACGGCTTCAGAGATAGCTACTTTTCTCCAGAGCATTTAGAGACCACGATGTTTAAGTCAATATGTAAAGTTTTTTTTTTTTTTTTTAATTGGACAAGCATTGATTAGTTATCTATTTGTGCTTAGGTCACAGAACTTTTTGACTACACTGTTTGACTTACTCTGGGCATTGAGGGCTGTGAAATTAATAAGACACGTCAATATTTTCACTACTTCTCAGAAACTTTAGAGGCTGAGGTTTGCGGACTTTGGATTTCCCGCATCTGGTCACTATTGTTGATTGTTCCTGAAAGCCTACAGATATTTGAGAATTTATCTGTTATGAGGTCGATTTCATCAACTAACTCTTGACTCTTTTAATGTTCTTCCCACGACATGATGAAGACAGCTGACTCTGTGTTCTCAATTCTCGCTCTTGCCCTGACAAGCTGTGCAGTCCTAGGCATGCTACCTAATTGTTCTGAGCCTCAGTTCCCTTTCAGGATGAACGAGGATAATATGACCTGCCAAATGGAGATCAAGCCAAACGACCAACAAAAAGTTCCAATTACTATGTTCTCAATAGAACACAGTACCTTTCTTTTCTAGGAGTTCCTACAATGACACACTGCCCAGGGAAATATTTCTGACAATTCCCAGATTAAGCAAGGAGGCATCAGGGGGCCTAAAATGATAGTGGGAGCAGAAGCGAAGACAAAACACCTCTTAATTGTGACTCTGTTGAAGAGAACTGAATTTTAATTAAGCAATAAGATGGGAGACACCATGCATTTCCAGGCAATTATGGAGCACCATGGGGGGCGTTGTAAAGTTGAAGTGCTGGCTGAGTGACTTTAGAAGTTCACCAGTTCCCACTGAAACAAAGAGCCCAGGATGTCTTGTTGCCAGTAGGGAGCAAGATTTGTCAATGAAAATAAGAGTGAACTCTGGCAGCAAGACCAAGAGGGTCATCGAAAGTAAAAGTTGGACTCTTTTGTAAGAACACAATCATCCAGAACTCTTTCCATCTAGTGCTGAACTATTCAACACACCGAACAGGTCCTGATGGACAGATTTAGTAACTTATCTACAATTGGCTCTACTAATGTCAGCATCAGGACCAGAGAAAGCAGGTCAGGGCACAGGCGAGGAGGGATGTGAGACCTGGGAAGCTGAGGCAGTCTAGGAGGCTAGGACAGTGAATCGGCAGAGGGACGGGGGAACCCGGAGTGAATCTGGTGATGGAGGCCAAGTTAGGAACCTGGCACTAGATCCTGAGTGGAAATGCAGGTTATATTTCAGTGCTCATTCATTTTTTTCAGAGCGATGCCAAGTGCTTTACGTAAATAAAGTGAAGTCTGGTTTATCATAGCCACTTAACAGAAAAAGAAACTGAGGATCAGAGAGACTAAATACATAGGTTTAGGAGGTTACCCAGCTAGTGAAGTGATGAGTGAGACTTTCAATCCAAGTGTTTGATTCAAAATCCACACTCATGGCCATTGTGCTATCATGAAATATAATCAAGGATTCAAAATTCAAGGAGACAGTTCCAAAAAAGAGAGGCAAGCTGAGGACAGAAAGTATACAGAGAGTGCGAGTGAAGCCACAACTTGGGTCAAAGTCCAAAAATTTTCACTAAAACTTGAAGGATCAAATCACTACATAAGGCCAAAGTAGGCAGATGGTCCAGAATACACAAAGATGTAGCAGGAGTCTTGATCCTGGCAATGAGAACGACCAGCCAGAGGAACCTTCACATCGTGTCTGCGTGTCTGTCGGCCCTCCGCCTCACGCCTCACCCTGGAGCTTGCACACTCCCTGCTGAGAAGGGGCCTGTCCTTGGGCTTTTAAAACTACTCCCTGGAGCGCTGCTTTGCCTTGTCTACCTGGATAATTCTTACACACTGGCTCAACGGCGGAGGTTGAAAACTAGCAATCCTGAGCGTCCTGCAGATGGGTTTGTTTGGCCAGCACAGTGTTCTCTAAAAGGCTAAATCCAAATGCTTTCGAGGACAGGTGTTCTCCACTTGCGTGATGCCTCTCCTCTCCCTATTGTCCTATATCTGATCGCTTTAAATATTTACCTGCTTGGCCCCTAGAATTGTGAGTTTTTAAGCCCAGTTTAAGGTGTCACCACCTCCACGAAGGCGCCCCGATTGACTCAGTCAGAACCTTCCTCTTTGTTCCCCTAGCCCCTTGCATCTAACTCTTTCACATGGTTTACCACATAACCATTATGCTTGTATGTTATTTCCCATATTAGACGGCGAGGCCCTGCAGGACAGGCTTCCAGCCTTGCTCATTTCTCCAGTACTCAGCAGCATACTGTGTGGACCACAGAAGGAACTCAATAAATGGTAAGTGAATGAGCAGCTATCTGGGCCTTGGAGAACTCCGAAGCCAAAGTGCAAAATGTGAGGCCCAGCGACAGGGTGATGGTTGACATGGTAACTCATCAACTGTCCTCACAGAAATTATACAGTCGGCATAATTTTCAGCCCTAGAGATTAATGGTGTGGACCTCGAATGGTTGCCTTCCTGCCCTAAAGGCACTACTACTGATGAGAGCACAGGTCCCAGCCTTTGGCATAAGTGCTTCAAGCGGGGCCATTTCCAGTGGAATGCCAGCTGGGGGTAGCCAGCCCTGAACTTTCTCCATTCCTAGCCTCCTCTTTCAGAGTGGGTATGTTTGGTGGTGCTCAACTTATAGGATCCTGGGATGAGTACCTAGTCACACCACACACACACACACACACACGCACACGCATGCACATACAACACATACCACTCCAGAACCATCAAAAAGTCATCTAAGTTAGATTAATAAAGAAAATGGAAGACAGACATGGCAGCGAGTGGAACAGCCCTAAGAAAGAGCAACTGGCAGAAAGATGTAGTGAAAAAGAACCCTGGACCACTAGGGAGGGTTGGGATCAGGCACAGCTGGGTCACGGACAGCCGTGCGGACCTGAGCGTGTCAGTTACCTGATATGAGGGATGTGGTGGGATGGTGGAGGGAGCTGCATAGAATCCAACTGAAACTGGCTTTAATAAAAAGGGGTTATTATTGACTCATGTGACAGGGAAAAAAAACAGGTGTAAATTGAGCTTCAAGCATGGCTGGATCCAGGTCTTTGGGTGACTGTTTCTCTCCATCTACTGGCTCTGTTTTTCTTTATGTTGGCTTTATTCCCAGATGGGCTCTCTTCAAAAGGTGGCCCTCATAAATTTCAGGCTTCGTATTCCCGGGCTCAAGTCCAGCCCACAGGAGAACATCTCCCTCCTAATAATCTCAGAAGTTACAAGAGTAGCTCTGATGGATGTTTTGGGTTACACAATTACACCTAGAGCCTCAGGGCGAGTCAGCTCACCTTGAATTTCATGGAGGACATCTAGGCTTTGTCCTTGGCTCTCTTTTTTCTGTCTACAATCCCTCCCTAAATGATTTTCTCTGATCCCATAACTTTAAATAGCATCTATATCCTGAAGACTCCTAATATACACCTGTGGCTCTGAGCTCTCTCCAGAACTCCAGGCTCATGTGTCAAACTGCCTCCTACACAAGTCTATTTACATGTCCATTGTTCACTCACGCTTAAGTTTCCAAAAGAATTTTTGACTTTCTACCCCAAGCCCACTCTTTCCCTAGTTGTCCCCATTTTATTAAATGGCACCGCTGCTGGCACTTTTCATATTATTTCATTACTACCTCATGTAAGCCCAGAATGAAGTAAAATTGTCATGTTAACAGGAAGAAACTGAGGCTCAGAGATTAAGCAAATTAAAGCAACATAAAGACCAGACTCTCTCCTCTGCAACAAAAAAGGAAAAAAGCTTTTTGGATAGTCAATTGAGTTACAAAAAAATAAAACGTTCGAAAGTTAAGTTACAAGGAACTTGGAGAAGGAAACTCATATGTTCATTAGCCTTCAAAAGTGATACATTATGAATCAAAGAAGGAAATTAACTACATTCTTGATGATATAATTACACAATTTTAAAGTTCTGAATGACAATTGAAATGAAAATTTATAAAAATCAGAGACAAAAGAAAATATAAAATCTGTCCGTATTTTTGAATATTTTATAGTATTCATTTTATGTATATATTCATGTTACCTTAGAAATTGTTTTAAAACTAAAACTTAATTAGAATACTGGCTGTTGTCATTTTGAAATCATTAAATAATATACTAAAATGGGGGGCGGGGGGGAATGGCACCACCATCCACCATGTGGTTCAAGATGGAAACTTAGGGATCATCTTTGATTCTGCTCCACCTCCATGTCTAACCCATCGGCAAGTCCTTTCCCTCCTCCTTCAGAATATATCCCACATCTTACCCCGTCTCACATTTGCAGTATCCTCCTCACTGAATTCTCAGCTTCCTCTTTGGATTCCCATAGTTTATTTTCCATGCAGCAGCTCGAGCAGAAATCCCTCTCCTTCTCAAACTGGCCAGTGGCAAACCTTCATTCGGGATAAGATCCGATTTCTTTCTGTGACCACGAGGTCTCACGTGACACAGCCCCACTGTCGGCTCTCCGCTCTCATCTCCTCCCACTCACCCTTGCGCAGTCTACTTTAGCCACGCCGATCTTCTTGCTATTTCAGAAAACGCCAAGCTAGTTGCTACCACAGGGAGTTTGCCTGAAACACCTGCCCCCCAGGATTATCACAGGGCACTTTATTCCATTTCTCGACTTCCATTTTGAACTTCCTCCAAGCAAACATCCCCACATATTCTTCTTTTCCAATCTTTCCTGGTCAGATTTGATATGCTACCTACTTGATTTTTCTTGATGCTATTTATCTCTTCCATACATTGTATATTTATTTGTTTACTTTGTATTTTCCCAATTAGCATGTAGACGTCATCGGGGAAGGAATTGCATCCATCTGGCTCACCACTATACTCCAGTATCTGTAACAGGGCTACACATATGCTAGGTTGCTCAGTAAATATTTGCTGAAGGAAAGAAAGAATAAATGGATAGTGGAGAATGGGTAACTATTTAAAAAAAAAAAATCAGGGTGATTTTATTGAGATAAGGAAATATGAATGTCAGGTAGGCACTGGCCACAATATATCCCTGTACAAAAAGGATCTGATAATCAGGTTAACCCATTTTCTGAGAATTCCCAGTAACTAAGAAGTACTATGTATGAGTCCAACCTTTTTCTCTAACTCATCCAAATTGCTAGATTTATTAAATATGTTATGTTCAAGAAAGACTGTTGAGGTGGATATGGGGCTAAGGTTTGGGACGACAGAGAGTATTGAGTAGGAAGTTGAAAGCGAATAAGGAGTTTGTGGAGGAGGAACCGGGAGCTGCCGTAAGCGAGGCTGTGCCGTATCGCCAGCCATCGCATATTTCACGTTAGCATCAGAAGGTGTCGACTGAATATTTCCATCTTCCTCTTCTGCACAACAAGAACTATAAGAATAGGTATTTAATAAGGGAAAGGAAAAGATCCCATCATCCTGAATGGGGCTGATTTGATTTCATACATAAAAGTTGAACTACTCAAAATGCAGGAACTAGATCATTCTTCCTATAAATACAACAGAGCGGCCTAACCTATTTTCAGATTACATTACTCTTTTTTTCCCCTCCTGAAGCTTGTGTTTAAGAGCAGGTGATCAACAGCGTGGCCTCATTTGCAACGATGAAAGGTTGAAATTGTTTTTTCGTCTGTTTTCTTTACTCTCTCAATCAATTGCCTTGAGATTTTAGAGATAGCTTCATTGATTCCTCAAGTCTCCCCATCCACCCTTCTATCAATACTGAGTTCAAGGTTACAGGCGGTACCATTAGTCTTATTGATGTAATTCCTCCTTCTATTTCCACTGGCCTAACTTTGATCAATTTTATTAATAATAAAATTGGTGTCTTTCCCTTCCTTTCCCCTCCCTCAACTCCTAACTACATTTCAACTTTAACCTCTCCCTTAAAAGCCTTCACTCTTTCTCAGAACATTCTGAAAAACTACAGTCTCAAGAATGAACCCTCACTCGACTGTCTCTGAGCTGAGGGTATTAACCTTCAATAAATGTTTTTTTTCCTTATAACTACGTAGTATATTTAAGAAAGTTCAGGCTTAGGGAATCTTCATTCCCAGTGATTACATGTTCTGTTCATTGCATAGAGTTCTAAAGTCCAATCTCACTCTATTTATCTTTCTACTATGAATCATCATTATATTTATATATTTCAAATCCATTGTCTACTGTAAGCCTCTTGAAGGTAGATATTGTATTTTTCCCACCTCCAAGTCTCTCTTAGGGCTTAGCAAAGAGTTCCACACAGAAGAGACACTCAATAGGTCTTTGAAGAATGCCTAAGTAAGTGAATTGTTAAGACTTCCACAGGAGCATATATGTTATTCTTCTACAGATTTTCTAGAACTTAGATTCAGAATGAGTGTACTCCACTGGAATACGTTTCTAAGAGACCAGGTGTTCCTCATCTCTGTAGCCCTAGGAAGGAATCATCACAGCTCATGACAAAAGAGTAAAGGTTTGTTAAAGAAGAGAACAGCGATACTATATCTGTATTTTCACTAAAGTGAAAAGTTGCACAAGAAGCTCCTTGGATGGCATAGAATGCTAGGCTCTTTCTGCTAGGAAGAGAACCTCAGTGAAGGGCACTTTATGGGGTGAATGGTGCCCCCTTCCCCAAAAGAGAAGTACAAGTCCGAATCAATAAAACCTGTGAGTGTGACTTTATTTGGAAAATGTAATTAAGTTAAGGATCTTGAGATTAGATCCTGTTGGATTACAGCGTGGGCCTTAAATTCAAAGACAAAAGTCCTTAAAAGAGACAGAAGAGAAACATTCACGGCAAAGATAAAGGCGAGATTGGAGCGATGTGGCTCCAAAGAAAGGAATGCCTGCGAACACCAGGAGCTGGAAGAGGCGAGAAAGGATTCTCCCCTAGAACCGCCAAAGGAAAGGCAGCACTTTTGGCCTCCAGGATGGTGAGAGAATAAACTCGTGTTGTTTGAAGCCACCACACCTGTGGCAATTTGTTACAGCAGCCTCAGGAAACTAATGGAAGCGCTTACATTGATTTTTAATCCCAATGAATCTATTAACTTTTAGTATTTTCATTTCTGCAGGTCAGAAAAGTGAAGCACATGGAAATGAAGTGACGT
>NW_011888797.1:8142941-8147061 GCF_000151845.1 Pteropus vampyrus | reverse complement strand
GAAAAATTAAGGGCAGAGACACTTTGCCCACCACCCCCAAAATTTATTCTTCCCTTCAAATTTTAGCTACAGATAAAAGCATTTCCTAGCCTCCTTGGCAGCTAATTATGGCATGTGACTACGTTCTAGCAAAGAGACATATGCAGAAAGTTGTGTCCAATTTCTAGAATAAATTCATACATGGTAGAACTGTGCCCTTCTCTTCTCTCTGTGCTTCCCACTCTTCTCTGGAATGCTGGTCTGTTGCTAAGACCTGAGCAGCCATCATGGACTACTAGGTGAATGCTGTTTTGAAATGATGGATTAGCTACTAGAAAGAAGTTGAGACCCAGTGATCAAGGAACTGCCTTGTCCATCTTGAATTATCTATATTTACCTATATTTACATTGGGGAGAAATAAATGTCTACCCATGTTTTTAAAATTCATTATTATCTTGAGGTTTCTGTTGTTTTCAGCCAAATCTAATTTTAACTGATCATGGTTTCTAAACTTATGAGGACACCGAACGGTTTGAAATCTCTTAGCTGTTAAAGGTTTAGATGGTTTGCCAGTCTTATAAGTTAACTAAAACTCCTTTTACTGTCTGAAAACTTGAAAATGGAAAAAAGCTAAAATCAGAATTATACTAAGCTGGATAGAACAGTTACGAGGAGTTGCAATTTTGCTAAGAAAGAACGATTTACATATATATGGAAGCATTCTGTTTCTTTTAGGTCTTACTATAGGTTGAATTATTGCCTATTATAGAGATTGGTTAAATAATTGGGTTTTGAGTAGTCAGCTTATTTCATCCCTTTTTGGTACCAACTTCATTGAGATATAATTCATATACCATTGAAATTACACATTCAAAGAGTACTATTCAATAGTTTTTATATTTACAGAGTTGTTGCAACTATTGCTACAATTATAGCACATTTTCATCAGCCCCAAATAGAAACCCCATGCCCTTCAGAAGTTACTCCCTATTCTCCCTATTCTTTCTCAGCCCTAAGTAATCGCTAATCTTTCTATCTCTATGTCTTTGCCTATTATGGGTATTTCATATAAATGGAATCATGCAATGAGAACTTCTGTAACTGGATTCTTTCACTTAGCACGATGTTTCTGAGGTTCATCCATGTTGTAGCATATAACAGTCCTTCCTTTCATTTCCAAATAAGATTCCACTGTATGGATATACCACATTTTATTTACCTAATTATCAGCTGATGGACATTTGCATTGATTTCCAGTTTGGGGCTATAATAAATAATGCTGCCGTGAACATTCCTGTATTATTTTTGTCTTTGAAGAGTGCTGACTATTACAAATTTTTTATTCATAGTAAACTACATTCTAGCACTTCCTACGATACAACAATAGTTCCTAACTTAATTTCTTGATAATTATTTTAGGAGACAAAATATGTTCTCATCAGTAAACTGGAGTTGCTGTCATAGTGTCACGGGGAAGCAACTTGTTTCATTGAATCAGAGCATAGTAACAGTAACAAAGATACTACTAATAACAATAGCAATAGCACTTATCGATTGTTGAGACTTGCCTATGTGCTTACCACTTTCCATTCATTCAGCTGATTCACCAATTTTATTTAATAATTCTCCTACTGCTGGTGGATTTTGGTTGTTCTCATTTTATAACATGAAGGGTAATACTTCAACAACCACTTTCGTGAAATTCTTTTTCTTTCCTCTAGAAGCATTTTCTCAGGATAAATTTGTAATACTGGTAAAAATGATAAATCCTGTTATGGGTCTTGATGCTTAATTGCCACATTGACTTATAAAAGCATTTGGAAATACTAATTTTAGCACACCTCACTAGGCGTGGGTGCTAAACTTTTGCAAATTTTATCAGTGAAAAACAAACTCTTTAATAACGCCTTAATTGGCATGTTTTTGACTACTAGTCAAAAATCTTCTTTATTGTTTTGTTAAAGGCTAAAGTTGGGTTATCTCATGGAGTTTTTTAATTTAAATGAACAAAAAAGAACATTAACTCAATATTCTTATGAACAACTGACCAAAGGAATGATAACATGTTTGAATTAAGAAGTCCGTCATTATCTGTGGTTTCACTTTCCATGGTTTCTGTTATCCGTGGTCAACCACGGTTAAAAAATATTAAATGGAAAATTCGTAAGTTTTAAAATGCTTGTCATTTTAAAATGTATTGAGATGAAATCTCTTACTGTCTCACTGTCCCATCTGGGACATGAATCCTCCTTTGTCCAGCATATCCACACCATATATGATACCCATCCATTGGTCACTTAATAGCCTTCTTGGTTATCAGATCAACTGTCTCAGTACTGCAGTGCTTCAAGTAATCATTTTTTTTTTTTAAATAATGGCCCCAAAGCGCAGAAATAGTGATGCTAGCAATTCGGATGTGCCAAAGAGAAGTCGAAATGTGCTTCCTTTAAGTGAACAGATGAGTACGGTACAATAAGATATTTTGAGAAGTAGAGAGAGAGAAAGACCACATTCAAGTATCTTTTTATGATAGTGTCTTATTCTAATTATTCTATTGTATTATGTTATTGTTGCTAATCTCTTATTATGCCTCATTTATAAATTAAACCTCATCACAGGGATATATGTGTAGGAAAAAACACAGCATAATAGTATATGTAGGGTTCGGTATTATCTACATTTAGGCATCCACTGGGGTCTTGGGACACAAATAATCTGGAAGAAGAGCAAGCCTCCGTGGAGCTCAAAAAATGGCTGCAAAACTCAATTCCATTGAATGTTTTATCTTCATTAATGACTTGGAAGAAATGAGTAAACAGCCCGGAAATTCACTTCACAGATGGCTCGAAATGGAGAAGACTGTAAATAGCGATGAATAATGAGAAATTACACAGGGACCAGGAAGGTGAAAACTAGCAATATATAAAAATCAATCCATGCTGGAAAACAAGCCTGCCAGGGCAGGAAAACAGAGGCTTACGTCCAGTGCAAAAGTAGAGAGGTACCGCACACCCACATCCACCAGACACCCGCCTAGCACATGGCAAGTACCGGGGCCTCTCATGTCCCCGCATGCAGCATGCTCATCACTCTGACCACACAGACACGCTGTTCCCTTTGCCTAACTATCTTGCTCTCCCTTATTTACTGACTGTCTCCTTCTGTGGCTCGGTTCAGACAGAAGTTGCCTCTTCCAGATAACCTTCTCGGACCTCCGGGCCAACCCCTCTGCACTTTCCTCTGTACCACAACCATTTCAGCACTTTTAAAATGACATTTTTGGAGTCTTGGGAGGATGGCTACTGCAATACAGTAGTTTTTCAATCCCTTCCCATAAAAACGTATAGAGTAATTAGAATAGCAAAACTAAAATTCCACAGACAATATTATACCATACTAAGACCCAGCGAAGACACATCATTGCTATTCATGCTGCATGGAATCTGCATTTGTATAAGGAGAAGAGGGAAGTGGTGAAAAATCTGGCAGACTGAGATCAGAAGAACCCCCCAAAAGCATCGCTTATTCATCAAGAAGCGCAATAAGTCAAAATGAGAATAATGAATGACACTGGGAGAGGTTTCCTCAATACTTTGTGAGTGACCAGGAGGCTCACACAAAACTGGAAGGGGCTGACCGCAGCCTATGCCCTGTAAACACTCAAAACTAACTGGTCAACATACCATACCCTCTCCAAACCAAGTTTCACACGGAAAACTTCTGAGAATAGAGTTGAACTTGAGCAGGACAGAGACAACAGGAGCAGAGGGCAAAGAAGTCCAGATAAAAGTAAAGGGAGGAAAAGAAGCCAGGAGATTTCAGAATTCATAAGGCCTTGACTTTTTAACACTTCACAAAAATGGCAAGAGAACTCTAGAGCTCTAAAGTGAAGAAATCTATTCTGACCCATCTCCCCTTCCAAAGAGTGAGGAAAAATAAATTTCATGTAAAAAACGAGCATTGGAAAGAGATTTTGGTTTAATCCCACACAAAATTATTATTAAAAAGCCAAGTAAGAGCAGAATAATATCCTTACATATGATGAAAGAATAACAAAAAATGTTTTCAAAGAAAAAGTTGAAACTGTTTATAACCTAATATTTCCAAATGAACGAAAAGGCACTAGAAACAATAATAGAA
>NW_011888797.1:8133590-8138751 GCF_000151845.1 Pteropus vampyrus | reverse complement strand
TGAGTGACGGGTTCAAGGGAGTTTACTATACTATTTTATTCATACTTGTATATGTTTGTAATTTTCTATAATATAGCTTTAAATGCATTTATTTTTCATCTCTCTCCATCTGTGAACCTTTTGAAGATGGGGTTTGTGTCTTATGTATCCCCGTATCCCCAGTTATTTGCACAGGACATGTTTGAAAACTCATGCGTAAAGGGATAGAAATATGGAGTTACAAATTAGTGAATAAATGAATGGAAAAATAGGTCAAACTGGTGAAGGCTTTAACTCCAGAGCTGATGCCAAAGCCTAAGTGTTATCAATGAGTGTGAAGCTGGGGACTTTGGATTATAGAAGTATGGTAGGCTGCCTGACTGTTTGCCAACATCTGATTCCCCACCTTGGGGGTGGATTATACTTCCACTAAAATCAGGTTGTTCATACGACTTGCTTTGGCCAATTAAATATGATGAAAAGTCATTTGCAGCCACATTGAGAAAATCTTTAAGAGACAGTTCTCTCTGTTTAGGACAGGCAGACTAACATTATTCCGGAAAACAGCTGCTCCATTCCAGAGCATGGGTCCTGCATAATGTGGAGCAGAGATACAGCCGACCAGTGATGAGTATGTAGAGTGTGCAAGAAAAAAACCTTGGTTGTTGCTCACCACAAAGATCTTGGAGTTGTCTGTTATTACATCATAACACAACATCACTTGATAGAGGGAGCTACTGGGGTCTTGCTTTGTGTGATTTAAGCAGGAACAAGAAGAGTAAAAGCTGGACTTGTAGTAGCCCAGAAAAGAGCTGATGAGAGTATTATCCAGAACAGAGGTAATGGAAAGTAATGGAGCTGAAAGACACTGTAGAGGCAGAATTCACAGGACTGGGAAGATGAACAGAGGGCATCAGAAAGAGAAAGATCCAAAGATGCATCAAGTCCAGAGATGCTTCTGTGGGAATGGCGCTCCCATTACTGAGAAAGGGAACACTGGGCGACAAGAAAAAAGCTATTGCTGAAGGGGAAGATGATGATGACTTTGGTCCTAACTTAAAAGGAATCAAGCAAGACTCAGACTACAGTCCGCTTGAACAGTCGAGCTGCACAGTGAACGTGCAGAATCTTATCACCGACTGAGGGTTCTGGAAGAGGGGAGATGTGAGCGAAGGTCACCCACCTGGCCCCTGCCTCCAAGCCGGGCTGCACTTGCAAAATATCTGACAGATGGGCACGTCCTCTCTTCTCAGCCTTTGCCAGGAGAGGCGATTTCCCTGACTTCTCCAGGAACTCAGCAGTGTCTGACAAGGCCAGTGATCAGCAGGTTTTCCCCCTTAGTAAGCAGGCCGTGTTCGCCTTGGGGTGGGCAGACCACGGAGCGTTAATCAATAAGCACTTTACCAGGGCTTTCAAGAATTGGCTTTGGAGGTAGGGTTCCAGGATTTCTGGAGTCTTTCTGAGATTCGACCTTGAAAAGGCCTCTTTCCAGAAGTCTCTTTACTTGTCAAAAGTAAAACAGGCCATGAGAGGTCTAAGTAATACATCTTTATTTGATAGCTTCCTGTGGTAGCAATCTCTTACTGATAGTAGTAATAACAAGAATAAAAATTGCAATTTATTTAGAATTTTATTAGATGCCAGATATCATGCAGAGGGCTTCATATACGTGACCTCATTCATTCCTGTAGCCATCATGCCAACTGTATAAAGTTATAAAAATAATGCGATAGAAAATATAGGCATTATTTACTGAGAAAAGTAAATTCTGATGTTGAATACAGGGTCTTCCGTTTGCTGAGCAAGGTGGTGGCTGTGGGGATGTGAGCTTGAAAGAGTCAGATGTAAATTATTCTCTATAATTAGAAGCCAGTTATGGAAAGAAAGGCAGGAAGAAGATCTAGAATTTGGAAGGCAATATCTAGAAGTTGGAGCCTCAAGTGCAAGAAAGGACAAAAAATACACACACACTATTGGTGGGGTATCTGGAAATATCGAATAAATTAGTGGTTTGTTTTGTTTTGTTTTTTTTTTGCAAAGCATGGCATGTAAACCTTCCTAACATCCCTCCACAAAATCTTTAATAAAATATATATTGCTCACTAATGCTTTGAGAAGGATTATATGGGGAGGGGGATTTATAAAGAGGTACTAAGGGATGCTTCAAAGTAAGGGCAAAGCAAAACCAAGGATGCTCAAAGCATTATGCTAAGTGAAATAAGCCAGACAGAGAACGACGTATATTGTATGATATCACTTATACGTAGAAACTAAAGAAAAACAAAAATCAACATGGCCTGGGAGTGGACAGTATCACTTCTACCGCAGACTACTAGCTAGAATCCAGTCACATGTTCCCACCCTCCTGTAAGGGTAGCTTGGGAACTGTAATCGGCCTGCGAGCACAGGAAGAGGAAAATGAAGCAAGATTTGTGAACACTTAGCGTTGTCTCTACTACTCTAAATGTAAGACAGAGATAGTAGGCAAGAAAAAGTTTATCATCACAACCCCCAGCAGCATTTTGGGAACAGAGTCAGGATTTAGCTACAGCTGTGGGAACGGCTGCTTTGAGCACCTAGACAGCTCGAGGCTGTAAGTGTATTATTGTCCCTTTTTATCCTCGCAAAAATCCTCCGGTTTTAGACATGTGAAACCTGAGGATAGAGAGGTTTGGCGGTTCTCACCATAAGGACCTACCAAAATTCCAGGTAATAAAGGTCTAACTGGATGTTTGATGAGGCCATGTGCTACCAAAAACAAACACACAAACAAAACTTCTGGGTCTCTGTTATGGCCTGAATTGTGTCCCCATGGCCACCCAAATTCATACGCTGAAATCCTAATCCCCAATACTTCAGGATTTGGTAGTATTTAGAGAAAGGGTCTTTAAAGAGACAATTAAGTTCAAAGGAGGCCTTTAAGGTGGTTCCTAATCCAATATAAGTAGTGACCTCATAAAAAGAGAATATTTGGACACAGACGTGTGTGCACACAGAGGAAAAACCTCGTGAAGACACAGGAAGAAGGCAGCCATCTACGAGCCACGGACAGAGGCCTCAGAAGAAACCAACCTTGAATTTGGACTCCGGCCTCCAGAACCTTGAGAAAATAAGTTTCTATTGTTTCAGGCATCAGTCTGTGGTACTTGGCTATGGCGGTCCTAGGATGCTAACAGGGTCTCTGCAGTCATCCCCCCGGGCCACTGAGCCCCTGAGCCCCGCAGGAAGGAGCAGAGAACTCTTCTTTCCATTCTCAGCCGGCCTTTTCCAAACAAGGAATCCGGCCTCAGTGAGGCAAGATGCGGCCCACTCATCCCTGGGAAGAAGCAGGAGCCTCGTCCTGCGGGTTCCCACCACCAGAGTCTCAAGGTAGTCTAGTGCAAAAGCCGAGGCTGTTCCACTTACCAGCTGGGTCACCTGAGGAGAGCGACTCCATCTCTCAGATCCCCAAATCCCCCGCCAATAAAAGGAAGAAAATGGTCTAACGTTTGTGAAAGTAGTGACAGCATATTATGCACGCAGTCAAAACGTGGACACGGCATCTCCCATCCCCACAGCCAGGGGACTCAGGGCTTCTGCCTTGTGAGTCGCAGGGGAGAGTCAGGGTTTGGGGGTCGGATGCACCCGGGCACACATCCTTAGGTCATCACGAGGGGACCTCGGCGAGGTCAGCTCCCTGACCTGTCCTCGCCTCTAAAACAGACGACAATGGTGACTCCCCCCAGGACTCTGCTGGGGTGCCCAGTGAGGCCGTTCCACAGAACGCTCTCGGCACAGAGGCGTCACCATGTCTGTCGCCGTGTCTGTCAACAAAGGTATCGGGATGTTTTGTTTTGTTCCCCGAAGTGTCTTCTTCCGTTTCCCCGTAACGTACTGGCATGAGCGGGGCTCACTGAACTCATTCGCGCACCCCGTGTTTTAATCACCAGTCAGCCGGTCTGTGGACAGGCGGACTCAGAGCCTCATCACGTTAACAATGCTTCTCAGGGAACATGATGTGGCCCCAGACTGTGTTTTTTAAAACAGCCTTTTATGGGCTTCTGGGGAACACACACCTCCTTACGGATCTTATTTTAGAGATGCCTCTACTTAAAAGGGCGAAAAATGCTCAGAGAAGGAGGATTATGGTTCTGTTCTCAGACATTATTCTGGAAAAGAAACAGAAAATGCTCCCAACAGGTCGGCATCAATACACTTCTATATTTAATAGTGTGGTTTGCTTTTGTGCATTCTTTATTAGCTGGTCATTAAGAGCCTAATCGCTGATTGGAATCGGTGCACAGGGAGGGATTTCTTCCTGGCTGCTTTTGAATCTTAATTCTGAGGCAGATGGAATACATTTGTGTACTGACCTGGGAATGGGCCTGAAGACGTCTTTTCAGTGGAGTCAAAAACAAACATGGCAGCCCACACGCAGCCTGGCTGAGAACCCAAACTACCAGGAAGGTGGGAGGGGAGGAGAACTAGACAACCCCCTCCCCCATCCAAGCTGAACTGTGGCTCCAGTGGCAAAGGGATGTGAAGCCTGGACTGACCACCAGAGAGACGAAGGCTAAACAGGCTGCCCAGATAGATTCGTCAAGTTTGTACTGAGTCTCCCAGTAAGCGCCCTGCTTTAGATGCCCTGCTACAGCCCCAACACACGAAATCTGGGAAAGCTCCTTACTCTCCCTGAGTCTACTTCCCTCGTGGAAGAATGGGAATAACAATGCTTACTTAATGGAATTGCTGTGAGATTTAACAAACTGGTGTTTCGTACATGGTAACTATATGAATGATAATAATCGCAGGTGATATTTATTAAGTGTTTACTACGTGCCAATCGTTTCATATGGGTTCTCTGTTTTAATATACACAATTCTATAAGTAGGTAGTCTTACTTGGAAGAAAAGAAGATTTAGACTTAAGGAAGTTAGGTTACTTTCCTTGGTCTCAGAGATAGCAAGTATAGGCTAGAACCAGGCTTTAAATTAAGGTAATTTGATTTCAAAGTCTCGAGTCTTAATTACTGCGATATCATGGTCAGCGGCAGAAGAAGGAACATCTGGATCCATCAATAACTAAACCACAATCCTGGCCCCCAAACAGCTTGCAGACTGGTGGGGGAGTCAGACATGTAAACACATTAATGACTAAACAGTGCATTAAGTACTAGAATAGAGTCACAGACAAATGCTGTGAA
>NW_011888797.1:8131572-8133540 GCF_000151845.1 Pteropus vampyrus | reverse complement strand
TACATGGTAACTATATGAATGATAATAATCGCAGGTGATATTTATTAAGTGTTTACTACGTGCCAATCGTTTCATATGGGTTCTCTGTTTTAATATACACAATTCTGTAAGTAGGTAGTCTTACTTGGAAGAAAAGAAGATTTAGACTTAAGGAAGTTAGGTTACTTTCCTTGGTCTCAGAGATAGCAAGTATAGGCTAGAACCAGGCTTTAAATTAAGGTAATTTGATTTCAAAGTCTCGAGTCTTAATTACTGCGATATCATGGTCAGCGGCAGAAGAAGGAACATCTGGATCCATCAATAACTAAACCACAATCCTGGCCCCCAAACAGCTTGCAGACTGGTGGGGGAGTCAGACATGTAAACACATTAATGACTAAACAGTGCATTAAGTACTAGAATAGAGTCACAGACAAATGCTGTGAATATCTAAAGGAGAGAGTTGCTTATCTGCCTGCCGGAATTAGAATTGCAGAGGAGGGAATATCTAAGCTGGGGAGTCACCAGGCAGAGGAAACAAAAAAAACAGAGGGTTCTGGGTCAGAATAAGGAAATAGTGCAGTGGGTACAGAATAATCAAACCATGAAGGAGCACACTCCGTCCAGGCTGTGGTGAGAAGTCCAGGGCGCCTCTAATGGATGTAGCATGAGCAGGGAGAGCAGTAAGAGCTGTGCATGGAAATGTTCACCGGGGCCAGGTGATGACGGGCCTGTGTGTGTCAGCCCATAGGAACCGCGGCGAAGGGCAGGTTAAGCAGGGCGAGAGATTTACTAAACTGTGTTTTTCAGGAAAACTCTTCTGGCAGCAGTTCGGGGTAGTGGACATAGTCCTTGAAAAGGTAAAAAGACTGAGAATTAGATAAAGAACTGGTGAGTGACAGACAGATTAGGATCCTGCTGTCAGCAAACTGTAGCTTACAAACTAGGCAGGCTGGGCTCTCGGGTCCAAGGATGAAACGCACGTTCTGAAGACAAAGGACTGTGTCTGCTTAGAGGTCAGATGCAGTGATGGAAGAGTTTTAAAATGAGAAATGAAGGAGACAGGAAATACCCAGATAAAACCTTGTGCCGGGGAAAGTAAGCATGCAGTCAGACATTCCACAGACTTGTTAAGCGCTCAGTATGCTGCAGGCACTGGGGGCACAAAGATGAACAAATTGCCATCGTCCCTGATCAAGGAGCACGCGGTCAATGTAAGCAAAGAAACTGAGCACAGGAGATTCCCAGGGGTCACGTGGGAAAGACCTTGGAAAGCATGCCCAGGTGGCTCTCCACCTTCCTGCAGAGCAAGCACGATGCTGAACAACTCAGCCCAGTGGGAGGCAATGCATGCCCAGAGCATCGGTGACCTGGTGAAATAGGATTTGATAAAGGATGGCCAGGATATTGGAAAGCATCTCTTATCCTTCAAAATAAAAAGAATGTAGATTTTCACAGACCGAAAACAAAACTGTGACCTAAGTAAGAATGGAGAGAAGATTTCTAATAAGATAGAACAGCTTGGCACCACGTTAGAGGCATGGGATTTGGAGTTTTGCCAATCTAGGTTCCAGCTCAGATTCTCCAATTGACTCTAAGTAATCTTCACTGGTTACTTCAGCTTTCTCCTGCTTCTACGGTCTCTTCATCGGTAGAGTATGGACAATAACACCTTCTACCTAGGTTTGTGGTAAGGAACACATGAGGAAACATTACGAAATGCCTATTGAAGGGACCAGAATACAGCAGGTGAATGTGGGAGTCTCTGAGATGGACCCAATAGATAAACCTCTCTACCCAGATTTCTAAACAAGGAGAGAAATAAAACACGAGAGTAAGGATAGAAGTCAACTATCAGTTTTACCACTCACTATCTACTGCTGCATAGCAAACCACCTTAAAATGTAGTGGCTTGAAAACAATATTTAGGTTGCTCACAAAGCTGCCATTTAGAGGCACAGGGCTAACAGAGACAACTTGTCTGCCCTA
>NW_011888797.1:8126861-8131522 GCF_000151845.1 Pteropus vampyrus | reverse complement strand
AGATTTTCACAGACCGAAAACAAAACTGTGACCTAAGTAAGAATGGAGAGAAGATTTCTAATAAGATAGAACAGCTTGGCACCACGTTAGAGGCATGGGATTTGGAGTTTTGCCAATCTAGGTTCCAGCTCAGATTCTCCAATTGACTCTAAGTAATCTTCACTGGTTACTTCAGCTTTCTCCTGCTTCTACGGTCTCTTCATCAGTAGAGTATGGACAATAACACCTTCTACCTAGGTTTGTGGTAAGGAACACATGAGGAAACATTACGAAATGCCTATTGAAGGGACCAGAATATAGCAGGTGAATGTGGGAGTCTCTGAGATGGACCCAATAGATAAACCTCTCTACCCAGATTTCTAAACAAGGAGAGAAATAAAACACGAGAGTAAAGATAGAAGTCAACTATCAGTTTCACCACTCACTATCTACTGCTGCATAGCAAACCACCTTAAAATGTAGTGGCTTGAAAACAATATTTAGGTTGCTCACAAAGCTGCCATTTAGAGGCACAGGGCTAACAGAGACAACTTGTCTGCCCTATGCGGCATCAGCTGGAGCAGCTCAAAAGTTGAGGGCTAGAATCATCTGGAGGCTCAGTCACTCCACAACTGGCAGTTGATGCTGCCAGCAGCTGAGACCTCTGGCCAGGACGCTGATACGTGTCCTCTCCATATGCTGGCTGGTGCCACGAACAAGCATCCCCAGAGGACCAGGTGGAAGCATGTTGCCTTTTATGACTTAGCCTTGGAATTCACCTGGCATCATTTCTGCCATCTTCATAGTCCTCCCCTGATTTAATGTGGGGTGGGGTGCGTTGGAGTCCCACCTCTTGATGGAGGGGTATCAAGATCACAGTTTAGAAAAGACACACCTGAGATGAGATATATATTGATGCAAACATCTCTGGAATATGCGACGTGTCCCTGTGCTAGAGGCTAACCAGTCAGGCTAAGTTATGGAAGAGCATCTATTTACAAGGTTGTGGGAAGGAACTGGACTTTGTAAAAGTAGAAGCTTTGACTATGCCTAGGCCCGAAGGGACGCGGGGAAGGAGAGCTTGCCTCACAGAGCCACAGACTTTGGTTAAGACACATAGCCAACCCACAGCAAGGAACAGGGAGAGAGCCGAGAAAATAAACACCCCACTTCATTCTCCTTCCTGCTAATCTTCCCTCCAGACCTCCCCAGTCTGCAGCCAGAGGGCGAGGGAGCCTGTTGATGCAGGACACCATTTGGGGTGCAGCTGAGAACAGAGAAGGGTAGAATATGGATCTGGAGGGGCAAACGAAAGCCATCCAGCACAAAATACATGTTAGAATATCTGGCCTTAGGTGGGACTGCTGAATGGATCCGCTATCTTCCAGCCTTCCCATCTCGAATGAGGAGGTTTGCATCTGCAGAGCAGACACATTTACCCAGCCCATCGCTTCCTACTGGTTGTGTGGAGGACGGAGACAAAAAGGACCCCAGAGTCCCCTCTGCTACATTAGTCCAAACAGAAACGTGGATGGGTCACCAACTTGACAATTCACTCCACCTCTCTGGAGGTGGGAGGTGTAAAGGGATGGGAAGGAGGGCTGTTTTCTTAACGGGGAAAGTCACTATCAAAAACGCGGGGTGAGGGGGAGGTTCCCCACAAACAAGGTCCAGTCATCTTGTCTACCTGCCCCTGCCTTGCAAGGAAAAGCAAACGATGACACAAGGGCTGTGTGAATGCGCGTACGGTAGACACAGAGATTTTTGTCTATATTAAGCCAGCAGCATAATCCATCAGTTCCAAGTACATCGAACAGACCAATTTAAAACAAAAGACTTTTCTTTGGGTTTCTGCATTTCCCGTGCACACCAAGTAACATGAGAGGAGACAAGCAATGCCTGAGTATCCGGGTCTAACTCCTTCCAGATCCTACCAGGACCTGACAGTCTCTTGGGCAACTTTTCAAAGAAACAACCAGGAATGGACAGGAGGCAAAGGCTTTGTATAAACACCAATAATTCTCACTCTATCCTCTTACATATTGACACGTTCTAGCTGTAATCTTTTTTTCTTAACCTGTTCTCCTTTAGGGGAAGGTGAAGAGGCCCAGAAGGCAATTTCAATGACAGGGAGAGCAGGGAAGAAAAAAGCAGCCATGAGTGTAGTTAGCCTGGTGCCTCCTTGGGGAACCCATCCCGACCTCCCAGGCATGGCTGAGCAGCTTTCCTTTTCACTCCCCTGACACTGAATCATATCTGGCATTTCTTTGTTCATGTGATCTATCTTTCCACCCTCTTTAAGTGTAGAGGCAGCTTCTTGCAGGTAGAGACTATGTCTTTCTCACCTCTATATAGCTCAGTACATGGCTCATTAAGCATGAGCTACTTAATAGCATGGAACAGGGTAGATTGGAGTGAATACACCACCTATGGAAATAACTGTAGCGCTCTCCCATTCTCCACTTGAAACCCTCAATATATGATACATGTGAACGTGCTGTACAAACTGTAACATCCCTACTGAGCTGTACTGGCCTAAGTGCTGAGACGCACGGCAGCCAAGCCCCAGGGGCTCGTGGTCAAGTCAGTACACCCTATTTTAAATCCCCAAAATAGGGCACAATGGTTAAAAGCAAAACAGCCTCAGTTCAAATCGCAGATCCACCTATCACTAGCTGTGTGATTTTAACCAAGTCACCCTCTCCCTGTTTTGGTTTCATCACTGATAAAAGTAGGGGTATAATGGAATCTACCTCATAGAGTGGCTTGAGAGTCAAGTGAGCCGATATATGAAACTTCTAGAGCAGTTCCTGGCATACAGCAGGCACTAGGTCAACACTAGTCACTATTAATAAGCATGGTGGTTTTCATCATCAATGATGATAACTCATATGTGACTACTGCCACAGTGTCCCGAAATCGCAGAAGTGGGGGGAATCTCAGGGGTTCCACATTCCAACCTCCTGCCATCGCACCGCTAATGGCCAGGTGGCCGACCGCAGAGGGAATTGGCATTTTTCAGACACCTGCTACGTGCCAAGTCAAGTGCTAGATATTTAGTATTTACAGCCACCCTTCTGTCTCTGTAAAATTCAGTGAGGCAGATATTGTCATTCCCCCATTTTACAGATGGGGGGATCGAAGTTCAATGGGAACGTTGCTTCTGGTGTCACAGCTAAGAAATGCTGGAGTCTGCTTTCCAGCTCAGGTCTCCTCATCCTAAATCCTTAATTAGCTCTTTGCCGGCTAGCCTCGCTCTGGCTCCAGTCACCGTGTGAGAGCTAGCCTTTTCTCCAACCAGACTGGCGGCACCTGCCACTTCCTCCTGCTCCATCCCCTCCTCCCACTCTCATTTAATGAGTGTAAAAATACTTTCACTGATTCATTTATTCATAATCTTCTGAACACCCACCATGTGCCAGTCACTGGCATATGTGCTGTGGGTACAAAAATGAGTAATCCGCAGTCCCTGACCACAGAGCCCAGGCACTCCGTGTTTCTCGTGCCAGGTAAATATCAGTTAGGCCATTTAACTGACCGAGAGAGAGGAAGAGCGAGACGACCCTGGTACCTGTCTCAGACTGAGGTCCCCCTGGAGCGCGGGACCCGAGTGGAGGGCTTGCATGCGGGTAGTTTGTTTTGGAAAGTGAACCTGGGAACAGGTGGGAGACTGTGGGTGGCGAAACATGGAGGGAGGGGAAGCGAACTGGAGAGCGTGAAGCATAACCTCAAGTTGGTCACCAGCGTGGACAACTGGGGCACCATTTCCCTGGGACCTTCAGAGGAACCCTCTAGAATGTATCTCAGAATTGCCTACTAACATTTATCTACCAGCGCTTATCTTCCATGCTTCAAGTGTTCACCAAGAGCTGTTAATTGCTTTGCACTTCCAGATAGCATATGCTTGAATGCCAGGCAGGTTCCCACAAGTCTTCTCTGCTGAAAATCCAGAGGTACCCCAGGGAAGAAAACATTGTAAGTACATTCACCTGGGCAGAGGAGGTTGCTTCTGTAATGGCTGGGACAAAAGGTGGACCAGCAACATCAGCATCACCTAAGAAATTATAAATACGAATTCCCATGCCCCATCCCAGACCTACTGAGTCAGACACTCAGAGTGGGCTCATCAATCTGTGTCCTACCAAGCCCTCCCAGGCGATTCTGATGCAAATGTAAGCTGGAGACCCACTGCGCTATAGAATTCTTGGACAGAATCCAAAAGGTATCTAAGAGAGTTCACTACGCTTAAATTCTAGCAACTGAAAGTTCAAACGATTTCAGACTCCAAAGTAGAAATCTGCAAGGCATCTCCAACTCTTCCCTTTTACTTAACTTTCACGTCCAACACCAGAACCACCCATTACGACATCTATTTTCTATGGCTACTTTCACACACGAAAAGACTACATGGCCCGCAAGCCTAAAATGTTTACAATTTAGCCCTTTAAGAAAACTTTTGCCAACTCCTAAAATAGAGAATCCAGAAATGTACCCACACGAGTATGGTCAATTGATTTTTGATGAAGCTGTAAAGGCAATTTAGATGATAGTCTTTTCAACAAATGTGTTGGAAAATACAGTATCCACATGCAAGAAAATGAGCCTCAACTTATATCTTGTATCTTATATAAAAATGAACTCATTATAGATAACAAATATTAAAAAAAAAACATAATCATATA
>NW_011888797.1:8115761-8125551 GCF_000151845.1 Pteropus vampyrus | reverse complement strand
ACAACTCTTACTGGCTGTGTGACCTTCAGTGAGTCACTTAACCTCTCTTTATCTCAATTTCCCATTTTGAAAAATGGAGATAACATTTTCTACCTCACAGAATTTTCATGAAGATTAACTGAAAAAAGAAATTGCATGTAAAGAACACAAAGCTTGGCATATGAAATCAATGTAATAATAAAAAATGTTTACTCTCATTAGGTTTAGCCCAGTTGTTACAATGAATTGATTTTATTTCGTTATTCAAAAACTGATCTCTTCAGGGGGTTTGTACAGTAATTCTCACTGAATTCAGAATATCCTATTTCTCATAGCAACTTTTTTGTCGGTACCCGATTCGGAAGGATTTTACGAATTTTCTAATTGATCCATGAGATCATCCGTACATATTAAACTATCTGCCTGCGTCCCAGGTTTTCAAAGGTTTTTTAAGTCTGATAGTTTAAAATAGTTTATAGGAGGAAGTCAGAACCCAACACTAGAGTCCAGAAATGAAGTGGTGTCCGATCTTTCTAACACTGAAGAGGTCGAATTCTTCCCATCTGGTCTCGAATACCATCACTCTGACGAAGTGAACCGTGATTCCTGACACATAACAACAAATGACTCACACACGAGTCCTCAACCGCGGAATTTTCTCAGTGACTCTTTTCTTCCCTGTCCTGTGGTTCTTGAAATAATCCCTCTTTTATATGACTTCCCTCTCCCTGCCCACGGCCTCCCACCAACCCTGACACTAACGTAAGGAGATGATGGCCTTTGATATGCAATTTTCGTCTTCAAAGGACTGAGTTTCTCGGCTCCCCTTCACAACTCGTCATTAGCTTTCTTAGCACATTTTCCACTGGAGATAATTGTTGTGACATGTCCTCAATTCCTTTCTAATGAAAGTGGAGCGTAACCCAAGGCTTTTCAAAATTTGAACAAAAGGATTTCATCTCAGTCACACATAATACAGTCATAGCCAGCTGTCGGTTCAATGGCTTGACAAATGTATACTGAACACCATTTGTGCCATTCATGATAAGAACAAACATGACTAAAGAACAGCCCCGTGGAGCCACAGGGCTTCTCATATACTGCTGGTGCGAGTGTAAAGGCGAACAACACTTGAGAAAACAGTTTGCCATTATTATCAAAGCTGAAGATATACTCTATGACCCGGCAATTTCATTCCTAGGTTTATATCTTAGAGAACTTATGCACTTGTACACCAAGAGAAATGAATAAAAAAGTTACAGAGCGTTGCTCATTACAGCCCCGAGCTAGAAACCACCCAAATGCTCATCAGCGTTTGAATGAATGAACAGATCGCTGTATATTTACACATGAAATCCAGATATGAAAATTAATTAACGACAGCTATGCACGGCAACGTGGAGGACTCTCACAAACAAGGCTGAATAAAAGATGCCAGACATAAAAGAATACATAAAGTATGATTTGTTTTATATAAAGTTCAAAACAGACATAACTAAACCATTCTGTGATGTAGATGGCAAATAAAAGATAAGTCTGAAAATGATTACCGTGAAGTTGGGAGGTAATGGTTACTTCTAGCAGGGAAGGGAGTGAGTCGTAATTGATGCTTTTGGGATATCAATGTTTTATTTCTTAATCTGGGTGGTTGCTTCATAAATGTCAATTTATACTCAATCAAATATATATATATATATTTTTCATAAATGTCAATTTATACTCAATCAAATATATATATATTTTTTTCATAAATGTCAATTTATACTCAATCAAATATATATATATATATTTTTCATAAATGTCAATTTATACTCAATCAAATATATATATATATTTTTTTTTCCCTCTTATGCTCTTAAGAAAAAATGAAGAAAGCAGACTCAACCTTCTCTCTCACTGAATGCAGAACGCAAGGACTCTGAAAAGTAAATAGCAGCAGGTGGATTAAGGAAGATGAGAATCTGAACCACCAAATGGGAGGTGGGTTTGCCGCTGCTTTTCCTCCAGTACCACCCGGCCTGAATGCAACGCAGCCTGAAACCGAGAAGTGAGCTTCAACATGAACAGAGAGAGCTGCAGAAGAAGCTTCTCCTTATGGCTCCAGGCACAGGAAAGGGAACTGCTAACACTCAGAAGGGAGCATGGAAACACCCGGTTCTTCCTTCTCTCTAAAGCTACTCTAAAATAAACTAATGTGTTTTTAAAAAAATCAGTCAACACCCAGTCCTCTGATGTCAGAGGCAGAAGCCCCTACAGGCGGCCACAGGGGTGACAACGGAGTGAGGCGGTCTGGCTCTCTGATCAGTGCAGCTGGGATCCCAAGAAGATGAGGCAAACATTGACTGATTTTTTTAAAAAGCACATTAGTTTATTTTAGAGTAGTTTTAGATTTACAGAAAAGTTGTGAAGACAGCACGGAGAGTTTCCATATACCCACAACCCAGTTTCTCCTATTAACATCACACTAATCTCTCTCTGTTCTCCCGTAGCCTGGCCCTGGATTCAGGCACAGCTAAGTGCTTGGCGCAGCGAGGTAACCAAACCCCATCTTTCTAGACAAAGGAAGGACAAGTGCCAGAGACATAAAGGAGACTGAGGATCTCAGGAAAGTGACTATATAACGTGGCTGATGATTCCTGTGCTCACACCCAAGCTGTGCCTGCATAGATCTGATCCTATCTGGCATACCTAACCCTGAGAACTGGACTGACAGATACACCACATCTCATGTGCTTAGACTGTCCACTGGGTGGTACAGACATGGGTGACTCTAAACAGCACCAGAGGTTTGGAAACTGAGCTGATTTTAGAACCAGAATCCACAGAAGAGAAGTTGGAACTTGCCACCTGAATCTAACCAGATTGATTCACTAAATTAAAACAAAAATGCTCCATTGAAGTTAAATAAAGCTTTGAGTTATACAACATTCTAAATGTTCAGAATCAAATCCAAAATCACCCAACACACCAAGAACCACGAAGTTTTTAACTCCTTTAGGGAAAACCAGTCAACAGATGTCAATCCCCAGATCATGTGGATGCTGAAACGACCAAACAAAGAATTTAAAGCAGCCATTATACAAATGCTCCAAAAGGCAATCACAGATAATCTTGAAACAAACGGAAATAGATGATACAACAAAGAATCAAGTAGAAATTTAAAAATAGGATAACTGAAAAAATTTTTAAAAACTCACCGGTTGTGCTCAATTGCAGATAGGAGATGACAGAAGAAATAGTCAATGAACTTCAAGGTATAGTAATAAAAGTGATCCACTCTGAAAAATAGAAAAAAAAAATTGAAAAAAATAAGCGGACTCTCATGGATCTATGGCACTCTAACAAAGGTCTAATATTTGTGTCATCGGAGTCTAAAAGAGGGGAAATAAAGACCGTGATAGTGATAAAATATTTGTAGAAATAAAAGCTAAAAACTTCCCAAGTTTGGCAAAAGATGGAAGATGCTCAGTGAACCCCAAAGAGGGTACACCCAAAGAAATGCACATACAAAGACACATCCCACTGAAACTGCTGAAACTAAAGTAAAAAAAGAAAAAAAAAATTGAAAGCAGCCAAGAAAAAACAACACATACCTAAAGAGGAACAATTATTCAAATGACTATAAATTTCTCATTGGAAATCATGGATGCCAGAAAAAAGTACAAAACATTTTTTTAAGTGCTGAAAGAAATAAATTGCCAATCTAGAATTCTATATCTAGTGATCTACATCAGGAATGAAATTAAAATAAAAGCATTCTCAGATAAAGATAAACAAAGAGGATTTCTTGAAAGTTTCTCAGGCAGAAAGTACATAAAGCCAAAAGAAAACTTGGAATAGTAAGAATAAAGGAAGAATAAAAGACATAGAAAATATCAGGCTAATATAATAGACAGGTCTTAAGATTTTTAAAATGTATTTCACAGGTGAAAGCTAATATTATAACATTTTCTGGTGGGGTTTTTAATAAATTTAGATGTAACATATAAGACAAATATAAGGGAGGGAAGGAAAAAAGACCTATATGATGATAAGTTTTCTATATTCCACTTAGAGTGATGAAATACTGATTTAAAGTAGATTGCAAAAAGTTAAGTATGTGTATTATAATCCCTTTTTTTGAACAGTAAAATAATAGTAAAAAGAAATACAGTCAAAATCTAAATAGATACATTAAAAAAGGATACTAAAGGACATTAGAATAACCCAAAAGAGGGCAGGAAAGGAGAGACAGAGAAATAAAAACAAAAGGGACTAAAAATGAAAAATAAAATGATAAATCTAAATCACAACATAATAACCACATTCAATGTAAAAAGTCTAAACACAATAAACAGAGATTTTCAGAGTGAATAAAAAGTATGACTCAACTATATGCTGCATATAAAAACCCACTCTGAACATAATAATATGGATAGGTTAAGTTTTCTCTTTTTTTAATATGAAAAATGGCATCATGAAAACTACTAAAAAGAAAGCTGGAGTGGTTATACTAAGAAGATTTCAGAATCGAAAAAATTATCAGGAATAAAGAGGGACAATCCATAATGGGAAAGGGACAGAACAATCCAAATGTGTACACAACCTAACAACGAATTTGAAAACACATGAAGCAAAACAGACAAAACTGAAAGGGGAAATAAATATACAACTCCTCTTTTGGTAATAGCTAGAACTAATACACAAGAAATTAGCAAGGATATCAAAGAACCGAATAATAACATCAACCGATAGGATCTAATTGACATTTCTAGAACATTCTACCCAACAATATCAGACTACACAATCCTTAAAATTTGTGCGGAACCGCAAAGACCCCAAATAGCCAAAGAAAAATTGAGAAAAAAAAATTACAAAGCTGGAGGGATCACACTCCCTGATTTCAAACTACATTACAAAGTTATAGTAATCAAAACTGTATGGTATTGGCATAAAAACAGACACAAAACAGATAGATGAAACAGAATAGAGAACCCAGAAATAAAAACCCACACATATATGGTTGATTGATTTACAACAGGGGATTCAAGAATATACAATGGGGAAAGGACAGCCTCTTCATTAAATGGTGATGGGAAATCTGAACAATCACATGCAAAAGAGTGAAACTTGAAAGATCTGAGACCATAAAACTCCTAGAAGAAAATAGGTGGTAAACTCTTTGACATCTGTCCTAGTAATGATTTCTTGGATTTGACACCAAAAGCAAAGGCAACAAAAGCAGAAATGAACAAGTCAGACCATATCAAACTAAAAAGTTTCTGTACAGCAAAGGAAACCTACTGAATGGGAGAAAATATTTGCAAATCATACATCTGAAAAAGGATTAATATCCAAAACATATAAAGAACTCATATGACTCAATAGCAAACAACAGCAAATTTTCTGATTTGAAAATGAGCAGAGGATCTAAAGAGACATTTTTCCAAAGAAGATACACAGAAAGCCAACAGCTACATTAAAAGATGTTCAACGTCACTAATCATCAGGGAAATGTAAGTCAAAACCACAATGAGATATCATCTCACTTCTGTTAGTAGGGCTATTATCAAAAAGACAAGAAATTAAAAGACAAGTGTTGGTGAGGATGTGGAGAAAAGAGAACTCTTGTGAAGTGTTGGTGGGAATGTAAATTCTAGTCAGCAATGAGACTAAAGGAAATCCTGTCATTTGCTACAACATAGATGGACCTTGAAGGCATTATGCTAAGTGTAATAAGCTAGACAGAGAAAGACAAATAGTGTACGATAATATTCATATCTGGAATCTACAAAGAAATGAATCCAAACAACAGAGAATGGAATGGTGGTTACCGGGGGCTGGGGATTAAGAAAAAAGGAGAGATGCTGTTGAAGGTACATACTTGCAGCTAATAGATAAATCCTGGAGATCTAATGCAGAATAAAGTGATTATAGACAACAAAACTGTATTATAAATATTAAACTTGGTAAGAGAATAGATCTTAATTATTCCCAGCACTAGAAGAAATGATAATTGTATAATGGGACAGAGGTGTTAGCTAATGCTACAGTGGCAACCGTATTGTATCAAATATAAATGTATCCAATCAATATGTTGTACCCCTTAAACTTACACGATGTTATATGTCAATTATATCTCAATTAAAACTAAAGGAGCCTAGGCTTGCAAGTCCATCTCACTGGGCTCAAATCCTGGCTTCACCATTAACTTGGATGAGTTATGAACCTCCGGTGCCTCGGTGCCTTCACCTATCAAATGGGCTGATAACAGTTCCTGCT
The DNA here is from genome assembly GCF_000151845.1 of Pteropus vampyrus. NCBI lineage: Eukaryota > Metazoa > Chordata > Mammalia > Chiroptera > Pteropodidae > Pteropus > Pteropus vampyrus. The sequence goes on along the minus strand of NW_011888797.1, from coordinate 8,119,311 downwards.
TCAAAGCCTGCTATGAAAGAAAAATGAGCTAATAGGAGTAAAGCACTTGGTATAGTGGCCTGGCACAATGAAAGTGCTCGATAAATACTGGATGCTTATCTTTCTGTGCCCTCCTTGCTAATTTTCCTGGAATGAATCAGACCTAACACACACAGAGGCGAAATGAAGTAAGCAACCCTCCACTCGCCACCGCCGGTCTCATTATAAACACCCCACTTTCAATCTTGCAGGGAACTCTGCTATCAATAAAGCCTCAGCCCCTCTCTGAAAATGCCCAGGGAGCACAGTGAACGCCCAACCATGGGTGTGATCTTGTTTTCTGATGTTCCATGTGAATAAACCTTATCTTCCACATATAATTAAAAGGCAGCATAGTATTTATATAGGAATCATAGTCCAGTTCTCCAAACATAATGGTTCCAGCCTTTGATTCTGCCACCAATGGGCTGTGTGAACCTGGGCTATGCCTTTGAGTTCCCTGAGCCTGGGTCCCTCATCAATACCGACATCTTTCTCAATTCATACAATGGCTGTAAGGGCTTAAGCAGACTCTGCCCTTCCCTCCACAATCCCGAGAGTCACAAAGGTGGCTAAAGTTGCCAGCCTGAGACTCACCTGGAGATTTTGAAGGTCAGCAGGCCAGTGTGGATGACCGAGGGAATGACAGCATCGCTCCACAGAATTTCAAGTCTCCTTCCAAGAAGTCAGGTTATGCGACCTCTATCTCACACTACTGGCGACAGAGGTCTCACTAGCGACCAAGACGAAACCCCAAGAGCTCACTCTACATTTGAACAGCTCTCATCATCCACGCTCCCCCAATAGGACTGGAAAAAATCACCAGCAGGGAAGTCCAGCCAGGGTGCCAGGCCAAGTCCTCACCCCAATTACCTGTGCATTCTTGGACAAGACATAGTTGACCTTTGAACCGCACAAGTCCACATATAGGGAGATTTTTTTCAATAAGTACAGTTCCCACTTCCTATCAGCTGCTTTGCATCAGCAGGTTTCACATCCACGGGTTTCGCATGCACAGATTCAACTAACCGCTAATCGAAACAGTAGTTTTACATTCCCAACCACAGATTCCCAACGGCGGATTCCCAGCTGCAAACGATAATACTGTTCAACCTGCGCTTGACTGAATCCACCAATGTGGAGCGCTGACTATGGAGTCAAAAGTTATACATGGATTGTCGATTCGAGGCGGGGTCAGTACCCCTAACTCCCACATTCTTGGAGGGTCAGCGTACTTCCTCTCTGTGGGCCTCAGTATTCTCAAATGTAAAATGAAAGTTTTGGCCTTGCTTATACCATATTCTGGTTCCTCCTAAGATGTAAGGCACAGAAAATTCCTCCGATCTTCAGTGAGAGAAACCTATTGGCCGAATCACCTAAGAATGAAAACAGCTGCCACCGTTAACCACTGATTTTCTAGAGCCTATGGGAACCAACCACACTAAGTTTCCAACCAAACTACATTGTGGCCTTTCAACAAGGATGTTCTCTTTCTCTTTGGGTGGCATTTAATGTCTATGGAAGCATAGGTTTTAAAAGTACGGTGGCGAAAATGCAAGATGACAGTGACAAAGGGATCTTACTCTCTTAACTGCTTCTCGTTCAGAGGCACAGAAGAAAATCAACTCGCCATCATTTCTCAATTATTTCTCCTCCCGAAGCTCATTAAGGCTTTCTCAATTCATAATCAATACATTAAAGTCCCTCTGTTTTATAAAACAGTTCATCAATATTTTATGGTTTTAATAATTTATGTTTTATTACAGAATCAGATGGACCCCTACAGCACACGTGTTCTCTAGAGATGACAAAGAAAGGAAACCTGAATTGCAGATTCTGGTCTTAAATAATCAGCTTTTCTGGGCCCCTGCCTACAATCTGGAATTTTTGGAGGACAGATGGTGGCTGTGGAATGACCGCCCGCCCGTCTATAAACTGTGTGAAGGGAGGGACCAGTTTCAATTATTTCTTGACCATCTACCACGTATCAGGCACTATGCTAAATACTCAACAGGTATTACTTCATCTACTCCCCCCAATAACCATAGAGGGGAATAATTATTGTTCCCACTATACAGATAGAGAATTTGAGACTCAGAGTTAGCAAGTAACTTAGCCAAGGCTGCACAGGCAGGATTCAAATGAGGTCATCTGACTCCAGCATCCAAGCCGTTAACATCTCTGCCATTCAGTGGTCAACATTCTTTCTTTTGGAAATATTTATTAATTGAGCAGCAACATTTTTAAGCATTGGTGTGAACTATACAGGCAGGGGCCCGAACTATACAGGCAGGGGCCCAAACTCAATGGAGCTAACACGTCGGTGGGGTTAGACCCTATACGATTAAAGGTTTTAAAAATCAAGAGAGCTCAGAACTGCCACCAGATTCCAACCAGTTTCATCCTTGTGACAAAGCTTCTGCAGCCCATTTTACTAGGTAGGTCATGGCATGACTTGATCATCTCAGCTCAAGTGGTCAAGAGTGACACCTCTGTGGACAGTAAAGAGAGGCCTCCCCACCAGACTAGGTTCCAAACAAGTGCCCCAAAGTAACTGTTTAGATGAACTATCCCCTGGGGGTGTTTTCGGGGTGTTAGTGTCTTCTCAGTGGCTGTCATTCCCAGGGGGACTGGTTTACTGCGAGCATAGGACAGCAGCTTCTATCATAAACACACCAAGAAACTTCAGGCTGATGGAAACACTTTTTTGCTTCAGTTTCCAAGGTGGAGATGAAATGTGCAAAGGCTCATTTCACTATAATTTCATTGTCCACTTATGAATCTGTCTCCCACATTAATTTCTTATAACTGGGGTTTATGCTGCATTCACTGTTAGACTCCATTACCTAATATAGCACTTGGCACATAGTAGGTGCTCAATAACGAAAGGAATTAATCATGGCTTGGGTTCAAGCCAGGGGCTGTCATTTACCTCCTGTGCAAACTTGGGCAAGATACTTAACTCTCTGTGCCTCAGTTGCCCCATATGTAAAATAAGGCATAGAATACTACCTATCTTGCACAGCTCTAATGAGAAGTGAATTAATTAATAGACATGAAGCTACTAGAAGAATGCATGACATGTGATATATACAAACAAACAATAGTTTCCTGTTTTTCACAGTAAGTATGTAGTCGAAGGCTATTTTGCTCATGAATCTAATTTACCCAGTCCACTTCAGGATATTTTTCTGTAGGTCTCTTTAATACTAGATGTGATTTTTCTAAGTAGATATTTTTCTCTGTGCATATTTTTTGAGTGGTCATTTCTCCTAGTGAAAATTTTTCTGGTAGGCATTTTTCGTGGACAGGCTATTTCTCCAGAGATTATCCCCTCCCTGTTTTTACAATGATTTTTCCAACAGATACTTGTCCTAGCGAATATTTTCCTGGTGAGCATTTTCATAATGAGCAATTCTCCCAGAGGGTATTTTTCCTATGGAGCATTTTTCCTGAGAACTCTTCCTGCTGGATATTTCTGCTAAGCAGTAGAGTTTTCAGAATGAAGTGTGTCTCCAATAGTTACTTTTCC
>NW_011888797.1:8100736-8113111 GCF_000151845.1 Pteropus vampyrus | reverse complement strand
GATGCAGACGTAATTAGGTTAAGGATCTGGAGATATTATCATCCTGGATCTATGGTGGGTCCCTAAGTCCAATGACTGATGTCCTCATAAGAGAAAAGAAAGAGATTTATGAAAGGAAGACATGGAGGGGAAAAGGCCATATGAAGATGAAGTGAGAGATCAGAGTTATGTTCCCCCAAGTCACGGAACACCTACAGCCACCAGAGACTGGCGAAGGCAGGAAAAATTCTCCCCTCAAGTCTTCGCAGGGAGCTCGGGTCTGCAACGCCTTGATTCTGCTTCTGGCCTTCCAAACTGAGGTGACAGATTTCTATTAAGCTACCGAGTTTGTAGTAATTTGTCATGGCAGCCAGGATCCAGTTCTAACGCCGCCTGCATCATCACCTTCTCTGCATCACTGGGAAGAAGTTCTCTCCTCCTCCCCTGCATCTCTGCTCTCCTCTTGGGCAAGGATGAAAAGAGCATGCATGGAACACAGCAACATACTCCAGCAGCCTCTTCAGGATGCTCACTCATGCCCACCACCACCCCGTAAAGGTCTCGCTGTCCCATGTGAGGTGTGGAAAGATGCCCAGAGGAAGTTAAACAGGCAACGGTCGGGCAGCCTGCAGCTGGCACGCGATGCTGTCAGGATGCACCCCGGCGCTCCCCTGCTCCCCACTTCAGCGCTCTGCACCACTCCTGTGGCATTCGGCCCTTCTGCCTCATTCTAAGTACTTACGTCTATGTCCTACCTTCAAACTAGACCAAAAGGCCCTTGAGGGTCCATGCTGGTTTCAGTTTGAATCTCCCCACACCTCTCCCATCTAGTAAGTGCTCGCCAGATATCTGTGAAAGAGAGAGGTGAACAGCAGAGGTAGAGGAGGAATAAGGAAAGGAGAGACCGAGGATGACAGGAAAGGAGGAAGGAGTGGGGGGCGGGGGGAGGAAGGAAGAAATCGAGCGTATATAAGAAGCTTTATGATTTCCCCAATTTGTTGTTGTTGCGTCACAGGCCCCAGCTCTGCTTCTTACTTCCTCTGTGGTTCTAGTGGACATGACTGGTGCTTACCTATATCCATGTTCTCTTCTTCAAGGGCATGTGGCTAGATGACATTTCCTAGTTGTGGCCATAAAAGTGAGTCCTGGTCAATGGCATGTGAACAGAAGTAACGTGTGCCGCTGCTAAGTCCAGCCGGTATAACTCTAGCTTGGCATAATTCTCTCACTCTTTCTCCAGATAAACAGAGACATCTCTGAGGACTCGTAGCGGAGAGAAGCTGCAATGTGGAAGGCACCTGGGCTTCCAAGGGACTACATGGAACAGAGCCCCTGCTTGCCACGCTGGATTGTGACACGAGTGAGAACTACAACTTTACCGCGGTAAGCCGCTCAAATTTGAGGAGTCTTCACTACGGTAATTAGCTTACCTGGGGGCCTTTTACTGGCCCGCTCTGAGCCGCAGTTTCTGGATTAGTAAAATAAGGAGGCCCTGTGTTTTCTAAGGTGACTTGTCATTAAAAACTCTGCAGGTCTCTCGACTTTCTCCGGAATTTAGTCCCAGGTGTTCAGTGATAAAAAGAACAAGCACATTCATCCATTAGGCGGGCTCTTCCTGCTATGTATGGTATGCTCTGTATAGATCCATTTCTTTTCATAATGGAGCAGCAGATCCATCTGTAACTGGCTCATTCCTGAAACAGGGTTTAGATTGACGGAGCCTTAGAGCATCTGAGCACAAAACTAGTCAGCGACTGAATTTAACTGACATCAATTTGTGGGGTGGGTCCTGACTTAAACATCCTTTCTTGTTTTTTTGGTTTTTTTTTTTCCTATCACCCAGCTCTTTGCCAGCTATACTCCACAGAAGGATGATTATCTTACATCTTGAGCTGAGAATGCTCTCCAGGGCAGTGTCCACCTTGACGGAGCAAACACACATCCTGATCTTCTCTGTCTGGGAGGCGTGGGGCATACCTAGATGAAACAGCACCTCTCTCCCCAGGCTAACCTTATTCACTAACACTAATGAAGTCTATCCAAGTTCCCATGACATTGGTCGTGGGCCAGACAGGTGAGAGGTGAGAGAATGAAGGTGGGTTTTGTCTGTTTGTTTGATGACGATCATTGATACTCCTAATGGTCCCTGCTTGCTGTTTCTGTGCTTGCTCCGGTGAGTTTACTCTCAACACGGCAGCCAGTAGGATGCTGTTAAAATGCAGGTTGGATCTTGTCACTCTTCCGGTCACAAAATTCCAACAAATTCTATCTTGCTCAAAGTAAAAGCCAAAGTTCTTACCAAGGCTAACGAGGCCCCACATTTTCTGACCTGACTACGTTTCCCTCTCATCTCTCATCGCTCCCTCCATCCCAGCCACACGTTTCTCCCGGCTGTGACTCTGGTGTGACTCAAACGCGCTGGTCAGATCCCTGCCTCAGGGCCTTGGCACTTCCTGTTTCCTCTTCCTGGAGCACTCTTCCCAAGATATCTTTATATCCTCCCATACTTCCTTCAACTCTTGGCTCCAACAGAGAGCTCTTCCCTGAAAAATTCCATTTATAATTGCAACTTCCCTCATCAGCGGCACTATCTACCCCCCTTCCCTGATTTTATTTTTCTCTGTAGCCCCCTTCTCCCCCTAGTGCACTCTGGCCGTCATACCTAGTTTTATCTCATTGTCTACCCAGCCCTTCCTGAATATCAGCTTCATAAGGACATGCTATTCTTTCGCTGCCTTTCCCCCAATACCTAGAAAACCGACCAGCACGTAGTGAGGGCTCAATAAATCCTTGTTGAATAGAACTGAAATTTTGTTCTGCTCTTGCATTTAGCAAATGATATTAGAGACCTCTTATATTTAACCTAGTTCATTATGTACCCTGGAAAGGTGTCAATTATTATTATTTTTTTTATTATATCTCTTCCGTAATTCCAATTTCGTCACTCAGAGATAGAAAGTGCAATGGCGCTGCTCCACTCTGAAGGGCCAGGCTGGGGAGCAGGATGCGGGTGGTGAGTTGCTGAACTACCGGGATCTCTTTCACCCATAATTAGAGATACCTGGGCCACAGCAGAGGTTTCTAACCCAAGATATATGGACGCCCAGGTGTCAGAACACCTGCAAGTCCCGTGAAATCACAGGCAAAAAGGTGAGCTTGTTTATGTGTGTGTGTATAACATAAATATATGCTCACTCATTCTTTTCGCAATACCTACAGGTAACAACATCTTCTTAGGCTCTAGGGTTTCAAAATAAAAGTCCCTGCCCTCATGCAGCTTACGTTTTAGTGACAGAAGAAATACTCAACAAATATATAATTTCTGTTAATAATAAAGCTAAGAGGCCAGAGAGTGAGCAGGCTGGCAGGTAGCTTTTTTCAGGTACTATAAGCTAGATGATCTCTTTGAGGAATTGAAACTTGAGCCGAGATCTGAATAGAGTAAGGGAACAAACACTACAATCATCTGGAGGACCGTGGTCCCTTCGGAGGGGTCAGCAAACGCTAAGGCCCTGGGATGAGAAAATCTTGGTACATTCAGGAGATGGGAAGGAGGCCAGTGTGGCTACAGCATGGTGAGCAATGGGGAAAATGGCAGAAGAGGACAGAGATCAAGGTGGGCAGGCCCAGAGAGTCTTGCAGGACTTTCATTAGATTTAGCTGTGAGGTTAATGGGATTAACCTCAGTGGGGCGCTGTGAGCAAAGAACTAACTCAGTCTGACTTGGGGTTTGAAACTCTCTCAAGCTGCCGTGTGCAAAGCAGACTGTAGGGGGCAACATGGAGCAGGGAGACAGTTTCAGAAGTGAATGCAGTGATCACTGTGAAAGCGGATGGCTTGGACCAAGCAGGTGGCAATGGGAAACGTGAGAAGTAGGGCTGCTGGCTGACAGCATGTGGATGGATGGCCACTTTTCTGGAGAGATGGTCTTTATTGGCCATCTGTTTCTCCTGACAGGCCAGCATATATTCCTTCTTCTTCTGGTGAAAGTGCCTCCACCTCACATTTGGTCAACGACCCTGTCTCAATGGACACAGTAGGCGTGGAACCGTCCTTCAAAGTTCTCACGCTTCCCCTGGCTGAGGTGCCAGCCCTGGACTCAGCTAAGTCAATGAGGCTCTCTTCCCTGAAAAATTATATGTTCAGTCATGTGACATAGGTCTGAAATTAAAAGATATTCACCATGACAGTGGTCTCCCTCATGGCCGCTCATGAGTTCTGCTAGCCAGCCCCTTTTCCAATGACCGGAAGTTCAAGTTTTCCTTTGCTTGCAACACCCTATCATGTATAGTCATATTTATGCATATATGAATGTACACACATCTACATAAGTAAATATATACATATATAAATTCATGTATAGACAATGATGTTATTACATGATATATAACTGGTACTATATTTTTATGCTATGCTATGCTCTCTATATTAGTCAAAGTTTCTGTTATCAACCAAATGGGCTTAAGCAACACAGAATGCATAGCTGTAATTAGATTCTCAAAGGGGTACAGTATCTTCAAAGGTTAAGAATAGTGATTGAGAGCCTTGTGAGTCAAAGTGAAGTCCTCAGGCCAGCATCAGCATCACTCAGGTGCCTGTTAGAAATGCAGACTCCACCCCAGACCTACTGAATCAGAATCTGCACTTCCGTAAAAAGCTCAGATGATTCTTATACTCACTAAAGCTTGAGAAAAACTGTTTGAGACTCAACATGATGTGGGAAGAAGCTACCAGATTGGGATTCAGGAAACTTAGGTCCTAGATTTGGTTCTGCCACTAAATAGTCATGTGATATTGCCAAGTATCTTCCCTTCTAATCCTCTGCTTTTAATTTTCTCGCCTCTTACGACAAATGGAAGAAGTAGATCTATGACCTGCCACAGCTCCCATGATTCTTTGCCCATACCTATACATCCGGCATGTGGCATAGAACATTATAACCCCTTAAATGTCCACATCCGCCACTGGCTAGAGAAGTGGGTAGCTTTATTCATTCACTGAGAAATATTTGCTGGTCACTTCCACGTGACCAGCACCTGCAATGTTCTGGGATGCCCCAGCTCAGTACTAGTGTTCGGTAACTGTTTTCAAACAAATAATTTAATTAAAGGATTCCTTTAGAAACTAATTAATGTATTGAACATAGAGTGTAAGGTGCTTTTTCATTATATTATGAGAATTATCTCTTTAGAGATTCCTTTCAGCTCCAACAGCCTATGACTATGGAATGAGCCACTTATCAGTTGATGGGTTAACAAGGATAGATTCAGATCTTCTTGAAATTATAGATTCTCAACTGATGCCTCTCTTACAGAGATGCCATCAGCAGGTTACTCTGACCCACTCCTAGAGACCTTCTTAGAATACAAGGATTCAGAGATAATTCACCTGCCTGGAAAAACAGGTGCTAACTTCTATTTTACGGCTAAGCTGGGGTGGGGTAAAAGCAACTGTTTCCATAGCAACAGAAATGCAACATTTAAAGAACATGGTGTCTCGCTTAAACCTATTTATAAAAAATGTGTAGGAAATACAATTAAGGAAACTAACAGCAGATGAAGTACTTGGGCTCTGGCTTAATTGTCTGCTTTCCATCACTTAGCACTCAAGAAAAATGGGCTACGGGAAGGTTGAGTGGCCAAGGAAGGTACACCGAAAGGGACAAGTTGCCTTTCCTGCATCGCTGCAGAGAGCCGAGCCCTCCACAGCCCTGGGATGCCCAAACCCAAAGCAGGAGCTCCCGCTGTCTGAGCCTAGCCCTGTTCAGATCGTGAAGTGCTGGCCTCAGATGTGGGTTAGTAAGTCATCACCTTAGGGGCCTGATTTAATTGTATGCAATGGCTTACTAGCCTGCAAAAGTCTTCACTGTGACCTAGAATTCCTACCCTGAGAGTCCCAATGCTGCATTTGTAACCCCTGCCTTTTTTCCCCAAACTCATTATTCCATCTGGATGCTTCAGTGGTGCCCCTGACTCAATATTTCCAAAGCCAGCTCCTCCTCCTGACCACCTAACCTCTATCCCATCACCCTTTCCGGCATCCAGGACTGATGCTTTCCACATCCCTAAATCTTGCCCACTTTTCCCTCTCATTGTCTCTTGTAACCTTTCCATCATCATGACCCAAGAATGCACAAAATGCAGCAGATCCAGACTGGATGCAGATCTTCTGAGGACAATTCTGGGCTCTTTCCTGGGCCATTATCACCTGTCCCACTATACTCCCTGGTCTTGGGCTCCAAAACCCAGAAGCATCCAACTCTTTCAAACGGTGTCCTGAGCAAAACCTTGACCAAGTATCTCCTGAACTTCATAGCCTTTGAGGTTTAGATGCTGAAGCAGCCACGTGCTGATATTGTTCCCTGCACAGCATTGCAGAGTGGGTTTCGGCCTTCATACATAGGCATTATAAGCCTATGTTATTGATGGAAAACCTGAACCTGTGTGCCCAAAGCTCACACAGCTAGAAAGTCACCAAGCTGGTATTTGAAAGCAAATAAACTTCATTCCAATATATATGTCTTTTCCACGAATCTGCAGGTGATTTCTCAACTTAGAGCAGAAGGGATCTCAGCGGGGCTAACCTCAAACCTTCAGACAACAGGGACTCCTGAAGGATGACCACTTGGCCTCAGGCTTAACCGTGGCCGGGGACATCCAGCTCAGGAACCGCTGTTCAATCATTTATTTTTATTATCAAGAGGGTTCTTCTTTGATGTGACAGCTGAAATTTACTTCTTTGTAACATATGCACCATGACTTTAAGCTTTCAAACTAGTGAGCCTCTCACTGTGTCCACTCAGCCTTTCAAAACTTTGGAGACAACTTTCAAGTGTCCCCTTGGTCTCTGGTTTTCCCATTTATTCAGAACACAGAGAGAAGGAAGGCGTTTTATGTGTCAAGCGCTGTGCTATGCTCTGGGGCAGACATGATTGCTGAACTCGATACAGTCCAACAGGACTTCCTACAAGGGCACCTGTGGTTGCATTGAAATTTGTCAATTTCTTTTGAAACAGTGGTCCCAGGCAATGCTTCTGATCATGGGGGCATGGAACCATAAAGTTAGATTCTTAGTGTCCACCAGAGCCCAATCCTCAGCCCTCTTTTCTTTTTCTTTCTTTCTTTCTTTTTTTTTTTTTTGTCTTATACTTCCTCTTGAAAATCTCAATCACGCCTACGATTTCGAGGATCACCCGAATGCCAACCAGTCTCAGGCTTTCATCCCCAGAGTCTCTCCTGGGCTCCAGATGCAAACTTTGAGGTCTAATTGTCTGCTTCACCTTGATCCACCACAAGCTCCCTAAATGCAATACATCAAAAGTTGAATTCATCGTCTCCCTCTCTCCCACCTCCGATCCAGTCCCTCTGTTCTGGGTAATGTCCCTATGATGTACTCAGATTCCCAATTGCATTTGATCCTCTCCTCTGTCTCACACTCCATGGTTTGCCAAGCCAAACTTAAACATCTCTCCCACATTCATTCCCACCTCTCTATCTCTACGGAACCCCTCAACGGTGTTGACCTAAACCATTCCAATACCCCTGGCAACATCTCCTGCTTCTAACCTCAACCCTGCACCTTCCAATTGAACCCGCACACTGTTAGCATTGGTCTATCTAAAACAAACACTAGACATATCGCTTCTTCACTGAAAAACCTTCAGTGGAACTTGCTTACTTATGACATCGACTGCAGGTGCTGTCGCCTGCCATAAACGCCCGCACTGCTCCTGCTACAGTTTGTCTCCAGCTTCACCTTGAAGGGGCTCAGAACAGGCCTCCCCAGGATGTGCCACCTTGGTATATAGATTACTTTGAGTTGAAGGCAATAAAGATCCTGAGGAACTTGCACCTCTCCCTTAAAGAATTAAAACGGGAGAGAAGAGACAAATATCCAGTGCAGAATTCCAAATAACAAGTGTAGAAATTCTGCCCTCAAGTGGGTGGAGCATAGCTGCCACTCCTTCAGTATGGGCCATACACAGTGACTTCTAAAGAGGACAGTATGGGAGGTCGGGGCAGGGAGATAACGTTACAGTAGAGAAACTCGATGTATATGCTACCTTGGCTGGGCGATCAAGGTCAACATTTACAGTAATAAATCATACTGGTGATGTGTACCCTATGTGATATGATAAAAATTGCACTTAACCTCTGCGATCTTCCTCCCCAAAGCCCATAGCCCAAGTGTAACCATGAGAAGAACATCAGACAAATCCCGGTTGAGGGGCATTCAACAAAATATCTGGCCAATACGCCTCTAAATTGTCAATGTCAAAAACAAGGCAAGTCTGAGAAAATGTCATGACCAAGAGGTGCCTAAGGAGACATGATGACTCAACGTAAGGTGGTGACCTGGAGGATGCTGGGACAGAAACAGGACGTTAGAGAAAAACTGGGAAAATCTGAATAAAGTATGAACTTCGGTTAATAATAATATATCACTATTGTTTCATTAATTGTGACAAATGTACCATACTAATGTATGATATTAATAACAGGAAGTGAAGTGTGCAGTCTATGAGAACTTCCTGTACTATCTTCATAATAATTCTGTAAACTGAAAACTGTTCTAAAATTCAAAAGTTTATTAAAAACACAAAACAGATGGCATCAGATGAAGTGTACTTCAGGGCTCTGCACGTCCCTGGAGATGCTCTGACCAGCCACTCTGCGACAGGTGCCAGGGAGGATCCTGATGTTTTGGGACGAATTCAGTGACCTTGTCTTTCTCCTCCCACCTCAAGTTCACCTGAGATGCCTTCTTCCTTTCACTCAGATTCCACCTTGCAGAAAAACAGAAGGGCAGCACCCTGAAAAATCAATCGATTATCAAAGCTAAAGAACAAGCTTCAAACTCTGGAATTGGATTACTGGATTGATCCACCCAATGGGGGCGAGACATGTGGACGACCAGAACAGTCTCGGAAAAACAAAGCAGCTCTGTTTAACGCAGCACAGCTAAATGTTGTGAGTAAACGTGCAACTCCTTTATCTATGGGGCATGGCCGCGATTCTTAATGTGTGCAGTATGTGCCTGCCCCTACAGGCTGATTACGACTCCCCAGACCAGAAGTATCATAGGCTCATCCCGAGGCTGCCACCACAATGCCGAGAGACAAGTGATGTGCAGAGGTCCCGTGCAAGCAGGTCCACAGAATACAGGGAGGGTGAGGGGAGGGACGTCCTCCTCTCTTGGTAGAGTTTCGTGGTCTGTCTGTTCTGCTCTAGAGGTGGACTGTGAAGCCTGCCTAGTGCAGACCATACCTGAGCCATCTGGAACGAAGAAATGCATACCTGCCCCTGAACTGCCCCTCAGGGGACTCTCAGCTGGAGAGATTCAACTTATCCCAACTGGTGTTGGGGTCGCTCTCCCTAGAACAGAATAAATGGCGGGGGGCAGGGGTCAGCACTGGGCAGATCTAGTGCTTCCTATAATGCTCTCAGAAACAATGTCATTGGTTTTTTTCTTTATTTTTGCATGTTCAGATGGGAAACTAGACTACCCACTGTTTCCTGTTTTGCGAGATGGGGGAGGCAAAGAGCTGACCAAGGAAGTGCTGAGGCCTCGGAAGCATCACTTAATATGCAGCAAATTTTAGGAAAAGGGTAGCAGGTCCAAACTAACTAATGTGCAACGTTACAGAGCATGAATCAGCAAGCAAGCAATACCAGACTGAGGTAGCAGGACCTGCAAGGCAGGAACCATGCCTTGCTAGGAAATACTGAATGAGAAAATACAGCTAGTGGCAGAAAAGTCACTTCTTACTCATGTTCAGGAAGCCTGGCAACCGCTTTAAGTTCCAAGTATAGAGGGAGAATGAAACAGAATAACCCAGAAATCCAATTCAGAGCCTAGCGGTTCCCACCCTTCTCCCCGACCCCCTGACTCTGAATCAGTTGACCTGGGGTGGACTCCATGATTTGCATTTCTAACAAGCTTCTAGTGATGCTGACTGCTACTCCAGGGACCACACTGCATTACACTGATCTGGAGAATTTTTATTTTCAATGCCAATCTCTGTCTCCTTCCTCAGAGATTCTGATTCTATTGGTCTGAGTTGGGGCCCAGTCATCTTTGGTACTTTGTAAGATCTACCAAGAGATTCTAACACATACAGGGGCTATGTGTTATGAACCATTGCTGTAGCACACAGAGAACTCACAGGAAGACATGCACACACACACACACACACACACACACACACACACACACATCCACACACGCAAAGAGCGGGGAGAGAGAGAGAGAGAGAGAGAGAGATTGATTGATTGATTCTGATGGGGTCTGACCAGGCAAGAAGCAGGAATAGCCATCCAAGAAGAAATGGAGCTTCATTATCCCCTGAGATACCAAGAGAACAGAAAAGCAGGGAGTCAAAGTGTAAAGAAGAGGGGTGGGGTGATCTGAATTGTCGGGGTTCTGGGAGTTTAGTTCTTGAAAGGACCTTCTGGGATCTTTCACTGTGCAAGAATGGAGAGGGAAAACATCTGGCGTGGTCTAGAAATACACAGGCCCCCAAAGGGTTAGGACCGTGGGCTCTAGGACAGACCTGGGGGGAGGTACAAGCAGTTAGTCCCAAATGAGGAGTCTAGGCTCACTTATTAACCACGCTTTGCGAATGTGCCATCCACAGAGCAAACCGCCTCCAGATCTAAAAGATAACGGTGCAGCTTCCTGAACCTGAAACACTGAAGGGGTGTACGACAACCTTGTCCAGTGTGCATTTCTTTTAAATGTAATTGCTTGTCTCCCACCCTCATTATGTAATGTATTGAACACGTATTATACATACTATATGCTCTGGGAATACAGACGAAGGGCAAGCCCCCACCTTCAACTGGCTCCCAATCAAATGAGGAAGAAAGACAAATAAATGACCTGGGGTGGTTCAGTTTGGTGTGTGCTGGGGTAAGACGTATTTGCAGAAAGAATCGAACACATGTTGAGAGAATTGGGAAAGGCTTTCTGGGGAATGGACGTCTGAACCAAGATTTGAAAGACAAGAGTCGGTCTATGCCGTAGACTAACATGTGTCGCCCCAAACTGACGGTATTTGGAGGTGGGGCATTTGGGGCATGACGAGGGTGGGGCCCTCCCAATGGGATTAACGGCTTTATAAAAAGAGAAAGAAAAGCAAGACCCTGTCTCAACCCTGGGAGGACACAGAGAGAAGTCCACAAACCAAGAAGGAGGCCCTCACTGGAAACCGAATTGGCCGGCACCTTGATCTTGGACTTCGCCGCCTCCAGAATTGAGAGAAGTGCATGCTCGTTGCTTCAGCCATCCAGTCTGTGGTGTTCCGTTACCGCAGCCCGGGAGGATGAATGCAGACAGATAACACAGGGAGGGACAAGCATTCAAAGTAGCAAGAGCAGCATGAGAGTCCCAGAAGGATGAGAACCTGTCATGTTCTAGGAGCTCCGCAACTTCCGGACACCAGAAGTACAGGGTTCCCACATTACTGGTTGGTGCTACGAAGTCGGGAACAATGACGATTAGAAGTTCAAGACAACGCCAGAGCTAAACTGCACACTTCCTACACTGCTTATTAGTATGTGCGCTCAAGGAAAGGCAAATTCGGTGAACGCTGAGAGCAGGGGTGGGCAGGGAGGAATTCTTGGAGGGAGCGTGGCAGCAGAGGGCGCAGGCACCGGCCCAAGGCCCAGAATGGAATCCAACACGTCCCCAATTTGCATTTGGTTGCAAAATAAGCGTGGCCTTCCTCTCCCTTCTCCTCCCCTTGCAGAGGTTTGCTTTCCACAGGAAACTGTTGAGGGACTTGTATTTGCTTGAGGCAGATTGGAGAGGCTGCGGCTTTGGTAAGTGAGCAGGGAGTGTATTCAAATTGGACAGATGAAAGTACATTTTGGCCTAAGGAATCACAAAAAGCTTTGCCAGGCTGGTTAGAAAGGAATCACAAAAGGCTTTTGCAGGCTGGTGACATGCACCACTGCTGAGCCTCTGACAGACACATTTTTGTGGGTTGGGCCGTACAGCTACGACAACCTTCTAAGGCACTTACCCAGCAAAAAAATAAAAGTATGCATCGCAGTGGAAGCGTGATGTGCAGGAGACAACAGCATCTCTATTAAACCACTAAGTACCACCACCCTTCCAGCCACGTGGGACCGGAAGAGATGGTATGTATGAAGGGTGGTATTTTAAAAACAAAACAAAACAAAACAAAACAAAACAAAAAAAACTCGTTCCAAGCATATATAGAAATAGTTTTCTTAACAATTAGGAAACATTTTCAGATACTTTGTTGTAGTGGGTATTTCAGAAACGTTTTGTGATAGCCTGCTGAAATGTGAAAGGGTTAAAGGATAATTAAAACCTGAAACTGGACAAAGGAAGTCTATACCTTAGGCCTAGTTTCTGGAACCCCTAACC
>NW_011888797.1:8097407-8099836 GCF_000151845.1 Pteropus vampyrus | reverse complement strand
GTTTGGTCTCTACTCTTGGCCACTTGGGCAGCAGAGATGAGTTTCTGCACCTCTCCTCCTACTTCACAGAAACGGAGAGTCGGAAACAGCTTCAGAACACGATCCTCTGTTTCTCACCCACCAAAGACACGCATCTTTTCTAGCTCTGCACTAAGCTCATTCGGAAGCTCTGTCAAGCTCAAGTGGGCACGTTCCTTACCCGGTAAGCGTCAGTGCTGTGTATGTTCTCTCGATGGACCCAGATGCACATATAATGACATCTGACAGTTACGGAATGCTTTGTACAATGAGCTGTTCTAAGTACTTCCTGAGTCTTAACAAGTGGATTTTTTCTTACTCTCAGTCTTTATAGTCCTGGGCTTATGGGGCGGGTTCAACCAGAGGATTGACCTCACTTTGGCCAACTGGCTGAGAATGAGAATTGATTCTAGGCATCTTGAAAAGCACCTGATATAGTTGGGCTCAAAGTGCTGCAGGAGCACAGAGGCTAGAGCTGCAGATCTTGCCCAGGGGAAGAAAGAGGATGTCACAAGGAGGTGTCCCTTGTAGTCATTACATCTATGCCGATGCATCCCAGATAGCTATCATACAGGGTTTGTTACGATGTTTGCTATACGCTGATGAGTATTTAAGTTTGAAACGTGCGTCACTTAAAGATAATAATAGTATAAGTGGAATGTGGATTAGGCAAAAATTCAAACAACCCAAGTTCATTACATGCCATTCACTATATTTGCTTAATTGCTGAATACCATTCTGCCTTTATTGTGGGAGGGTCGTTAATTTAAGTGTTTTAAAAAATTAATTCAATTGGTCCTCACAACAATTCTGTCTTTAGATCTATGGGACAGAGGAAATTTACAGTTATAGGACTAGCAAGTGGGAGGATTTGAATCCAGGCAGTATGGGTCTGGAACCTACGCACTTAGACACCGTAGGATGCTTCCTCCTATGCGGATATGTGTGGAAAAACCATAAATTCAGAGAGACCAGAGCCCATATCTCTGTTTTCCCCCTCAACTGTGTATATCCATTCCTTAGCTTACAGCATGAGCATGGCACATAGTAAAACATTAAATATTTTGAATAAATGGTGATAGAACCAATAAAAAGAATGTTTCTTTGGTTATACCAATCACACTGTTGTAAATATCTGTTTACGTGTCTGTCTTCCCTTCAGACCCTGAGATTCTTAAAGAGTTGGATTGTATTCATCTCAGAATCTTCTCATGTCCTGCACAATCCTGTCACACAGTATTTGCTCAGTGACTTCATTCATTCAAAAGACACTTATTTAGAGCTTTAAAACTGGATATCACATAATAGAAGAAGATCCATAAGTGGTGATATAATGATGCTATAAATTGGGGTGGGGGGGATTCTTTTAATCGAAGATGCTTAGCATATCAATCATAGGTCTATGATTGTGTATCCTCACCATCACGACAGGGCTAATTCCCTTCAAGAAAGTCAGCTTTTTATAAAAGAACAGTTGACAGAGTAGCCATATTATACGTGTCATGAAGAAATACAACAGGCTTTCTCCTTTACGTTGATTCCCTTGAAATGTACTTTAAAATTACCGTGTTTTCAAAACTTTAACTCACACTCACTTTTTCAAGGACGGGCTCTATGATAGAAAGTGAGTGTGCCCATTATCGATCAACTTACATTACACACACACATCTCACAGTGATGCCCATGAAAAGGCACACAGAGCATTCTCACTAGACAGCTCGTAATTCTTCTGACAAAATTTATGTGATGGTTACCCTTTCAATGATAATTAGTGACATTATCCAATAGAGTATGGTATAGAATAATGGAGATAAAATGAACTTGAAAGTTGAACTCACAGGGTTCAGATTCCAGTCTGTCACTTCTAGCTGTATGCCCTAGAACACGTGACTCCATCTTTCTTTCTTCACCTGGGGAAAAAAAAAGGGAAAAATAGTGTCTATCTTTATGGGGCTTTGAGATAACGAATGTCAAATGCCAGATGCATGACAGGTCTGAAATAAATATTACTTTATTTCTTTTCCATGACCCTCTGAATTCAAAAAAAAAAAAAATTATCAGCTCCATATTACTAATAAGAAATACCTAAAGTAGAGAGACACAAGGAGTCTGGTTATCTAGGGAGAAAACTAAGACAGAATAAAAATCGAAATAGAATAATAGGAGGGACTTCCCTCAAATACTGGGCTTTCAGAGACATTTTAGTGAGTGCTTTGAAAACTTAACACAGGGAATCCCCATTGCATTATTTTCTGAGCCGAGTGATGCAATCTCCAGCAAATTATATATATAATACGCATATATGCACATTTTCATAGAATGGTGTGGTTTCCAGGAATGTGCATCCTAGAGCCAGACCGCTTAAATTAAAAGCGAGACTTCACCATGTATCAGTTACGTGTCCTCAGGAA